>NC_052165.1:27840896-28200114 GCF_902713615.1 Scyliorhinus canicula | reverse complement strand
CCACTGTCACCAGACTCCTAAATGACCCTTTTATGGACTGTCCTCATTAATACTACACCCATGTCTGCTTCATCCGATGCCAATGCTTATGTAGTACATTGTATATATTGTGTTGCCCTATTATTTATTCTCATGTATTTTCTTGAATTCTGTTCAATTCCCTTTTCTTCCCATGTACTGAATGATCTGTTGAGCTGCTTGCAGAAAAATACTTTTCACTGTACCTCGGTACACGTGACAATAAACAAATCCAATCCAATCCTTATTTTGAGGCTATGTCCCCTAGTTCTGCTTTCACCCGCCAGTGGAAACAACCTGCCCGCATCTATCCTATCTATTCCCTTAATAAGTTTATATGTTTCTATAAGATCCCCCCTCATCCTTCTAAATTCCAACGAGTACAGTCCCAGTCTACTCAACCTCTCCTCGTAATCCAACCCCTTCAGCTCTGGGATTAACCTAGTGAATCTCCTCTGAACATCCTCCAGTGCCAATATGTCCTTTCTCAAGTAAGGAGACCAAAACTGAACACAATACGCCAGGCGTGACCTCATTAACACCTTATACAATTGCAGCATACCCTCCCTAGTCTTAAAGTCTATCCCTCTAGCAATGAAGGACAAAATTCCATTCGCCTCATGCACCTGTAAACCAACTTTTTGCGACTCATGCTCTAGCACACCCAGATCTCTCTGCACAGCAGCATGCTTTAATATTTTATCATTTAAATTATAATCCCGTTTGCTGTTATCCCTACCAAAATGGATAACCTCACATTTGTCAACATTGTATTCCATCTGCCAGACCCTAGCCCATTCACTTAACCTATACAAATCCCTCTGCAGACTTCCAGTATCCTCTGCACTTTTCGCTTTACCACTCATCTTAGTGTCATCTGCAAACTTGGACACATTGCCCTTGGTCCCCAACTCCAAATCATCTATGTAAATTGTGAACAATTGTGGGCCCAACACGGATCCCTGAGGGACACCACTAGCTACTGATTGCCAACCAGAGAAACACCCATTAATTCCCACTCTTTGCTTTCTATTAATTAATCAATCCTCTATCCATGCTACTACTTTACCCTTAACGCCATGCATCTTTATCTTATGCAGCAACCTTTTGTGTGGCACCTTGTCAAAGGCTTTCTGGAAATCCAGATATACCACATCCATTGGCTCCCCGTTATCTACTGCACTGGTAATGTCCTCAAAAAATTCCACTAAATTAGTCAGGCACGACCTGTCCTTTATGAACCCATGCTGCGTCTGCGCAATGGGACAATTTCTATCCAGATGCCTCGCTATTTCTTCTTTGATGATAGATTCCAGCATCTTCCCTACTACCGAAGTTAAGCTCACTGGCCTATAATTACCCGCTCTCTGCCTACCTCCTTTTTTAAACAGTGGTGTCATATTTGCTCATTTCCAATCCACCGGGACCACCCCAGAGTCTAGTGAATTTTGGTAAATTATCACTAGTGCATTTGCAATTTCCCCTAGCCATCTCTTTTAGCACTCTGGGATGCATTCCATCAGGGCCAGGAGACTTGTCTACCTTTAGCCACATTAGCTTGCCCATCACTACCTCCTTAGTGATAACAATCCTCTCAAGGTCCTCACCTGTCATAGCCTCATTTCTATCAGTCACTGGCATGTTATTTGTGTCTTCCACTGTGAAGATCGACCCAAAAAACCTGTTCAGTTCCTCAGCCATTTCCTCATCTCCCATTATTAAAACTCCCTTCTCATCCTCTAAAGGGCCAATATTTACCTTAGCCACTCTTTTTTGTTTTATATATTTGCAGAAACCTTTACTATCTATTTTTATATTCTGAGCAAGTTTACTCTCATAAACTATCATACTTTTCTTTATAGCTTTTTTAGTAGCTTTCTCTTGCCCCCTAAAGATTTCCCAGTCCTCTAGTCTCCCACCAATCTTTGCCACTTTGTATGCTTTTTCCTTCAATTTGATACTCTCCCCTATTTCCTTAGATATCCACGGTCGATTTTCCCTCTTTCTACCGTCCTTCCTTTTTGTTGGTATAAACCTTTACTGAGCACTGTGAAAAATCGCTTGGAAGGTTCTCCACTGTTCCTCAACTGTTCCACCATAAAGTCTTTGCTCCCAGTCTACCTTAGCTAGCTCTTCTCTCATCCCATTGTAATCTCCTTTGTTTAAGCACAAAACACTAGTGTTTGATTTTACCTTCTCACCCTCCATCTGTATTTTAAATTCCACCATATTGTGATCGCTATGACAATGACCTGGAGCTCAGTTTCTTCATGAACGCACACACACTCTGTTGTAATGTGCCTTCAAGTAATAGCAGCATGACAGCACTAGTAGGAAAGGGTGTCATGCAATCCAGTCTTAGTTTCACTTTTGCATTTGAGCAGAGCACACACACAGCTCTGCTACTGATACCTTCAAGCATGCTACCTATGCATAAATGTTCTCATGTCCCTAGTCTTGATAAATTAACTTGTTTACCTTCTGGCTTGTGAGTGATTGGTGCCTTTATACCATTACAAAAACACAACATGATGCACAGCTGTGGTCAAACAGTGTGGCAGCAAGATTAAGCATAGGTATGACATGGTGAACTGCCTTAGATCAGGTCACATGCCATGAGCCAATTCTTGGCATTTTACTCAGACTACAACAGAGTCAAAACTTCAGAGAGTGTTGAAATCACAGTGTGGTGACTGCACGGAAAAGCTTTGAAGGCACAATGCTGAGATAGGCTCAAATAAAGAGCTGGTAAGCTGGCGGATCCCTCATGGTGAGATTGCAGTGCATAGCCTGTCACTGCAGTAAATAGGACAGTGCGTGAAGAGGACCTTAGCTCAGTCTGGAAAGGTGAGTGACCAGAGTGTGGCTCAGATCGCTAGCGAGTGAGGGAGAGTCAAACAAAACAATAGTCGTAAAAATTTGGCCAGAGAAAGTTACGATTATAACGATCAGAGCTTCATAAAAACGTACAAAAGCAGCTTCAGTGACACTTGTTTCCGGTATGATAGGAGAAGGAATATTATCAGAATGTCCACAAAATTCCCCCGTTTAATGAGATGTAGCTGATCTGCTATCTAAATGCAAAATGTTTAAATAGCTTCCAATGCTACGGTTTCTTGACTCAGGTGTATTTTCAAATTCATTTACGTGATGTGGTTGTCACTGGATAAATCAGCATTTATTGCCAATGTGAATGAAAGTCTATGCAAGCTGAACGTGTCAGTATTAACAGTAGAAGAGCTAAAGGATCCCCAAACGTTATGGTCTACATTAGAAGACTGGCTCTGAATCACGTTAAACTGAAGTAGTCATTGACTAGAGTTCACCTCATTCCGACAACAGCTGACAGAATCCATCCACCGCTTCATCAGCAAGTGCAGAGAAAAGGGTACATACAGTGATTTTTCAGATGCAGTGCTCACAGACATAATTGTTGAGTTTGTGATCACATCCACTCCCATTGAAGTGTTCCAGAATGATCTCCTGATGATCAGAATGACAAGCCGAAAACATTTATCGTCGAAGAGCAAATCAAGGATGGATGAAAGTACAGGTCAACCAGGTTTACAGGTCCTAAGAACAACCCTAATTTTTGTCACACTCACCAGAACACCCAAACAGAGCAACACACATAAATGTCATCTGCATACTGAAGCTCTGTGACTGAGGTTGGAGTAATTTTGATTTTGGATTGAAGGCAGGATAGGTTTAATAGTTCTCGTCTGTTCTGCCAATTGTCTCCTTGCCTGTGGGTAATTTTCTGGAGCATAGCTTCCCTCCGGCAGCCATTCAAGTCAAGAGTATTTGCAAATTTCCGAGCTGTGTGTTGGGTTTCTCATTGCTGTCTCTTAGATTGCGGAATAATGATACAAGCAAGCAACTTTACACTGGGTATGAGGACATTTGTGGTTCTCAAATGATTCTTGGACAGAAGAGCAGCAAATATGGCAAAAATTGGAGCTCTGTAGGCTGCAGCAAGGACTAAGGCCTAGAAAGGTAGGGTTTAACTAAGTTATCTAGGGCACAATAGGTAGAGAAGAGGCTGCTACTAGGCTCCCTCCCTCCATATGTACACTTCAGGGGTGTTATAGCCTCTTCACAGACCACTGTTACTGAGGAAATGGCAGCAACATAGGTAGTTAAGGGGAAAATCTACCAGGAGCCTGGTACCCAGATCCGTCACACCATGGGGAAAGAGAAAACAAGGCAATAACTGTGGAGGTGGGGACAGGAAATAGAGGTCAGATGGCAAGATGACAATGAGACAATGTCAGGACTTCCCTTTACTCGCCATTGTTTTGTGAAGGACAATCCAAGCCAACATATTGGAGCCTGGGGTGGGTTAATACCTCATGAAGATTGAAGAATGTTTCCTGAGCAAATTGAAATATTAAATTCAAAAAATTGCATTGAAAAGATGTCTATCTGCTGTCAATTTTCTGGATACAATTAATTCTTAAGACAGTGAACTGTAAAGTTAGAATTATGATATATTAATACAGAGTGCTATGTTATCATTGCAGAATATAACATTGTGAATCACAAGGTTGTATAAAACCTAGATTTAAAGAGTGGTTTGGAGAAAGTAAAATGTGCAATTTGATCAACAATTTGGTGACATCATTAACCACGATTCACGATGGATGAGAATGAAGCAATTCTTTTCCAGTTCCAAAGCAAAATTATAGAGGGCTTCAAAGTCTGTTGGGAATTATTTTTAATTTGCAAGCAAAATTATAGGGGGAATTAAAAACTCAAAACCTCTCATAAATGCTCTCATTAATTGGCAAGACAGTTCTGATCATTCATGCCGTGTGTTCGTTGCTGAGTTAAAGGCCATTGCCCCTCATGAATGAACATTTAGTGAGCACGTCCTAGAATGGCCTCATCACACGTTGGATGTCGACTCATATCAGGAAGAATTCTCTTCCAACTGGGAATAAAAGTTTTCAAGCAAATATTTATCACATGACAGATTCAAGATATCTACCCTCACAGGAATAAAAACAACCAAACCAACACTGACTGCTCTTCTCACCCATAGTTCCACTGGCAACACATTTGGGTGGAATTTTACATTATGGCAGGTTAGGAACCCAAGGAGGAGGGTGGTGAAAGAGACATTGGGAGGGCCCTGTGGGGGAATGTGAAGGACGTACTTACCACCTGCACAGTGGAAGTTGACCCTGTTGCTTAAGATGACCTTGGCAGGGGTCTGTTGTAGGGCCGGGACCTCGAGGGTCCAGACCTGCTTTTGACATCATGGGTATTGCAGTGCTGCCCTCCTCAATGTGGAGGCTGGAGGTCTCTTGTGCACAGGGATGGGAATGTCAGGTTCCTGTGGCTGTAAGGTCTGAGACTGCGCTCCTGTTGATCCTCTTCACCTCAGGTACCCAGGAGCTCCTGGGTTCCTCTATGGGATAGAGGGGCAGCTGCAGTGAGATCCAGTAGCCCCGCTATCCTCCGACAGTAACACTCATGGGTTCCCACTCGTGCGGTTGAAGCCCTGAAACATGGAGTTGGTGCCCTCAGCAAAGGGGGCCATGACCTGAACCATGGAGCAGATGTCACCCACCATGGAGTCCATGTCCTGCACCACGGTCTTCAATGCCGATGCCAGCCTCGCAGCGTCAACCTCATTGTGCCGGAATGACGGCACAATCTCTTCAGACAGAAGGTGATGGGTCTCCTCCAGTTGGCCTTGCAGTTGAGGAGGGATGCTGTCATGTCTTCCTGATATTCAAGACTCTGCCTTTGCAGGTTCAGCTGCTCTGGGGTGACCCAATCAAGGGGCACATCATAGAACTGGGGCTCTGAAGGGTCCTGGGCTCCAGCATCCCTCTGAGTGCCTGATCCCTGGAATATCCCTGCCTCCACCTGTTGAAGATCTTCAGGTGTGAGGTGCTCCCAGAGTGAGTGACCCAGAAACCTGCCTATGAGTTAATCCCACTGAGGTGCGAGTCTCTGCACTGGTGGAGCGTGTGCGTGACAGCTGTGTCGCTTCTTCAATGCTGGTCTCCGAGATATTTCCCTTGGAGCTGCTCGAGTCTCTGGTCTCCAGAGGATCTGGGCTGGTCTGCTTATTGACCTGCAATGGAAGAAGGATGGCTTAGTGTGGGACAGGGGGACATTGATAGGATAAAGATCACTCACATGAGTCTTGTACATGGTTGGGTGTGTTGAGGGTTCTCACTTGTGCGTTTTGACCCCACCCCGCCCTCTGCACATGTGCGGTCCTCAAATGGGGTTAGGGTCCTGAACCATGGCATTATTCAATCTGGTTATGTCCGCACACGCCTGCTGTGCTCGAGTTTAACCAGCGATCAGATGGGAAGAGTATAGGCAGGATTCATGCCAGGTCAGATGCTAATGTCGTCTGGCATGCGTGGGGAGGTGAGTGGCTGCGAGGATGTGAGGAGCTGAGGAGCTACCAGAGCGGATTATGGGATTTGGGGGGGGGGGGGGTCAGTATGGCAACTGTTTAGGCCCCACGAGGTGTGTGGGAGTGAGATCTTCATGGAGGTGTGATGGGTGGGTTCAGTGGTGCTGCACGGGACATGAGGAGGTAGACTTAGCCAGGCTGCACGAAGAAGGTCACTCATATTCTTACGACACTGCAGCCCCGTCCTCTTATGGAGTGACAATGGAGACACCCCCCCCCCCCCCCCCCCCCCCCCCCCCCGCCCCAGCTCCCACTGGAAATGGAACAAGCGCCGGGCACAGGTGTTTCAATGGTGAGCCCCACTACTTGCAACCATTAAGTCGTGGTGAGGTGAGTGAATCAGAGGCAGGCCACCATGGGCGCGGATTTCGGACACTTCTAAAAAATCTGAAAATTCCACCCATTGACACAGGAAACCTGCTGTAAATGAACAGACCTTTAACATCATGTACCGCCTGCACAAATAAAAAGCTGTTATGGTGAAGGTGGAACATTCCAAGCAGTCTTCTCTCTGTTCCATTGTGCCTTTCCTGTTTTCCATGTCCTGTCAGAACAGAGAAGCACCAGATTTGATCCCCGGTTTAGTTTCCAGCCAGCTTGTTTCCTATAAAGACATTGAAGCCATTTATTAAAATTTTAGTTCCCATGACAGTGAACATAAGTGGATAAGTATCAGCTTGGTGGCATTTAGAAACAAAATAAACAAAAGGACGAAACTGCATTTATATAGCACCTTTTGCAACCTCATGACATTCCAAAGTACTTTACAGCCAATGAAGTGCATTTGTGAAGTAAGCTCCCACAAACAGCAATGTGACAATGACCAGATCAATGGGTTTTCAGATATATGACAGCATTCTCCGTAGCTCGACGCCGAAATCAAGAACAGCAATCGGGCGGAGAATGGCTCCCGACGCCGAAATTGGGGCCGGCATGGTTTGACAGCGATTGCCGATTATCCACCACCTCCAAATCGGCATCATTGGGACACGCATCGCGCGCAGTCACAACGCCGTTGGCGCGTCATCAACCTGTCCACCTGCGATGCTCCGCCTCCGATGGGCCGAGCTCCTGACGCCGTGGGACACGTGCAGTCCCAGCGGTCAGGAGCCTGACGTGCCAGCTGCGGACAGTGTCTAGCCGCCACACTTGCCCGAGATCTGCACCACTGGCCGGGGGACGTCTTCTAGGACTGGGGGGAGTGGTGAGAGGTGGCCAGGTGGTGGGCTTTGGGGTCGGTACTGCACTGGAAAATTAACCAAAATGACAGAGTACAACTTGAACTCATACCCTTCAGGAGCTCCCATAAAGTCGTGTGTTTGGTGAGTGTGTGTTTTTAATGCAGCTGGAATAAACTGTTAGTTAGAGTATTCCCCTGGAGAGAAGAACTATACGTCTTTGTGTTATATTTTAGCAGCTACAATATTAATTGCTTGTTTCAGAGAGCTCAGAGTCAAACCCTGTGCATCGTAGGAAGGTACTGTAGTATTAGCAGGTATTGGGGCATGCTGGCTCAGTTATTTGTCCTCAGGATGGACTGAGGTCACATGGCATTGCCAATCCCCTGGCTCATTTGCTTTGTTTGTCCAACTGAGTTCCTTGTTCGGTCACCACAGGGGGTATGGGTTACAATCATATGAAGGTCAGACTCAATAGAGTGACATTTTGTGAAGCAATCAAATCTTCAGGACAAATACCAATTATTAGATTGTTTAGATCCATTTTCCAAACTTGCTATGGCAAACCTATGAATGAACAGCTTCTGAATTGCTAGGGTATAATCGCTCCTCCACCATACCTTTATAACCTCTGAGCAGTGTGCTATGGAAACTGTATCACAGGCAATCTCTTACCACTGAGCACGTTTTTGTTCCTATAACTGAGATGTTTGTTCAGCATAAAATTTTCTGCTGCAATTTTGCAGCTTATGTTTCATTTCATTGCTTTTTACATGTTCATCGTCAGCGCAATGAATTCAATCACTCGCTTGAGGATATTGTCATTAGTTTTGGCTGCATGCAAAAATAGAATCATAGAATCTCTACAGTGCAGAAGGAGGCAATTCGGCCCATCGAGTCTGCACCGACCCTTGGAAAGAGTACCCTACCTAGGTCCACGGCCCAATCCGACCCCAGCAACACCATCTAATCTTTTGGACACTAAGGTGCAATTTAGCATCACCAATCCACCTAGCCTGCACATCTTTGGACTGTTGGAGGAAACCGGAGCTCTTGGAGGAAATCCATGCAGACACAGGAGAATGTGCAGACTCCGCACAGTCACCAAGGCCGGAATTGAATCCGGGTCCATGGCTCTGTGAGGCAGCAGTGTTAACAGCATTAAGAAAGTCTGCCAAATGATCTCTTTATAAATATACAACTTTAAAATTATACATATAAAAAATATCTATTCACGTGTCGGAAGTTGTCTCCTACTTTATGTTATGAGGAACATATCTCAAAGCACTTATTTCCTCAAATGAAAAATTCCAAATGATACCTATTTGGGGCAGCACGGTAGCATTGTGGATAGCACAAATGCTTCACAGCTCCAGGGTACCAGGTTCGAATCCCGGCTTGGGTCACTGTCTGTGTGGAGTCTGCACATCCTCCCCGTGTGTGCGTGGGTTTCCTCCGGGTGCTCCGGATTCCTCCCACAGTCCAAAGATGTGCAGGTTAGGTGGATTGGCCATGCTAAATTGCCCTTAGTGTCCAAATTGCCCTTAGTGTTAGGTGGGGTTACTGGGTTACGGGGTTATGGGGATAGTGTGGAGGTATGGGCTTGGGTAGGGTGCTCTTTCCAAGAGCCGGTGCAGACTCGATGGGCCGAATGGCCTCCTTCTGCACTGTAAATTCTATTAAACAATTTGGAGCAGATTTATGGGAAGGTTTTAAAGAAGCTGTTTTCAGATAAAAACTGCTGTGGGGATTGGATAAAAAGGATCTTCAGTTTTAAAAGTGAACCACAAAATCATATTCAGTGGAACAAACTTCATTGGAGAGTTGTAGAAGGAAAGAAATGTCCTGAGATATGTTCCTCATAGGCACAATATGTGACCAATTACAAGATATTGGGATAACCCGTGACTCCAATTTTTGACATGTACAATTTTGAAGCTGTTTCTCAGTATCAACCTCAGCTAGGAGGAGTAAAGGAGCTATCGGTCAAACTACCAGTGGGTGGCCCAGAGATAGGCCAAAGACTTTCTGTTAGGCCTTCTTGTGCTGGTTGGGAACCCAGAGGTGAGAGCAGATAATTCATCTCAGCCTCCTCCTGAAGTCCCCAGCAACATAGATGCCTATCTATAGACAATTTGATTCAACCACATCAAGAATCCACTAAATGCAATGGTTTGGATTGGATTGGATTTGTTAATTGTCACATGTACCGAGGTACAGTGAAAAGTATTTTTATGCGAGCAGACCAACAGATCATTAAGTACATGGGAAGAAAAGGGAATAAAAGAAAATACATAATAGGGCAACACAAGGTATACAATGTAACTACATAAACACCGGCATCAGATGAAGCATACGGGGTGTAGTGTTAATGAGGTCAGTCCATAAGAGGGTCATTTAGGAGTCTGGTGACAGTGGGGAAGAAGCTGTTTTTGAGTCTGTTCATGCGTGTTCTCAGACTTCTGTATCTCCTGCCCGATGGTAGAAGTTGGAAGAGTGAGTAAGCCAGGAGGGAGGGGTCTTTGATAATGCTGCCCGCTTTCCCCAGGCAGCGGGAGGTGTAGATGGAGTCAATGGATGGGAGGCAGATTTGTGTGATGGACTGGGCTGTGTTCACGACTCTCTGAAGTTTCTTGCAGTCCTGGGCTGAGCAGTTACCATACTAGGCTGTGATGTAGCCAGATAGGATGCTTTCTATGGTGCATCTGTAAAAGTTGGTAAGGGTTAATGTGGACATGCCGAATTTCCTTAGTTTCCTGAGGAAGTATAGACGCTGTTGTGCTTTCTTAGTGGTGGCATCGACGTGGGTGGACCAGGACAGATTTTTGGTGATGTGCACCCCTAGGAATTTGAAACTGCTAACCATCTCCACCTCGGCCCCGTTGATGCTGACAGGGGTGTGTACAGTACTTTGCTTCCTGAAGTCAATGACCAGCTCTTTAGTTTTGCTGACACTGAAGTAGAGATTGTCGTCGCTGCAACACTCCACTAGGTTCTCTATCTCCCTCCTGTATTCGGACTCGTCGTTATTTCAGATCCGGCCAACTATGGTCGTATCGTCAGCAAACCTGTAGATGGATTTGGAACCAAATTTTGCCACGCAGTCGTGTGCGCACAGAGAGTAGAGTCGGGGGCTAAGTACGCAGCCTTGCAGGGCCCGGTATTGAGGACTATTGTGGAGGAGGTGCTGTTGTTCATTCTTAGATTGTGGTCTGTGGGTCAGAAAGTCGAGGATCCAGTTGCAGAGTGGGGAGCCAAGTCCTAGGTTTTGGAGCTTTGATTTGAGCCTGGTTGGGATTATGGTGTGGAAGGCGGAGCTGTAGTGAATAAATAGGAGTCTGATGTAGGAGTCCTTGTTGTCGAGATGCTCTAGGGATGAGTGTACGGCCAGGGAAATTGCGTCTGTTGTGGACCGGTTGTGGCAGTATGTGAATTGCAGTGGATTAAGGCGTTCTGGGAGTATGGAGGTATCTTAACATCATAAAATGTTATGTGGGCAGCAGTGTAGCACAGTGGGTGGCACTGTGTTTCACAGCTCCAGGGTCCCAGGTTCGATTCCTGGCTTGGGTCACTGTCTGTGTGGAGTCTGCACATTCTCCCTGTGTCTGTGTGGGTTTCCTCCGGGTGCTCCAGTTTCCCCCCACAAGTCCTGAAAGTTGGTCTATTACGGTAGGTAATTTGGACAGTCTGAATTCTCCCTCTGTGTACCCGAACAGGTGCCAGAGTGTGGCGACTAGGGGTTTTTCACAGTGACTTCATCGCAGTGACAATAAAGATTATTATAAAATAAACTGGACACCCTGTTTACTGCTAACGGGTTTTATCTCAAATGAAGCAAAGTCCATCACAGGTCAAAGCCACTTATATATAAGGTTAGCGACCTTAACGTGAGCAAAAGAAGCAATTTATTGTTACAGAGTTCTGGCAGAAAGTCCTGGAGCCCTCGGTCCTGCTGGTATACTTTCTCATTGAGCTGTGGCTTAAACTGGTTACTATACCCTTTCAAAAGCAGAATTAGTTTGCATTCTCATTTACATGCAACCGATCAATTCCCTTAGTACTACAGTTCATTCCATATATAGTTATCAATTCTAATTCACTTAGTAGTACCACAGTTCAAGCCATATATAGTTAGCAATTCTGTCCATATTAGTTTACCTTTGTCCAATCCATATGTTGCACATGTGATTACATATGGTCATAAGGTCATGAGTTGCCAGTCCTGGATGTGGTCGCAGCTGTTTTGACAGCTTAGAATAACACCTCCTGCAGTCCGTGGAGCACTGGTCATCATTGACCCATTGTCTTTGGATGATACATCTGTTAGAGCCGCCCTTAGTCCAGTGTTCACTGTCTCAGCAGGAAAGCACCATGTAGCAACTTAAAAGCAAACATTACTTCATCTCACAGCAGAAAGTTTACACCAATAAAGTCCATCACAGGTCAAAGCCACTCCCATATAAGGTTAGCGAGCAAAGAGATACTTGAGATGTCTTGGAAAGACTACTTGAATAGTCTGTGTCAGACTATTGCTTAACTTCACAGCATTTGACAAATGCTGCTGTTCAGCTCACAGCTTCTGGCAGAACTGACCCCCAAAACTCATTGTCACAGAACTTGCCTCTCCCATTGTTACATCATCATTATCCAACTCAAATCCCATGAGCTGATTACTTAAGTTCAAACAAAATGCCTCTAAGTATCTACTCCTCCGAATTAATAACAAAAGCTCATTAGCTTCTCCTTTTAAACATAAGCCTGGTTTGAAATAATGATAATCTCACTTGCACATTCTCAATGGCACTTTCCAAAGTCACAGTGTCTGCCAGTCTTTTAAACCAGGATTTTAAAAAACATTACTGCAGCAGATACATTTACATCCTAACCCAAGGGTGGCACTGTGGCGCAGTGGTTAGCAAGCAATTCTGACTTACAGCGTTGAGGACCCGGGTTCGATCCCGGCACCGGATCACTCTGTGTGGAGTTTGCATATTCTCCTCATGTCTGCGTGGGTTTCATCCCCACAAACCGAAAGATATGTAGGGTAGATGGATTGGCCATCCTAAACTGCCCCTTAACTGGAAAAAAAAATTGGGTTTTCTAAGTTTATATCAAGAAATACAAACCCTAACCCAGGCTTTGAAAAATATTACTATATCAGATACCCATCATCAAATATGTATAAAAAATGCCTACATTCATCACGTTACCTCCAATCCCACGGGCTTTGATTTTACATGCTAATCTCTTATGTGGAACTTTGTCGAAAGACTTTAGAAAGTCTAAATAAACCATATCCATTGGCTCCCCTCATCAACTCTACTAGTTACATCCTTGAAGAACTCCAGTACATTTGTACATTACATTTGTGTAAATCCATGCTGACTCTGTCCGATCCTGCCATTGTTTTCCAAGCACTCTGCTATTAAATCTTTTATAATGGACTCTAGCATTTACCCCATGACCAGTGTCAGGCTGACTGGTCTATAATTCTTTGTTTTCTCTGTAGAATATTGGAAGATGACCACAAATTCATCCACTATTTCAAAGGCCACTTCCTTAAGTACCCAGGGCTGTAGATTACCAGGCCCTGGGGATTTATCAGCCTTCAATCTCATTCATTTCCCCAACACCATTTCCCTACTGATTCTGATTTCCTTCAATTCCTCCCTCTCATTAAACTCTGTGTTCCCCAACATTTCTGGTACGTTATTTGTGTCCTCCTTTGTGAAGACAAAACCAAAACATGTACTTAGTTGGTCAGCCATTTCTTTATTCTACTGTTCTTAACTGCGAGGGGCCTACATTTGTCTTCACCAATTTATTTCTCTTTGCATATCTATAAAAACTTTTGCAGTCAGTTTTTATGTTCCCCGCAAGCTTAATCTCATATCCTATTTTCCCCTTCTTAATCACTTTGTCCTTCTTTTCTGAATTCTAAACTGATCCCAATCCTCAGGTCTGCTATTTTGTCTATTCAATTTGTATGCCTCTTCTTTAGATCTAATACTTTCTCTTATTTCCCTTGTAGCCATGGTTTGGATGCCTCTCCTGTTTTATTTTTACGCCAGACAGTAATGAACAATTGTTGCAGTTCACTCATGCACCCTTTCAATGTTTGCCATTGTCTATCCACCGTCATCTCTTTAAGTAACTTCCCCAATCTATTGTAGCCAACCCGTGCCTCATACCATCATAGTTTCCTTTATTTAGATTAAGGACCCTAATCTCAGAATCAACTTTGTCACTCTCCACCTTGATGAAGAATTCTATCATATTATGGTTGTTCATTCCCAAGAGGCCTCACACAACTAGATTACCAATTATTCCTTTCTTATCACACAATACCCAGTCTAGAATGGCCTCTTCACTAGTTCCTCAACGTGTTGGTCCAGAAAGCCATCCTGTATGGACTCCAGGAATTCCTTCTCTATAGTATTATTACTAATTTGATTAAAGTTACCCATAATTACTGATGTTCATGTAGTGCATGTGTCTCTAATTTCCTGTTTAAAGTCATTCCCAACATCACCACTACAGTTTGGGGATCTATATGCAAGCCCCATGAATGTCTTTGTCCCTTAGTGTTTCTCAGCTTTACACATATGTATTCCACATCATCAGAGTTAATATCCTTCCTCATTATTACGTCAATTTCCTCTTTAACCAGAAATGCAACCCCACCACCTTTTCCAGTCAAGGGTCAAAGGTCTCAGGAAAGTATACAAATTATTGGTGAATTCACGTATGTTGGGACTTCGGGGTCTGTGGGGCTGTAATTGATCGCGCACTCACCCGGGGATCGTAACAAAGCATTCTGGCAAATACAGTTTAATACTAAGGACATCAGTCCCGGTCCTGCCCAGGTGTAATCCTTCCATTTTGTACTGGTTGGTCCCACCGCCTCAGAATCAGGTACATTTTTACTGGAAGAAAATTCATGCAAGTATTTATCCAGAATGCAGGAAAAATATATATTTCTTAGCACTTTGCAGCTGGCTACTTCTAGGTGAATCAGACTCTGAAGCTAATGTTTTCTTTAAATGAGTGGAGGGCAGCACAATTGCTTGAATTCATTATGACAGCATTCCCATTGATATTTCACTTGCAAAGGGTTTAATATTATAGAGGATGGAAAGACAATATTTATCAGCATGCAATGTCACAAACATCAGCTCCATGAGGTGTCAGCTTTTTTTCTTTATATAGTTTTCCATAAGAGAACAAACACCGTTATCTTCCAGAATGCTGAATGCTTAAGTTGCACTTCATTCACTGCAGCAACCTAAACATAGATTTACGTGGAACATGGGTTCAAATGTTGTTTTACTGAGATCATAACATAGCTGCTCTCGCAATCTGTGGTGACTGAGGCTTTTGTGAGTCATCCAAATAATTAAAAATAAACTTTGGTCGGATGACCTCAGGAGGCTGAGAGAACAATACAGGGTCTGCTATGGTTCAAAGACTAGTTATTGTATTCTTCTGGGTGGAAATTTCCAGAACAGGCAATTGTCCCTAAAAAAAACACTCAAGAATTTTACAGCCCAGTTCTGTGTTGGTTTCATTCAATTAATGTAATTAAGTGAAAACAGAAACTTGAACGTTCTGCTGAATTTTATTGTGCCATTTATTGTGAACAGCAACAGGCTATTTCCAGGATTCTGGGATTCAACTTGTGGATTTCCACTCGAGACATGAGATATTACAAGGAATTACTTAACTAGTCAATGACTGTGTATCACAATATCATATGTTATCTCTTCAAGCTGATACATAATACTGTAATACAACCATAATCGGAAGTCACTCGTAAGTAAAATAAAAAAAGAAAGATTTTATAGTCTTAATTTTGTTGCAAAATTGTCTCATGGAGCACCTGCCTCGGTAGAGATTATTAAAATCCTTATGCAACATTTCAGTGGTAAATTCCTGAATGTGCCTCTGTATTGCAGATCTTAACTCTTTTTATTTAGGTTAAAATAGCACATATGTGCAATGTGTGTTGGCCAGTGCGCTACGAGATAAAATTAAAGCATTTAAATGATGCACCTCCAATTTTCTCGCTGTTGGTCAGTCTATCTGTTGATAACACTCCCCCTTACTTAGTATTCTTTTTAGCAGTGAGCTTGGTCGAACACCTGTTCCCCTGTCAGTGCAGTTATGGAATGAGTAGATGTAAAGAATGATTTGCATTATAATTTCCCTTGGCCCCTGCAGTCCAACAGCTAATTGTTCAGCCAATGTTACATGCTGTAAGAAATTACACATATTAGCTCACTGGACCATCAACCCTGTCAAAGTTTTATATTTCATAAGAAATTGCAATGACTTAGCAAGAATTAGTTGCAACTAAAAATTACGTAAGGTAAATTATTGACCTGGCTAGGTCACTGGTGAGAAAACAGCGTATAGTTTAATGGATATATACTTGAATTGAAAAGAAGAGATTGGATTCCCTGGAACTTCCGATCTCTGGATGATTGCACCCTGGAAATATCCCCAAAGATATGCTACGAGACACCTTGGATGTCCCAACATACTAACCATGCAGTAATTGCCCAGGAGTTTAGGATGTCTGGTAGACAGGTCTGCTGTGCGTGGAACCTTCCAAAAGAGTCTCCAACTCTGAGCTGGAGTCGGAGACTTCTGGATGTTTCCGACCCACTTAACAGCAAAGCTCAGCAGGAAAGATTAGAAGGATGGAAAGCAATTCCAACTCCCTGGTAACAATGCTTCTGGCCCCCGAGATTCACCTCTGGACACCCAAATCCCACCCTCCTCTCCCAACTGAAACCTCCCTCCCCCAATATCCCCCCAAACACAACAAACCCTTGACCCAACTATCACTCCACCCGGCTAACCTTCCCAACCACTTGACTCACCCAATGGCCTGTCCACCTATCCTGATCCCATTAGTCCCGAAAGGCGTGCTGTTAGGTAATTTGGACATTCTGAGTTCTCCCTCTGCGTCCCCAAACAGGCGCCGGAGTGTGGCGACTAGGGGCTTTTCACAGTAACTTCATTGCAGTGTAAGCCTCCTTGTGACAATAAAGATTATTATAATTACTTCTGGTGTGCCTTGTAAATGGTCAGTAAGCTTTGGGTAGTCATCAAGCGTGTTAGGGTTCCCAGCTTCTGACCTGCTCTGCAGTCACAGTATTGCCGCAATCAAGGTAAGCCTGCTATTGGCACTGGGCCTCAGTACCACTCATTGCCGATGCTTGCACCCCTAGCCTCTGGAACTCCTCCAAGCAGCTATGGATCGGCTAGAGTGACACTGACATCTTCCTTTGAATGCCCAGGTTGGTCCCTATCATCTCCATCAGCTCTGAGTTATTCTGTACTATTGACTTAGCATCAGGCTGGGACCCAGTTGGGTCCAGGGATCTAGCAGACTTCTGACCGCTCTCTCACCTAGAGGCTCCTGCCTCCACCTGATGTGCATCATCAGCGGTATGGTGGTCACCAGATTGTGCCGCAGAAGCCTGTCCATTAACACGTCCCACCGAGGTCTGTGTACCTGTGCTATGGAGGGTGGTGTTGACAGCTGTGCTGTGACTATTGTTGCTTGTTCTTGGTGAGTGTGCTTAACACTCGATTTGGCTCTGTTTCGTTACTTAGCTTTGGAGTAGCTAGGTATCGTTAAGATACCACCACAAGTTTCAAGGTCAAGTTCAAAGCAATAAAACCATACACCAATTAGTAAGTTCAAACAAATGAGTTTATTATAATACAATTATAAACTACTCATGCACACGCTAAGATGACTAAACTATTCCTACCATTAAATAGACCAATACTTATCTGTATAAGGAACTGCCGGATCAGGGGGGGGCAAGAGCCTCTTGCACTGCACTGGGTCCACAGACTTCAGGTTGGTAAAGGTTAAAAGGGGTCAGGAGTGTCTATCTCTGGTAGCGATCGTTGTGAGACACTTACTTGCTGGCGGCTGCTGTCCGAACCTCTCCTCTCTCTCGGTCAAGGTCTTCTTCGGTAAAAAGCTGGTCGAGAGAGCTGGTTAAGAGAGGAGGGCTGGTCAAGAAGAACGAACTGTGTTTGGGACCTGTCTTTTATAGGTCCTAGGGCTTTGCGCCCTTTTGGGCGGACACTCTATCTGCTGGGGGTCGATTGGGTCTCTTCCCAATCGATTTGTTTGAATCCCCCCAATACTGAGGCTGTCCCTCGGCTACTGGGCGGGCCTTCAGGTGCTTTGTCTTCGGACCCCGCTGGTGCCAGGGTGTCTGGTATCCCATACAATGTTGCAATCACTTCCCTATTTGTGTCCATTGTCCCTGGGATTGTTCCATTACTATGTTAACTGTCCCGGAGATTGCCTCATTAGTATGTGGAATGTTTGTTTCGGTGCTGTCTGCTCTCTTAGCAGACAGAATACACAGTGGCTTGTTGCAGCCTGCTTGTGCTGCAAACTTTGTCCATTTTACCCAGCAAGCTTTGCATTCCTCCATTTTGTATTGAGGGAATGGCCAACTTCGGTGGCTACACTCCCTCCTTGTGATCCTCATGAGAAATCATGAAGGATCACCCAAGTTTGGTGTCTTTGGGTTCCCTGACCTCAGCGAGTTCCATGACTTCTATACTTTCCTCAATTATGGCAAAAAAAATTTAACTAACAATTTCTGATTGGCGCTATGTCAAAGGGGACATGCATTATCATTTGGAATCGGGAACCTCTAACTATCCTCAATAAACTACTCTCATCTCATTTAAACATTCTACAACATTCTAAATCCTTAATCATTCACACAGCAGCACCATTACATTTCATTCTCTCTGACTCGGCAGTCGAGCGCAGAGGTACATCATTGATAGAAAGAATCTCTTTATTTTACAAAGGCATCGAGTGTAACAATAAATACTTGATTACATTTCCAGGGGTTTGGGGGACTGGTGGAATCCAAAAATAGGGGATCTCACTCTATACACTGTTGAGGCACGAGAGCAGTAGGCTTTTGGTGTGGTCTCACTGCCTGAATATCTGTTGCAGCCTGAGTTTCTTCGGGGTTCTTTACTTTTATCTTGCCTTGGACAGATTGCTCCCAAGCACGGGACAATCTTTTCAGTACCCATTTATCATTATCGGCCTCTTCTGACGGGTCATAATTGCTGCAGACATTCTGTCCTGCATCTATGGCGTGGGAGATGATTGTGCGGGTCCATTTAACCATATTACCTCGGGTTAAATGTGCGCGGTCTATAATCACCAAAAACTGCAGTTAAATGAATCCACAGCCTCCCTGCGAATGCTGTGGGATGCTCTGTCCTTTTCTGCCTACACTTATTTAGGCCTTCGACTGGGTCTACTCTGTTGTACCCTATCGCGTCTAAAAGCTGTATGCATCTCTTTGAGGGTGCCTCCGCCAACGTTCTGTGGGTCGGGGAGGGCTGCTACTACTGATGAGTCTAAACTCAAAACTGTGAGCTTCACCTGCTCTCGCTCATCCAGGCCGTACATGGTCGCCTGCTGTTTCACTCTTGCGAAAAATTGGCGGTGGTCTGCAGTGGGGAAGAACGGGGTGATTTTCTCACACGCATCCCTTAGTTGTGTTACAGTTAAGGGGGTGGTGTATGTGATCTTGGGTGCGCCTTCTGTGGTTGCTTTTCTTTGGGTGGTGACTGGGTTCATTGGTGCGGGTGCTATCTGATCTGTGGGGGGTTGGGGCGCTTTCCTTTTCTGTTGCGCTGCTAGCGCACATGTTCCCTGAACATAGCGCTGCGCGGTTTCACTCAACTCCTGCCAATCTGGGGCATTTTCTTCATCTAATTGTGTCCCAAATGTCTCTTGGAACCCATTCTTCACAGAAAGCAGAGATTGCAGCTGCACAATCTGCTTCATACATTTCGCGTGGTCCACTGTGCTTTGCCTTTGCTCAGTGGTGGCAGCATGGAGTGCCTTTAAAGCTGCCTTTAGGTCGCTACACTGCTTCTTTAGTGTCTCTACCTGCTTTTCTGCTTCTTCTCAAACCAAGACTGCACGCTGCACATCACGATAGGCCTTTTCATATTGAACTTGGGAACTGCTCAGATGGGCTAGACAAGACTGATGTGCCCTCTTGGCATCATCCACCTCTCTATCCTTATCTACCAGTCGTTGCCTTAAACCTAGATTCTTCCTTTCGATGTCCCTGTCATCCACTTTGCTCATTCGGTTCTTCTCCTCTAACTCTGCTCGGAGCGTCCTGACGACCTGTCTCTGTGCCTCGCAATTGTGCCAAGCAGGGCACAATTGCCATCGGCTTACGTGCTTTACCTAAACTCTTTTTGTGAATTCCAGAAAGGTTCTCCCACCAAGTATGTCCTATACTCCCGGGAGAGCTGGTTAAGAGAGGAGGGCTGGTCAAGAAGAACAAACTGAATTTGGGACCTGTCTTTTATAGGTCCTAGGCCTTCGCGCCCTTTTGGGCGGACCCTCTATCTGCTGGGGGTCTATTGGGTCTCTTCCCAATTGATTTGTTTGAATCCCCCCAATACTGAGGCTGTCCCTCGGCTACTGGGCGGGCCTTCAGGTGCTTTGTCTTCGGACCCCGCTGGTGCCGGGATGTCTTATATCCCATACAATGTTGCAATCAATACCCTATTTGTGCCCATTGTCCATGGGATCGTTCCATTACTATGTTAACTGTCCCGGAGATTGCCTCATTAGTATGCGGAATGTTCGTTTCGGTGCTGTCTGCTCTCTTAGCAGACAGAATACACAGTGGCTTGTTGCAGCCTGCTTGTGCTGCAAACTTTGTCCATTTTACCCTGCACGATTTGCGTTCCTCCATTTTGTATTGAGGGAATGGCCAACTTCGGTGGCTACACTATAACAGTTGCTTCCTCGGTGCTCTCCTCCAAGGTGTTCTCCTTGGAGTCAGGAGAGGGTCACCCGGGATGGGCCTGCGCCATTATCTGGAGGACCTGCGGGAGAATGGGCATGTGGTCAGTGGGAGGGATGGGTCAGTCTGTAAAGCAATAACAAGTCATGTTTGACAGGTCCTCCCAGTGGAACCCAGTGGTTGCTAACCTCTGCGGTGTCCGCCAGCCTCCGTGTGGCTGACCGATCTGTCCTCGGCCACCCCAGCCACCTCCAGGGCCCACTCCTCGAAGGAGGTGAATATATGTCTGGCAGCCCGCCGCCAGTCTGGGCCTCTCCTGACAATCATGGGAGATCTTTTCTGGGTTGACACAGAGAGGGCATCGTGAGCTACATGTGTGGTTCACAGTGGTGGGAGAGGGGGTGCAAAGGAGGAGTTTGTGGGTTTGAGGGGGGGAGGTAGGTGGAGGGAGGGCTGGGGAGTCCCTTGGGGAGTTGGTGAGTGGATGCTTCCTTGGGGAGAGGAATGGGTTTGTGTTTACTCACTCGTGCTGCCCAGTGTTGATCATCGACCCCCTTTTTCTGGCACTGAGGCCTGTCCTCATGTTCATACTCCCTGAGCCGACAGCTGCCACCACCTCATCCCAGGCAGCACTGGCTGCCTTTTGGCTGACTCTCTGCAGACCCTAGGGGGAACAGGATACCCTACCTGGCCTCCATTGCATATAGGAGGCTTCCCAGGTCAGCATCTCCAATCTTGGGGCCGATCTGGCCATCATTGTTGCGAGCTGGCTGGGGTTGGCTGTGCAAGTGCAGCTTAAGTGCTGCTCGACCTTGTTAATCGGGGTGGGGGGGGGGGGGGGGGGGGGGGGGGGGTGGTGCCGAGCACGGTCCCGGCCAATCAGCTGGCGAGCCTTCATTTGTGATGAGACACCCGTGAGACCTCATTAAGTGGACCAATTAACATTGAATTGCATCATGGGCCTCGCTAGGCCGAGGGCCCGGAAGCTCGCGGCAATTACCGCTCGCTACCACATTAAAAAATTTTCCGAAGAATTGCATCCCTTGATCATTTTAAAGCTACTTAAGAATTAAATTACCTACAAAGATGGCCACTCAAATATTGCCGAGAGACCAGCCTTTTTATAGACTGTGTGTGACTATTTCTCCCAGGACGAAGGTTAAAATGGGATTTTGAGCATCTAAATATGGAAGTCAAAAGAATAGTCTTATATTTAAATTGTACTATGTTGTGATTAGAAATACTTCAGTACTTCATGAGCTTGCATGAGCACTACATACCATAGCAAAAGCCAATATTTTGTAGATAAACATTCTTTCAAAGACCACGGGCAGCTGTTAGAGACACAATCTGTTTGCTGGCTCTGCCTCATATATTTGCATTTGGCATTCTAACACGCATTACAATAATTAGAAGCTGTCAACAAACAATGCTTTCTTTTGACATATTTAATGGATTTGACGCAAATCCCGAAACCTTTCAAGAAATACATTCTTATTGCTCTTTACATTGGGCAGGGAACATGACAGCAAATCTTCCTGTGGGATTTTACGAGACTTCCTGCTGGCATTTATTTAAGATATTTAACCAGATGCTTCTTCTAGTTGTCTACAATTCTTGAACATTTGTCTCTGTTATTATTGGCTTTGGTTTTATATCACTCGGTCGATGGAGTCTGTGATTTCAGTGATTCTATTGCCACTGGCAAATGTCCAGAGTAAAAAGATGCATTCCTGTGTAAAAATAGGGTCATCTTGTTGAGATTTTAAAAAGGGCAACAAACGAATACAGGCGATTTGGTGCATACAATGGGAATCTTATAAACTTTCAATATCTATAAATAATACGGTGAGAATAGTTGCTGCTACTTAATGTATTGCAACTATTTCATTGCGAAAGGAGGACAAAGAGGGAACTGAATGTACAATCATATTCTAATATAGTTACATGTATTTCAACACTGGATAAATCCCAGAATTAAGTTACAATTACATTTAAATTCACGATGGCTTAAGATACTTCTGAGTCATGAGTGAAGAAATTTTGTTCATGGAATTCTTGAGTATCTGGTCAGACTATAATGCTTAACAACTTGATCACAAAAAAAATGAATGACCAAAGCAGTTTTGAAAACGCATATTCACTGCCTCCACCAAGTTTGTATTTGTTCCACAGACATAGAACATAGAACATAGAACAGTACAGCACAGAACAGGCCCTTCGGCCCTCAATGTTGTGCCAAGCAATGATCACCCTACTCAAACCCACGTATCCACCCTATACCAGTAACCCAACAACCCCCCCTAACCTTACTTTTTAGGACACTACGGGCAATTTAGCCTGGCCAATCCACCTAACCCGCACATCATTTTTTAAATAAATTTAGAGTACCCAATTCATTTTTCCAATTAAGGGGCAATTTAGCGTGGCCAATCCACCTAGCCTGCACATCTTTGGGTTGTGGGGGTGAAACCCACGCAAACACGGGGAGAATGTGCAAACTCCACACGGACAGTGACCCAGGGCCGGGATCGAACCTGGGACCTCGGCGCCATGAGGCAGCAGGGCTAACCCACTGCGCCACCGTGCTGCCCTGCCCACACATCTTTGGACTGTGGGAGGAAACCGGAGCACCCGGAGGAAACCCACTCACACACGGGGAGGACGTGCAGACTCCGCACAGACAGTGACCCAGCCTGGAACTGAACCTGGGACCCTGGAGCTGTGAAGCATTTATGCTAACCACCATGCTACCGGAGCAAAAGAATCAGCCCCAAGAAAGGTGTTAGATGAAAGTGAAATTTAAAAGTCCAATAAAGTGAGCAATATCAATACGATTGAAAGCAAAAGGAAAAACATAACAAAACAGGTTTATTCATAAAGGAATGAGATCTGTTCATAGCTGAGTGGGGCAGGGGTGTCACTTTCTTTCTCAGGATTTGAGACAGGAACAAACTCACAGCGTTCACCTGATCTTTTGAGGATGGTGAGACATTACCATGAAGAAGGTTCAGAAAATTATTACAGTATTTAATAAACTTTAATTTGGATGTATGGGTGCACAGGTATTCTCGTTACATAGGATTACAGCATAAAAGCAGGTTATTTCAGCCCAACTAGTCCATGCTGATGTTTGCTGTGTTTTTATAATGATATAAAGACACCAATCACCATAATGGGAAAACCCATTATGGGTTCATTTATTAAGACTAGGCACATGGGAACAAATATACATAAGTATAAAGTTTAAAAACATCAGCAGGAGGGCCTGGTGTTCTGTGTTCTGTTCACAGGCCTAACTGAAACTGTGACTGGAATCACATGATATGCTTCACTTCTAGTGATGTCATGCTGCTATCCCTATAAGGCATATTGCTACATCTCCCTTTCTTTTTCACGAAACTTCTCCCTCCTTCGAAATGAGCAGAGCTATTTACAATACATGTTCATGTTTAGTTACCATAAACTGGGTGCTCCGGTTTCCTCCCACAAGTCCCAAAAGACATGCTGCTCGGTGAATTGGACATTCTGAATTCACCCTCAGTGTGCCCGAACAGGCGCTGGAATGTGGCGACTAGGGGGTTTTCACAGTAACTTTATTGCAGTGTTAATGTAAGCCTACTTGTGACAATAATAAAGATTACTAGATTATTATTATTGGCACTGCCAGCCTGGCACCCTGGCAGTGCCACCTGTGTGCCAACGTGGCAGTGCCAGAGTGCTGGGTTGGTGCTGCCAGGGATCTAGCTGGGAGGGGCCTTACCAGGTGGAGCGGGGAAGAGAGGGTCAAAAAAGGGGGTGGGGAGGTGGCTAAAAGGGGAGAGAGGAGATCGGGAGAGCCAGACAAAATGGTGACCCGATCTGTGAAGAGCCTTTCATGCTGGGCTCGCATAAAACAACTCAGTGCAGCTTCAGTAGAGAGAAACTCCCTGAGGTCAACAGAAACGGAAACATACCATTGAATAGCGGGTGTTTGTTGGCGCTGCAGCCGCCGAGAAACATCCCACTAAATGCATCCAGATCTGGACATAAATTATTTCCAGTTAAATCACAGCCGGTATTTCTGCCATCACTCTATCATTATCTGTGGCATTTTCCTATACATCTCTTAATGATCCTATTTTCATCATAACCTTTCTTTTTTATTAATTTACCTGTAAAATAGTTTACTATTTGTTTTATGTTACTTGATCGCTTATTTTCATAACTCTACTTTGGCTTCCGAATTGTTTTCGACTTCTCGCCTAATCTCTTATCCTGAACTCCTTTGCTGCCTATATGTATTCCTCTTTAATAACCATTAATTGTTCCCTTATGCCTATATTCATCCATGGAGTCCCACAGGTGTTCAATGTTTCCGAAATGGGATTGAAAAAGTAAACGGTGGCACAATAGTTAGCATTGCTGCCTACAGCGCTGAAGACCCGGGTTCGAATCCTGGCCCTGGGTCGCTGTCCGTGTGGAGTTTGCACATTCTTCCCGTGTCTGCATGGGCTTTGCCCCCACAACCCAAAGATGTGCAGGGTAGGTGGATTGGCCATGCTAAATTGCCCCTTAATTGGAAAAAAAATAATTGGGATCTTGAAATTTATAGAGAAAAAAAAATTATGGTCACTCTTGCCTAGATGTTCCCCTACTTTTACTTCTCTTATCTGCTCTGGTTCATTCCCGACCACTGGATTCAAAAGCAAATTCTCCTTTGTTGGGCCTTTTATACATTGGGTTAGAAAAGAGTTTGGTACACATTGGAGGAACTCCATTCCCTTATCCCCTTTATCTACCTCTTCTGCCCAATTAATATCAGGGTAGCAAAAATCCCCCATGGATATTATTCTATGGGCTTATTTGATTGATTTCTGTCTGCAAATTTCTACAAATTTTCACATCCGGCCGATGAAGTCTGCCATTGGCAGGACTGGAAAATCCTGACCTGTGTTGTTTGTCCTCAATTCCATAATTTGTCTAATTTGACTCTTTCCTCATAAGGGCTGGGTTCTCCGATCCCCCAGCAGCATGTTTCCTGCTCACGCCTCTTGCTGGTGGTGGACTTCTCTACTCCCGCTGCTTGTCAATGGGATTTCCCATTGAAGCCATCCCATACCACCAGGAATCCCACGGGCAGGGGTGCGCTGCCGGCAGGAACAGAGAATGCCAATGGCTGGAGAATTCTGGCCAAAGTTTCCATGGAAAGCTAACAGCAAGCAAAACTTGTCTCTTGAGTTACTTTGTGTTTTTTTATCACTTACCTTGCTGTGTGTTATGCCAGCGTCATGAAGTTCCATTGCATCATGTTGAAATACATAACAGCGAAACCTAATTCATATCTTCACTATTATTACATTTTAAGAAATAGACACAAAGCAGTGTGATTGGATTAACATGGGGCAGGATTGTCTCAGCCTGGGGCGTGGTTGGCGCAGCGCCAGTCGGGAGGCGCTCTACACGGCTGGCCCGCCGATTCTCGGCCCGGAATGGCCGTCATAAAATTGCCGAGTCCCGCCGGCGCCCTCGACACCTGCACTCAGCCAGCAGGGTCGCAGGGCGAGCTGTGGGGGGGGCGAGGGGGGCCTCGATGTGGCCTCTCTGGCTGGGGGCTTCCTTCCATCCGCGCCGGCCTCTGTAGTCCTGCGCCATGTTGCGCCGGGGCCGGCGCATTGCAGGATCCAGAATTGCCGATCCTGAGGCCGAGTTGACGCCGTCAAGAAACACAAAGGCTTTTCCGACGGTGTCAACACTTCGCCTCAGGATCACAGAATCCCACCCCAGATCTTTGGATCTGGTTAATAATAAAGCTACATGAGTATGCAATTTCTTTTATTTCATTCTGAAATGCTAAACCTCTCAAGCTGTTGATTACCAAGTTGACACAGCTGAATTTGCACACTACTGCATGTTACAAGTCTTGCGACCACAGCCACACCCGAATGATTAATCATAACTCTTAAAGAAAAGCTGAGGCCATTTCGTTCAAAATGTACACGGCAACTCAAAAAACACATCACTCGCGAATTATGTTGACGTACCAGAGATGGTGCATAAGTTCTCTGGGCCCATTCAGATGAGCATCAGTTTGTCAAGCAGAGCTGTAATCAGTGGCGTGCAGAGGGGGGGGCCGACGGTGCATTGGCCCCGGGCATCCATTGGATGGGGGCATCCAATCAGAGAAGGGAAAAAAAAAAAAAAATTTTTTTTTTTTTTTTTAAATTTTTTTTAAAATTTAGATTACCCAATTATTTTTTTCAATTAAGGGGCAATTTAGCGTGGCCAATCCACCTACTCTGCACATTTTTTGGGTTGTGGGGGCGAAACCAACGCAGACACGGGGAGAATGTGCAAACTCCACACGGACATTGACCCAGAGCCGGGATCGAACCTGGGACCTCAGTTCCGTGAGGCAGTAGTGCTAACTACTAGGCCACCATGCTGCCCCAGAGAAGGAAATAAGATAGTAATTTTAAAATTTCAGCGGTGATAAATCAATTTTTGGAGGCTCACCACACTGCAGAGGCAGTTGTTAGCCCTTTATTCCTTTAACATGGTGTACCCTTTTGTCTAGAGAAAATGGTCCTTCTCCCCATCCCCCCCACACGCATGCGCATGATGTACGTGGTCCAACCATCAAAAGCAACAAGCAGACGTGGCTGTTCGTTCCTGCGTTTCCTCGAGTCATAACTCGTCTTTTCTTCAGCTTTTGTGCATCTAGATTAGTTCTTTTACCTACTTAGGTCAGTGAATAGCTCTAGATCAGGTGCAACTACGGTTTTTATAGGTTTTTTGACGATATTTAATGAAATATTTACGTGGGATGTAGTAAGAGTGAAGCCTGGATGATCAGAGGACTGCTATGGCATTTAATCTCGGAATAGGAGACATTTATTCCTTAACATGCTAATATTCGAATACAGATACCACTAATTTGCAAGTCTATGATATAAATTGCATAAAATTATCAGTGGAGAATCAGTGTGAAATAATTTGATACGAAGGAACAAAGAAATGAAATATGGTTTATCCGTCTGCAACTGACCGATTGTTTACCATTTTCTTCCCATTTTCTCATGCGTCTTACGGTTTTTGAGATAGAAAATGAAATGTTACGAGTATTTCGTGTACAACCGAGTGGAGCACAGAACAGGAAAAAAAAGAGGGCCAGAGTCGAAGAAGAGTCCCATCAAAGAGGGGCATTAGATGCATGGATAAAAAGAAGTAAAGAAGAAGTAGGAGAACCTGGAGAAGTAAAAGATGATGTGGGTGCAGAGAAGGATTTTTCTGATACGGATTCAGCTTGGTCAGAACATAATACTCTCTCTCCTCAGTCTCGTTGTCAGGATGATGATCCATGTGAAGAAAATAAAGAAGATATTTGCATATTTTTGCAAAGAAGCGATTTTGGCTGTTTGAAGAAACCGATTCCAGATCATTTGAAGATGACAATATTACAACATGGCCCTGAAAGATATCAGAATAAAAGTGGTCCATTTGCTGAGAAGGATGGGAGATCATTTTCCAAACAGTGGTTTGATAAAGTTTCCACAAACAGAGAAATTGTGGAGAGAAAATGGTTGTTATACTCTCCATATCGGAAAGCATGCTACTGTTTTGTTTGCTTTTTGTTTTCAAAGGAGCATTTGTTGTCTGTGTCAAACTTTGGAAAGGAAGACGGTTTCTCCACTTGGAGAAAATTAAATCCAACAATACCTGGCCATGAGAAAAGCCCTTCTCATAGAGCTCACATGAGGGAATACCTGAACCTTGTAGTTCGACTCCATCATTCAACTACGATAGATGCTGAACTTCAACAGCAAATGTCTGCTGAAAAGAAAAGATGGAAAGCTATAACTGAACGGATTGTCGAGGTTATATCCTTTCTGGCAAAACAGAATCTGGCCTATCGTGGACATCGAGGAGAAGGAATATCTGGGTTATCAGAGCCAGGGCAGACAGTCAGTGAAAATACAGGAAACTTTCTAGCAACAATCAGACTTTTGGCCAAATATGATGACATCTTAGCAAAACACTTGCAGAGAGGGAAAGAGAAACCAAAAAGTGTCACCTACTTGTCCAACAGAATTCAAAACGAAATAATCAATCTTCTTGGTGAAACTGTCAAGAAAATATAATTTCCGAAATTAAGGACGCAAAATATTTTAGCATAATGCTGGATTCAACTCCAGATATTGCCCATGAAGATCAGGTTTCTGAAATTCTGCATTACGTTCATATTGATGAAAACAGAAAAGTAGAAATAAAGGAGACATTTCTGGGATTTTTTCAAGTCAACAAGAAAGATGCAGTCAGCCTGGTAAATAAATTTCAGGAAAAATTGGAAGAAGACAAAATCATGAATGACTGTCGTGGTCAAGCATATGATAACGCAGCAGTTATGGCTGGAGTGAGAGGAGGTGTTCAACAAAAAATTCTTGAAGTTAACCCAAAAGCTGTGTTTGTGAACTGCGAGAACCACAGCCTCAATTTGTCCTGTGTCCATGCAAGTGAGGTGCAACCTGTTGTTGTTACATTTTTTGGCATTCTAGAAAAACTCTACTTTTTTTTCTTCATCTACTTCTCGTTGGGAAGTGTTAAAATCATTTGTCACTCGGACTGTGAAAAGACAGTGTGACACTAGATGGAGTTCCAGCCATGATGCTGTGCAAGTAATCCATGAAGAGTGTGACAACGTTATTGCAAGCCTTCAACACCTGCTGGAAGGAGAATTTTCAAGGGAAACTAAATCTGATGCAGGATCGCTACTGAACTCTATTCAACAGTTCCCGTTTATAGCTTTATTAAATTTTTGGTACTCAGTTTTATCATCAGTGGATAAAGTCTCAAAACGTTTGCAGGATCCGAAAATGGGGTTCCATGAAGCTTCTTGTGATCTGAGAGGACTTATTCATATCTTGAATTTGAAGAATGACGAAATTATCCACAATGCAATAGATTTAGCCAATGAATATTGTCAAAATTGGGGAATACCAATTGCACGAACAAGGAGAAGAAGAATAATGCCTGGAGAGTCAGCAAGAGATAGTGGACTGACGGCACAAGAAGAAATGAATAGAGTAATGGTAGAGATTGTGAACAGATTAAAAACTGAAATTGAAGACCGCAGTGTCCGTCTTCAAAGACTCAGTGACCGATTTTCTTTTCTTCTGAACTTGAATTCAGGAGTGATTGAAGATGAACAAGAAAGAGAGAAATTAAAAAAGGAATGTTCAGACTTTGCAAATTATTATGATAATGATGTGGTTGCAATTCAGTTATATGACAAAATTATTGATTTTGTGATGCTCCTTCGAGCTGGAGGGAATAGAGTTCCCCTTGATCCTAAAGATGCTCTGGAGTCTTTACTGCAGTATGGGAGGGATGTCTTTCCGACGCTGTGTGTTTCATACAGATTACTGCTTACAATCGCATTTTCAGTCGCAAGCTGTGAAAGGTCATTTTCAAAACTGAAATTAATAAAAACATATCTGAGGTCTTCTATGTCACAGGAGCGACTGACCAACCTGGCTTTAATAAGCATTGAAAAAGAATTTCTCACAGCTGATGTAAAAAGTGAAGTAGTTCAGGTGTTTTGTGACAGGAGGTATCATTTGGGGAAAAGAACTTAATAAATTTGATTGATTTATATTAAAATCGAATAAAGCGTTTATTTCATGTTTCATCTGTGTTTATATATTCAAAATGTTTTCCTTTCTCATAATATTTCTCAGTATATTAGACCTTATACTTGAGTCTTTGGGGCATACAATCAAGATTTGCCCCGGGCATCACCAGACCTCTGCACGCCACTGGCTGTAATAAAACAATGTCCTTCAACATTCAAAATGGGGAGAAGGGGTAATCACGGCATTGCTAATAGGGGGTGTGTGCATCAGGAGCATAACCTCGGTGGACTTTGCACAATCAGTAGAAAGCTCCCACATTTCACTTTCAATGGCCTGTCCTAATACCACAGGGGTATTTCATGCGCACCTACTCATCAATAAAGCTAGGGGGCTGGATTCTCCGAACCTCTGCACCGAAATCGCGTTCAACGCGGGGACGGAGAATGGGTGTTCGCGTAAGTATCGCTGCCGACGCCACTGAAGCTACTGTCCGGTCCCCGGAGAATGGCTCGTGAATCTCGCGGTCCACTCGGAGCAGGTAGGGGGCCATTGACAGAGCTCTCCCCACAATTCACCGATGGTAACTGGCCATGTTCCCAACAGCGTGGTTCTAACCGCGTATCGGCAGTTGGGTGGCGGCTGCAGACTCAGCCCGCGGCCGCCCTGGTGGGGGGGGCGGGGGGATCCTTCACCAGGGAGGGCCTCATGGACGGCCAGGCAAGCGGTCGGGAGGCATCGATTCATGGGCGCACGCGATCCCGGAGGGACCGACTTCTTCCATCATGGTCTGCGGTGTGAGTCCGTCATGTCGCACAGGGCGGCCACCGCAGGCCGCCGCCCTGCGCATGCATGGCCACCCGACCAGAAGTGCTGGGTCCCATATCCGCAGACAGAGCTGCGAGAAGCACTCCGGGGTCCTGCCAGCCCCCTGCAGGTAAGAGAATCACTCTGGATTTTCTTAAGGAAAGTCCAGAGCAAAATGGCAGCATTTTGACCCTGGCGTGGGGACATAGCTCCATTTTCGGAGAATCCAGCGCTGGAGGTATAGCTAAGGATGACTGGCCAGTGCGGTGGGTTTCCAGGTTCCTGGACTTCCTTCTGTGTTGCTTCCAGTTGGACCCTATATAAGGGGACTGCAGTTTTTGTAATGCAGTGGCTTTTCTTCAGGTTCCCAATAGGAAAAACAGTTTGGGCCAGTATTCTAATTTTCTCATTTTTACTCTTGTTTCCTTCTGGGTTCTGAAGGAGTAATGCCAGCCTGGAGTCCTATGCAACTTCCACATGCACCATTGGCTGCTTAGTTACCATGTTCAGATCTCTGCTGAATTCCTTCAAAAACCAAGATACTTGGGGTGAGCTACCTCAGTTATATGATCAGACTAAAGAAGGTAAAATTTGTCTCTTTACAGCTGAGAAGATTGCGTGGAGATTTAATAGAGGCATTCAAAATTATGAGGCGTTTCAGTAAGGTAACAAGGATAAAATAGTCAGGGTTGCTTTGAATCAGAGGGTTCAAATTTAAGGTACTTGGCAAAAGACACAAGGGAGATGAGAATAATTTTTATTTTACACAACCAGCAGAAGTTTATGGCCCCTCTCCCCCCCCCCCCCTGGCTAGGCCTTCCAGGCCCCTTGAAGCCAATTGGAAGTTTGAGTGCCTTATCGCAATATGTGTCCTTCCCGTGACTGGTTGTAAAACTCTGCACGGCACATTTTTACTGCCTGGAGATCACTCAAAACGCAGTGGAAACAGATTATGTCGTAACTCTGAAAAGGAAGTTGAATACAGTTGCAGGACCTCTTGTCAAAGTCACAAAATTCAGAAGGACCCAAAAACCAGTTAGGCTCGAAGCTGACGCCCTGTCTGGCAACTTGAATAAAACCCTTCTATTCTTCATTTTTCACTCTTTAGTTTATGTGTCATTACATGTTAGGCCTGGGACCCAAACCCTGTATAATCCACAAACCTGGCACACATCCAGTCTCAAGCTTCCTGGATACCTGTATAAACTTGACAGGGAACGATTTGCAGGGTCACTTGGAGAGACCAGGGCAGTTGGATTCATTGGATACTTTTTTCACAAATGCTAGAATGTCTTCCTGCATTAAAATTCTATGATTCTACGAAAGCCGAATCTAATGACGAAAGGAGTCGCTGCCTCCTCTTCTGACCATGTTTGCGGCTGTTTCTGACTCTGTTCAACCTAGATTAGATTTTGCGACTGAAGTGGAAGTCAATTTACCTGCCATAAAAACTCTGAAGGTTGAATATAAGGAACTTTCCCAAAAGTGCGCAGAGTGTTGGCTCAGGAGAGAAAGCGGGCGTGAAGTTCGCGGGCTTCATAATCGGCTTTTTTCACCATATTGAACAACACTGTGCAAAGTGAGACTCTCACTGTCAGCTGGAGGAGTGGAGTCTCATAAAAGGCCCCACATCCTTTACCCCTGGAAATCTGACACCCCCCAACCATTGAGGCACCCACACACCACCTCGACACCAACATCGGACTGTCCCCCCACCCTTGCAGGTATTTGGGCTGACCCCACTCCCTCCATCCCCTGGCAGGCATTGGGGGTCTCCCCTCTCCCCCACCCCGTATCATGGCACTCCTTTCACCGCACAGCTGCCCCTCCCTAGGAATCTGGGATCTCCCTTTCTGCCTCGAAAAAATCGGAGCTCTCATTCCCCCCTTTCCCCCCACGCCCTGCAGACATAATAATAATAGCTTATTGTCACAAGTAGGCTTCAATTAAGCTACTTTGAAAAGTACGTAGTCGCCACATTTTGACGCCTGTTCGGGGAGGCTGGTACAGGAATTGAACCTGCGCTGCCGGTCATGTTCTGCATTACAAGGCAGTTGTTTAGCCCACTGTACTAAACCTCATCAGTGACGTTCTATCTCCCCTCACACCCCCCTTGCAGGCATTGGGTCGCTCACAGGGGGCAGTGCCAAGGTGCCAGGGGGCTGGGCCAGGCACTGCCCAGCCATGTCCCTCACCACTCAGGGGCTATACTTATCTCTGCTCTCCTGATTTGGCCATCACAACTGGTTTTCGTTCTTGAAAACCCATTGTGCTTCGCACTGGTGTAATGTCATGCTGACTGATGGCGTCAAGGCCAGTAAGTACAGGTTAATTTCTTAGGTTCACATAAGAACATCTACCTACTGCATCTATTTGATGCAGGTCACACTCTTGTAATCAGGTTCACACTCTTTCTGGGCATGAAACTGATTTTGTTACTGGCTGGAGTGCGGGTAAGATCTCAAACTGCTATCTCAGCGACGCGGATCCCATTTTGGCCCTCTTGTGAGATTTAACGGCCATTACACAATTTGCACCTGTGATTAGTGCGGCAACTAGACCATGGCTTAGATCTCCACTGTATTTGGTAAATCAGGTGCAATTGGTAACATGGGCTGGAATTCTCCCATCCCATTGCGGCGGGTTTGGTGGGAACGTGAGTGAAGAATCTAGTAGGAATCAAAAAGTCGGAAACCCGCCAGCGTAAAATCACATTGCAGTTCTTCCAATGGCGGTTTAATGGTGGATCGGTCTTCCAGTTGGCTGGCGGTGTGTATGTCATTTGTATTCATTTTCATCTCATGAATGCTCATTTAAACAGCTTCCCACCGATATCTGGTCAGGTCTTTCAGTCTTGCATCACGCCAGCATGAAATTATGTTGCCGTCAAATCTGATTGCTAAAGCGTGGCGTGCACAAGGCAGTCTTCAATTAACAAGACACTTTGAGTTGAGCGCAACAGAACTTTTCTGCCATAGTGCTGGGCTTCTCCCGATCCCCTCGCTATTTACAACTCTGCCGGAGGAGACCGATTCCTGCCCTCCATCTCCATGCTGAGCTGGTCTTCATGGACAGCATCGTGCTGCCCAATCCATGTATCTGCCTATCTCACCATCTCGGACCAATACTGTGCCTGGGGTTGGGGAGTACAGGGGTCTTATTTCTCCTGGTGTCTGGTGTCTATTGAGACAACACTGTGCTGCAGGACTCAACAAAGGTCTGAAGTTCAACTGGGGTGGAATGTGAGATGAGGACTGCAGATGTTACGGCCTGATGAAGGAAAGGGGGACAGTATGGAGGGAGGGCCGTGCAAAGAGGGGGCGGGGGAGGGTGATGTACCATCAATTGAACGCGAGACGAGTTGCTGTACAAAAGTATGGCTTTAATCAGCTAGATGTTAGCCCTGCGGTCGATTACAGTAAATGGACGACCGCCGGGTGTACTGGGTATTTATACCCCGCCCTGGAGGCGGGGTTAACTCAGCCTCTCGATCAATCGGGCAGCCGTCACATGACTGGTCTCAACCAACTGGTCGAGAGGCACATGACCGACCAGGGCCAATGGTAAGCCGGTGTTCTGCATCAATGGCAGGCAGCTATGCTAATCATACCACCACAGAGGGAAAGGGCTTGCAGTGACAGGCAGAGGGGCAAGGATGTTGATGAAGAAGATGAACAATGGAAGGCAGAGGGAAGATCATGGGGAGAGAAGTAGGAGCCTGAAAAGGCTGCATGAAAAGTTCACAATCAAGGGGGTCAAAGGGATATTTACTGGAAGGGGATGGACATGGACTCCAAATAGATGCAGTAGGTAGATATTCAAGTGGGCCATGGGAGGTTGGTTGAATCGAGGATCAGACATCTCTTTAAGGTTGCTCGCCTTCCTCTTCTGGGTTGGTGGGCTGGAGAGAGGGATATGAGGAGTAGACTGGTGTTCACATAGTACGAGGACCTTCGAACATGTTAGCTGGCGGCGAGGAGATTAATTAGCTGTCAGTCTGCCTAGTGACTCGGAGGGAATTCACCTGTCCATAACTAATGATGTTCCAAGCCCAGAATTTGGTTTGGGATCCTCTCGAAAGGCCCCACTAGAGCCACCTGCCATGTCGTTGGACTCAAAAACGGATGGTGAGCACAAAGGCAAGGGGCAGGATTGTCCTGTTGCCGCGCCAAAATTGCGTTCAGCGATCGGCCGGAGAATCCCCGTTTCCGACAAAATCGGCAACGCCGCTTTCGTGATGCTCCACTCTCTCCAAAGCGATGTGCACTCCGTAACAACGACCTCAGGACGTTGCCTGAGGCCCCCCAACGCTCCGGCCCCGACCGGCCGAGTTCTTGACAGTGTGGGTCTCTCATGGTCTTACCTATCGGGAACTCGGTGTGGCGGCTGCGGACTCAGCACTGCCACAGTCGGTGGGGGGCTGATCCGCCGGCAAGGGGGACTTTGCCAGGGGCTGGGAGGTGGTCCGGCGCTCGCGAGCCGGCCAAAGGAGCACTATTCTACTGGCATGGTCAGTGTACAGCCGGCGCCATGTTGTACATGCACGGCTACAGACCCGGCAAGCTAGAGCCGGGTGCTCTATGCTGCTCGGCTGCTAGCCTCCAACCAAACGGAGGATCAGTGGCCATTTTGCGCCAAATCTTCTCTCGTAAAATGCCACCATCCCATACTGGTGTCAGGACATAGCCTCAAAATCTGAGAATCCAGCCCAAGATATCCAACAATGATTTAGTGCTATCAACAAAATACCCACAGCGAGAACATGGAAGAAGGCCGGTTCGTCACAAGAAGCTAAAGACTTGTCTTGGCGGGAGGCACACTGAGAATTTGTAGCAAGGTCAACACCAGTCAAGCAGTTACTGCCCTTTCATGGCCATTCCAATATCTGAAAGGTCCACATAGAGTTTTTTAAAAGTTAATATTATATGGGGAGGAGGGGAGTGTAGCATAATGGGTTAATAGTTACATAATGCCTTAGTGATGCATATCATGATGTAACAGTGATATCAGCAGATGTGCTAAAGATTCAGTAGAGCAGATGAAATAGTCTGTACGTTTATCATGTATGTAGTGTCAATAAAATCATTTTGAGGTAACATAACTGAGCCAGACCAGAGTTACTCATGAGTAGAGAGAAACTTTCCCGTTATATTTTAGGCCACAAAACAAATCACAAAACAATGACATCAGTCCCACTGCAGAGGCTTGAGTACATAATCTAGGCTGCTACTTGAATAGAGCATTGAGGAAGTGCTGCATTTTTGGAGGAACTCTTGTCTTTTGGATGAGAACCGAGGTCCTGACTGCCTTCTCAGAGGGTCGTACCTCTCAGAAAGCTAAAACAGATTGATGAGGCCATCAATCCACTAGACACGTGCTTTGAGATATGAACAGTGGTTTTAATCTACTTACTACAGAGCCAGCCTGTTACACGTTGAACACTCGATGAACTGGTCGGCTGGCTCTGGGCATCGATATTTATACAGCAGTCCAGGGGGAGGGGCCATGGGCGGAGCCAAGGGTGGAGCCCTGTACAAACTCCTAAGCATTCCCAGAGCTACTCCCCCTAGTGGCCGGGCAATGCTACTGTGCTTACAATCATACGGTCTCATATATATATCACAGTGTGAATTACAGAGTTACATTCACCACACAGATCATTTAGGCTGGGACTGTTTGACCCTCGCTGTTGAGACTTCTGCTGCCTTTTCTACATTACAATAATAACGACTCTTGGGATTGCCTGATGCCATGAAAGGCTTGCAATAAATTTAAGTCTTTCTTTTCTATGGATTGTAAACTGTGTATTCATGCCTTAGACTCCTTCTGGATGCAAGCAGTAATTGAACACAGTCCCCAGAAAACAATTTAATTTAAAAATGAGAAAAGTAAGTGGCGTGTTAAGCACGCACACATTTTCATTTTTTCCTTCCAATCATCTCTCCTCAGACATATTGAATTAGTTCACAATTTTGCATGAATGGACATTGGGTCAGTTTGATTATGCTGATTATCCACAACCAGGTCACAAATAAAGTATCTTCATATTGGTTTTCAAATGATGGTCATTTAGGCCTGAAACTCTGCTTAGTTCCCTTAATCCTGAAGATTCATTTAAAAAGGCATGCTATACTCCAAAGACTGTGGCAGAATACACATTATAATTCCTAAAATAGCAGTCTCCACACATCAGTGGGAGTGTAAGTTCACTAACCGGAAAATATGCATTTTCCATCATGGTATGTTACATCCTGGATAACATCAGCACTACATGCAAAAATTGAACATGAAGATATTTCATTCCGAAGTAGGAGTTCCACATCCTGTTGCTGATTCCAGTTTTGTTCAAATTAAAACACCTGGGTTTGTATAAATGAGCAATTGTTTTGCCAAGGCCAGCATCCTGTTCTAGGCATTATTTTGCTTAGTTGTTATTTTGTTTGACATTCAGGAAATATGTTGGCTCAGATTTACTTGCAATTTCTCACAAAGTTAGGGCATAAAACGAGCAACATTTTTGGAAGTATATTCTAGGGCAGCACCTGTTTTCATTGACCTTACACTGCGTAACAGCAGTACTGTGTCGTTTCCATTATTTTCTGTGGACCTTTGAAGTATAGCAGGCATATTGATACTCCTGGGAGGGCACTGATAATGGTAGGAGGTACAGCATTGGAATGCTGAGAAACATTCTTCTGCTCCGAGTATAGTTACTGAGTTAAAAGAAGCACACCTATTCCCAGCTTTAGTGGAAATTCACAGAAATGCTTTACTTTGAACCTGAAGAATCTTTGAGAGCGACTGGTGTTTCATTGCTCGCGCCAGATAACTGAACCCCTTTTGGTATTTGGTTGTGGCTCTGGGGGGGGCCAAGCGAGTGTTGGCATTTCCTTCCACATGGCATGTATGGGTCGCCCATTTAAAATAGAGATGAGGAGGAATTTCTTCTCCCAGAATGTAATGAATCTGTGGAATTATTTACAGCAGAAGGTTGTAGAGGCTGGGTTGTTAAGCATGTCCAAGGTGGAGAGACAGGTGTTTGATCAGTAAGGGAAACAAGGGTTATGGGTATAAGACAGGAAAGTGAAACAAAGAACAAAGAAAAGTAGTAAGAAGTCTTACAACACCAGGTTAAAGTCCAACAGGTTTGTTCCAAATCACTAGCTTTCGGAGCACTGCTAGTGATTTGAAACAAACCTGTTGGACTTTAACCTGGTGTTGTAAGACTTCTTACTGTGCTCACCCCAGTCCAACGCCGTCATCTCCACATCAAAGAAAAGTACAGCACAGGAACAGGCCCTCCAAGCCTGTGCCAACCATGCTGCCCTTCTAACATAAAACCTTCCACACTTCCAGGGTGCATATTTCTCTTTTGCCTTCCTGTTCATGCATTTGTCAAGACACCCCTTAAACGTTATTATTGTACCTTCTTCCACCAGCTCCTCTGGCAGCGAGTTCCAGGCACCCACTAACCTCTGTGTAAAAAAACTTCCCTCCCACATCTCTTCTAAACCTGACCCCTCGCAACTTAAACCTATGTCCCTTCGTAATTGACTCTTCCATCCTGGGAAAACACTTCTGACCATCCACTCTGTCCATGCTCCTCATAATTTTGAAGACTTCTATCAGGTCGCCCCTCAACCTCCGTCGTTCCAGTGAGAATAAACTGAGCTTATCCAAACTCCGCTCATAGCTAATGCCCTCCATAACAGGCAACATCCTGGTAAATCTCTTCTGTACCCTCTCCAAAACCTTCACCGATTGTCATATCAGATTAGTCATGATCTCATTGAATGGTGGGGCAGACCCGATGGACCGAATGGCCTATTTCTGCTCCTACGCCTTATGGTTTTATGATAAAACAATCCTTCCAAGAGCGTCCTCCCAAGAGCATCCTCCCAAGAGCACTCACCCTAGTCTTTGAGTCCATGTCTGTGTCCTCTCCGAGCTTTTCTGTAAATCGATATCATTAAAAATTTTGTGCCCCTCTTCTCTGTCTCCTTTCTATATTCTATTCCATTCTGTGATTGCCTCGCATGTTCTTCCATTCAAAGACATTCTTTACAAGTGTCACAAAATCCCACATGAGCCATTTATTACAGCTAGCTGACAGCTGACTCGCTCTTACAATATGTTTAATACTAGTCCACTGCTTCCAAACTTCAAGCTATTACACATGTTCAGCTTTCCTTGGCATTTTAAAGGTTGTAGTTGCCAACTTAAATAAAGAATAGCTCTTAACAGAGCAAATAATGATGTTAAAATGAATTTCTTTACACAGAGTGGCGAGAACACAAAAATCACTGTCACATATAAAAGCACAGTAAGACGTCTTACAACACTAGGTTAAAGTCCAACAGGTTTGTTTCCAATCACTAGCTTTCGGAGCACTATTCCTTCCTCAGGTGAACGAAGAGATAGGTTCCAGAAACATATATATAGACAAAGTTAAAGATGCAAGATGATACTTTGAATGCGTGCATTTGCAAGCAATTAAGACTTTACAGATCCAGAGAGAGGGGTATTCGCAGGTTAGAGGTCTGAATTGTCTTAAGGCACGACAGCTGGTAGGATTTCGCAAGCCCAGGCCAGATGGTGGGGGGGTGAATGTATTGCGACATGAATCCAAGGTCCTGGTTGAGGCCGTATACCCATGTATGCGGAACTTTGCTATAAGTTTCTGCTCAGCGATTCTGCGTTGTCGCGCGTCCTGAAGACCGCCTTGGAGAACGCTTACCCGAAGATCAGAGGCTGAATGCCCTCAACTGCTGAAGTGTTTCCCGACTGGAAGGGAACATTCTTGCCTGGCGATTATCGGGCGATGTCCATTCATCCATTGTCGCAGCGTCTGCATGGTCTCGCCAATGTACCACACTTCGGGACATCCTTTCCTGCAGCGTATGAGGTTGACAACGTTGGCCGAGTCGCACGAGTATGTACTGTGTACCTGGTGGGTGGTGTTCTCACGTGTAATGGTGGTACCCATGTTGATGATCTGGCATGTCTTGTAGAGATTGCCATGGTTGAACAACCGTGCAACCTCAAACAAACCATTGTTTGCAGCAACCACGACACCACACATCCCTGCCATGGCAATCTCTGCAAGACGTGCCAGATCATCGACATGGGTACCACCTGGGTCTCACTTCTCATTATCTTTTCATGGGCTCGCACTAAATTTCAGAAGCAAAGAAGTTTGATTTTGTAGTGTACCTCACCGTAAAGAAGTAACCATTTTCCAGATTCTCACTTATGGTCTACTTAGTAGCTTTCACCAGTGTTGAACATAATTAACAGGGAATGTTCTCCGATATGTCATCAGAAATTGAGGTATTGCTCATAAACCCCTAAAAAAACTTTTAAACATGCTCCTGCTAACACGGAATTCAATGGCAAGGAATTTCTGAAAATTCAAGAGGAAAAGCATAACGTTGATACCTGCAAATGGCTGCCCCTTCTAAAAGATTGCTGTGATTTTTCTTCAAAGCTTTTTGAACAAGCCACCTATTGTTTGTCAAATAAGGATAACAAGGCAAAAGCCAAGTGGAATCAAAGTATCTGTTACACTCTGATGACTGCGAGCGCTGTTCATTCAGCAATGGTCTATTGTCATAATCACATGCCTTCTTTCCAGTAACAAGAGAGTATGTGTTTCATTCTGAAAATCAATTTAATCGGATACAACCCGTTTAAGTCATCTTCCGCTAAGTAGTTCTCTATCTTCCTTCCTCTGCTCCAGTTTTCCCCCCATCTCTTGTGAAGGTTTCTCGCTCGTGCCAGCCAATCCGCTGGTATCTGGCCAAAGTGTCCATTCTTTGCACCAGTCGAAATAGTGGGTGTTAGCAGGCTATTCAATTGCAAGGCGCGTAATTGTCACCAATCCTGTCCGCGCCCAACCTGTACGCACTTTCTAGCAAGTGATCACTGGATATTGTTAAGAAGCAGGAAATTGGCTGATTCTTTATTTTCCCAACCAGCGAAGGGATTTTACAGCACCTCCAACTAGCATATTTGCACAGCAGGTAAAATAGAACAAGAGGCTAGCCCACTCTTCCCACCCGTTCCCAAGCTGTCCTCCAAGATGCAGCAGTGGGTGGGTAAAGTATCAACCAGCTTGTCAGCCCTGTTGCTTATTGAGGCCCATAACTGGCCATTATTTAGCCAGTTACAGTTCTGTCCCCTCCCCCCCCCCCCGGTCCCCCCCCGGTCCCCCCACTGTAATGTACGTGCAGCTGGAGAGGGTGAAATGAAGGGGCTAGCCTGCTATTTCACCATCCCAGGTAAAAAAAGCTGGAACGAAAAGGAATGGGATACCTCATGGGCTGCCCTATGATTATCAGAAATACCTCCTCCCCAGATGTTACCCCCCCCCCCCCCTCCCTTTCTACCTCCCCTCCGGCCTGCAGAATCTAACCTCCTCACTCTTCCACCTATCGCAGGGCTTCCGCAATCTGCCCATCAGCTGAACACCCCGGGCTCACCTTAGTCTGCCATTTATGTTGTCTTCCTTCTCGGGACTCCCTTGTTGTCCCAGCAATGGCCTCTATTGCGTTCTGGTCATCTGCCAGTTAACCAGATTGGCTGTCAGCCCTTGAGGGCAGGACTTTCTTTCCCTGAAGCCTCACAATTACCTTGTTATGGCCTCTCCTAATGTATTATCACTGCAACGCAATCTTTTTTAAATTTACTGGGCTAGGAGTGAGGAATACCCTGTAAAACTCAGCCTGGAATCTTGGAATCTCAGTAACTATTCTTCTGTCATCACCTCAGCAAAGGTCAGCAAAAGTAAATGTAGTAAGGCTGGAACCTTTGGTTTCCAGTATAACATTGGGGAACTCCATTTACAAATTTAGCTACTGGAGACTCAAATTATTTATTTGAATTCAAACGTACATTTTCAGTAAATTAATTTCATTCTTAATTCCTCATTAGGGGCTGGTTTAGCACAGGGCTAAATCGCTGGCTTTGAAAGCAGACTGAGGCAGGCCAGCAGCACGGTTCAACTCCTGTACCAGCCTCCCCGAACAGGCGCCGGAATGTGGTGACTAGGGGCTTTTCACAGGAACTTCATTTGAAGCCTACTTGTGACAATAACAGATTTTCATTTCATTTCATGTCAAGTCCTATTCAACCATCAATTAATCACTACTCCTTTGTAAAACTCAGCTGAATTCAAACAGTGTAGCTTATAGCGAACAAAGTATTTCCTTTATTCTGTTGGCATTGCAAAAGTTGAAGAGAAATTAAAGAACGGTTGACTAAATAAACATTTTAAATAAACGCCCCCTTGAATGGGACAGTAAAGAAGCTAATTTATCATCATTGTGGTTCTTCAAGCTTCTCCAACATATTAACAAGATACAAAGATATATAAGCTGAGAAATGTTCACCTACAAATTAGAAAGGGTAATGATGAAAAGTAAATTGTTATGAAAAAGGAGTGGTGAAATGACTCAATATTCCACCTTGGATGAATGAATGGGTGCAGCCTGTAAATGGGTCCAGACTTAAACTTGTCTAGATGTGGTTGAAAATATTATATTCTGACACTCCTGTTACACAGATCAAGAAAATTAAATAGTCTAGACTACTGTGCGCAGTGATGGTCTCCTTATTTAAGGAAGGATATAATTGCATTAGAAGCAGTTCAGGGAAGGTTAATGTAATATCCACAAGGGACTTACGGGGTGGGAATGATTTTCTTCCCCATGGTTCTCGCTGAGGGACGTTGGACTTGAACTCCATTCAACTGTGTAAAAAGTCGACCAGTGAGGCACTGACCGAGAGGAGACCCAACAGGGATCTGTCGGGAGTTGTATATAACGTAATAAACCAAGTTTGTTATTCTTACTTGGTGTGAACTTCCTGTGCCCTTATTAAACTGGTGATGAGGAATAAACTGGACGCTGCGACCAACTTGGCTGAGCCACCTCCCCAATTTACTGGACCCAGGTTAGATCCAATTATTTCGCCTTGCCTCTGTTTGGCCGAATGAATGCACTTGATGCAGGTGTTGAAGGCTGGAACTAGTAGGCAGAAAAAATGCATTACTTCTTCCATGCCAACAACATCACAGAGACAGAGTGCCAGATGGTCATACTGTTGACTGCTTGCGGGGTGCACATGTTCAAAGTGATCAGGAGTCTTATACTGGGATTGGTTTAGCACAGTGGGCTAAATAGCTGGCTTTTAAAGCAGACCAAGGCAGGCCTGCAGCATGGGTTCAATTCCCGTACCAGCCTCCCTGAACAGGCGCTGGAATGTGGTGACTAGGGGCTTTTCACAGTAACTTCATTAAAGCCTACTTGTGACAATAAGCAATTTTCATTTGATGTACCCGGCGATGCCAGATACACACTCATTCAATCAACTTGTGGCACAATATTTTTCAACAGGCGCTACAGATCTCTTTGTCCCGAGAGAGCACAGAATACGGCATCCAAGAAATACAAGAGATGGAGGTGAATGTTTTGGGGTGTCACCCCTCACATCGTGTCCCCAAGGCCCAGACCGAACGCCGCAGCATCTCCAGCCTCTCAATGAAGGGCCAGCTGCTCAGACATGGAAAGTCCCTGGACTCGGCTGAAGGGGATTCCGGCCTGTGTGTGATGTGCGGGCTCCAGTCAACGCATAACCGCAGGCAGAAAGAAGGCCAGCGCCCTTGGTGCCCCAGTCAAAATAGGCGTCAGCCCCAGGGCTGGGCATTGCATATGGATGACTAGAAGAAGCAGAAAATGAGCCAGAGATGCAGTTAAACTGTTTGGCAGCGTCCCCCTGTTGTCCCTATTCAAGTTCCAATGCAAGTGAATGACCATATGCTCCAAATGGAATTGGATACAGGAGCTGCCGTTTCTGTGGTGGCGGAGAGCACTTTTGATCTTATTTAGATGGGGTGTGCATACGTTGACTTTTCTGACATGGCGGCTCGTTTGGCTACTTATACAGGAGAGCATCTGAATATTGTGGGCATGGTACTTACTTTGGAGGTTTATGGGTGCCAACCTGATTGCCATCCCCTCATTGTCATGCAAGGAAGCGGCCCTAGCCTGTTGGGTGTGATTGGTTACACCAGCTGAAGTTAGATTGGCAGCATATCCTCCAAGTGGGGTCTGACGGTCTCAGTGAAGTTCTGAGCCAGTTCCCTGAGGTTTTCTAGCCAGGCTTGGGTACCATTTAAGGCAGGGGTGGGCAAACTACGGCCCGCGGGCCGCATGCGGCCCGCCAAAGGTATTTCTGCGGCCCACCAAGTCATTAAAAAAAAAAAAAAAAAAAATTTTTTTAAATTTTTTTTTTTTTTTTAAATTTTTTTTTTAAAGGTTAATGGGTGGGGGGGCTGTTGGGTTACTTACTGGTATAGGGTGGATACGTTGACTTGAGTAGGGTGATCATTGCTTGGCACAACGTCGAGGGCCGAAGGGCCTGTTCTGTGCTGTACTGTTCTATGTTCTATATGAGGCGCCCAGAATCATAACCGGGTGAAGTAATTATTTTACTTGATATACTATGCGGCCCTTTGTGAATTGTGAATTTCTGAATGCGGCCCTTGCACGGAAAAGTTTGCCCACCCCTGATTTAAGGGGTCGTGGCCAAAGTCCAGGTAGATCTGGAAGCCCAGCCCCAATATTTTCATGCCCACCCGGCTCCCTACGCCTTAGTGGAGAAAGTCATGGCCAAACATTCTTGCTTGGGGAGTTTTGGCATCATTAGGCCTGTGTGCTTCGCCGATTGGGTGGCATCGGTGGCCCCATCATGAAGCCAGATAAGACAGTCCACTTCTGCGGGGAATATAAATTGATGGTGAACATGGCTTTGAGGTTAGACCGTTATCCTTTACCCTGCATCAAGATCTTTATGCTACATTGGCCGGTGGCCGCACATTTACAAAGTTATGCATGAGCAACGCAGCTGGAGCTCGATAAGTCCTCACAGAAGTGCGTCATGGTCAATACGCACAAGGTTCTTTACAAGAATACCTGACTACCAATCGTAGTATCCTCGGTGCGTGCAGTCTTTCAGTGCATATTGGGGACAATCCTGCATAATTGCCGCGCGTTGCTGTCTACTTAGATGAGGTGCTAGTCACAGGGACCTCGGACCAGGAACATTTATGGAACTTCGAAGAGTTGTTGCAGCGCTCTTCTGAGTATGGGGTCCGCCTGCACCGTTATCGCGTTTGCATGTTTCACGCAGAAGTTGTCTACTTGGCACAATAGGTAGACCAAGATGGCCTGCACCCAGTCGCCGAGAAAGTAAGAGCCATCCAACTGGCCCCATCCTGCGAGATGCCACGGAGCTTCGCTCTTTCCTCAGATTGGTCAATTATTATGGCAGATTCATTCCGAATTTGGCGACCGTCCCACATACGTCCCTCAAGAAGCACCAGCCTTGGATGTGGAAAAAGGCCAAGATGAGGCATTTAAAAAAGTGAAACGGTGGTTATCCTCTTCAGGGGTGAAACCGTCATCATGTGATGCATCGTCCTGCCTCATTGGACGTGCAATGACCTTGAACGTCTGATTGCCTTTGCCTCCCAGACGCTGGTTGTGGCTCAGATAGAAAAAGAAGATCTGCCGGTAATATTTGGAGTGAAGAGATTTCATCAATGCATCACAAGCTGTTACTGAGTCTCTTCCACGAAGACAAGGCCATCCCACCAATTGCTTTTGCAAGGATCCAGCACTGGGTCTTGTTATTGGTGACTTACGAGTACTGTTTTGAGCACCGCCCAGGGGCCCAGATTGCACATGCCGCATTGAGTCGTGTTCCTCTGCAGACAGAGCCCACAAACCCCCTTACAGCAGTCGAGGTTGTCGCTGTCCTGAATTTTATGGACTCCTTGCCCGTCACTGCATCATATATTTGTGACTGGACGCAAACAAACCCTGTCCTTGTTAAAGTGTGGCATTTGGTGCTATACGGTAACCAGCATCAATGGCTACTCGGCAAGTTGAAGGCTTTCTCCTCAAATTTCTTCGAGCTGACTGTAGAAGACGGTATCTTCCTGTGAGGCACGAGATTATTATTCGAGTGATGGGCCAGGGAATCATGTTAATGGAACTTCACAACGGGCACCAGGAGTATCCAAAATGATGATGTTGCCAAGATGTTGGCCGGGATTCTCCAATCCCGTGGCCAAGTTGTGACGCCGGTGTCAAAAGAGGCATGAGCGATGCCGGTGTCAAAGGGCCTCCAAGCCCAGGCATTCACCCCTTCCTCGAGGGCAAGTACAGCGCCCGAGTGGTGTCCGCTGCTCCGGCGCTCAAAAGCCAGCACGCCATGGACGGCGGGGGTCCGCGCAAGCGCACCACAGCCGGCGCGGGTCCACGCATGCGCGTGGGTTGCCGTCTCCAGGCCAGCCCCCGGGCAATATGTCGGAGCCCTACAGCGGCCCGGCATGGAGGAACGACAATCAGTCAGCCCCGATTGCGGGCCTGGCCACCGTGGAGGCTCCCCCCACAACCAGGACAGCCGCCGCAGCCAGAACTCTGAGGTCCCGCCGGGTAGGAACTTACGTAACCCAATCCGGAGGGACCCAGCCAACCGCGGAGGGCACTCGGCCCGTTGAGGGGCGGAGAATTGCTGGGGGAGGGGCACTTTCAACGGCCACGCAGACGCGATTGTCGCCGATTCTCCGGTCGGCGGGGAATCGGCGGCCCGGCCTTGGAGCGGCGTGGTGCAATTCTCCGACCCGGCGCGGGATCGGAGAATCCCGGCCGTTATGGCTGGTAACCGAGACTGGACACCGATGTAGAGACGTTGGCTCAGCAGTGCTCCATCTAGGACGGCACAGCTGCCTCACAACACCAAGGACCCGGGTTCGATCCCGGCCCCACGTCACTGTCCCTGTGATGTTTGTGTATTCTCCCTGTGTCTGTGTGGGACTCACCCCCACAGCCCAAAGATGTGCAGTGTAGGTGGATTGGCCATGCTAAATTGCCTCTTAGTTGGTTAAAATAAAGAATTGGGTACTTTAAATTTTAAAAAATCAGTGCCTCATCCGTCAAGAGCACCAGAAGCTTCCCGCAGCAGCACCACTTTGAGAGAGGCTTGGGTGCCCCTGAGTCGGTACATGATGACCCCGCCTGTCCATTCCTGGGTTCAATGTTTCTCGGCCTGATGGACGTCTGCTCCAAGTAGCTGAGGGTCCACAGGATGGCGGCAATCTCCTCGCGGGCGACCACCGAACGATTGCGTATTTCCTTTTCCACCCGTGGAATCCCGGAAGTGCTCATAACTAATAATGGGACCTCTTTCACATGTGTAGAAGTTGCTGCTTTGCTGAAGGGCAACGGGATTTGGCATGTCCACACTGCCCCATACCATCTGGCAGCGAATGGCTTGGCAGAGAGGGCCATGCAGTCAGTTAAGCGGGAGCTCGGAAAGAAGACTTCAGGCTCAATGGACACCAGGCTGGCACGTTTTTTTATGTTCTCATACAGGACCACTCTGCACACCGAACCTGGAGAGGCCACCACTGAGATGCTCATGGATTGTAGGCTTTGTACCCAACTTAGTTTGTTCCTCCTAAACAGAGAAATGCTGGAGCGTCTCCTTGCTCTGTGGTAGCTGGAAGCGTTGACAGGTCGCACAGTTGAGGACCACGTTCGAGATGTCCTGGCTAATACCGGGCCAGTAGACGGCCTGCCTGGCTCTGCATCTGCACTTCCCGATGCCCAGGTGTTCCTCATGGATTTGGCGGAGCACCAAGCTCTGGAGACTGAGCGGAATGACAATCTGGTCCAGCTTGAGGGCACTGCCCTTTCTGCCAGCCATTGGCGAGGTGGTGCAAGAGGGGGTCTTTGGCTGTCTCCTCGCGGATACGAGCCACCTTCTCATCAGACATCGGGATGGTGCTAGCACACAGCTGCACCTGTGATTCAATCTGCCGGATGATTTCCAGTGGTTCACTAGGCAATTTGATGGAGCGGGATAATGCATCAGCGATGATGAGCTCCTTGCCAGGTGTGTACACTAAGTCAAAGTCATACCTTCTGGGTTTGAGGAGGATGCGCTGCAACCGAGGCGTCATGTCGTTCAGGTCCTTGTGGATACTGTGGACCAGAGGCCTGTGATCCGTCTCAACAGTGAATGTGGGCAGAAGCTCCCCGCAGCAGTACCACTTTGAGAGTGGCCTGGGTGCCCCTGAGTCGGCGTACATGATGACTTTGCCTGTCCATTCCTGGGTTCAATGTTTCTCGTCCTGGTGGATGTCCACTCCAAGTAGCTGAGGGTCCACAGGATGGCGGAAATCTCATCTCGCGGGCGACCACCGAGCGATTGCGTATTTCCTTTTCAACCCGTGGAATCCCGGAAGTGCTCGTAACTAATAATGGGACATAGTTGTGAAACTTGAGAAGACCCAGGCATTCCTTCTCTATTTACACATACCTTGTTTTGGTGGGCATCGTGGCCCTCGATGCGTAGGCTACCGGTGCCCAGGATGAAGTGTCATTGCGTTGAAGCAGCACCATACCGATGCCATCCTGGCTCGCATCTGTTGAGATCTTTGTCTCCCTGTTTGGGTTGAAAAATGCCAAGATGGATGCAGTGGTGAGCTTGGCTTTCAGCTCCAACCACTCTGCCTGATGTGCTGCCTTCCACGCAAAGGCAGTAGACTTTTTCACCAGGTTTCGTAGGGCCGTGGTGTGTGAGGCAATGTTTGGGATGAACTTGCCCAGAAAATTGTCCATGCCCAGGAAGCACAACACCGCCTTCTTGTCTTCAGGGACCTTCATGGCATTGATGGCCTTGATCTTTTCTGTGTCCGGGCGCACGCCCTGCTGAGAGGTCTGGTCACCTAGGAACTTGAGTGTCGACACGCCAAAGGCACATTTGGACCTGTTCAGCTTCAGGCCATTGGCATGGACACGGCGGAATACCTGCTGGAGATGGGAAACATGCTTTTCAGGGGTTGTGGACCATATGATGCTGTCGAACCCCTTCAATGCACTCCATCATCTGCTCCCTGATGCGATGGAAGATCTCCGATGGTGAGATAATGCCAAACGGCATGCGATTATAGCAGTATCTGCCAGTGTGTTGAAGGTGCAGAGCCTTCTGCTGGACTTATCTAGCTGGATTTGCCAAAATCCATGTGACACATCTAACTTGATGAAAAAAACGTGCTTGTGCCATCTCACTGATGAGTTCCTCCTGTTTTGGGATTGGGTCGTGTTCACGCATTATATTCTTATTGAGATCCATGATCTCCGCCTTCGGGCTGCCCGATGGCCCCGGCTACACCTTGAGACAGGTTGCAACCAGAGCTAACCCTGAGGCTCCCCTGCCAGCTGGCATTGCCAATCCTGGAGGCCCACTCCCGTCTTGACCAGGGGCTCAATGCTCGCAGCCATGGAGCACAGGGAGTGTGCCACCTCCCTCTGCGACTGTGCCACCTCGCTCAGGTCGGCCAGCACTCGGGCGATGCCGCTGACGCCTTCAGCCATGACCTGCTGTGACTGGGCCAAATTCTGGAGCGCTGCTGCAATGTCCAGGTGGTTCTGGTAAATCGCTGCCTGTGACAGGGCAGGCCAGTTATGTGCCACGGCCACTGCCCGCACAGAGTTTCCCAGGCTTCGGACTTACTGACCCCTGACTGGTTCTTTTGCCCCCAAAGCCACCTGTGTGGTGTTGGCATGGGCGGCACTCATAGTCAGCACTGCCTCCTGCCCATGCAAACGGTTGGACACCTCCAAATGCACCTGCAAGTACTGGATAGTCGCTGACAGCCCCTCATGTAGTCTCTGGCTCCACTATCAATGGGACTGCCCTTCCAGAAGGCCGAGACTGTCCCTGGGGTTAGGCTGCCCTCCGACTGTCCGCCCCCTCGGGGGTTCGTACTCCCCATGATGTACCACAGCACATCAGATAGTGCCGCAGCAGCCTCTTCACTAACGTGCCCAACCAAGGTGAGTGTCTCTGGGATGGTGGAGGGTGTTGGAGACAGCTGTGATGGAAAGTCAGTCGTCCCCAGACTGGTTCACCGGGCTGCCATTTTATCGCTGGGCGTTGCCTCGTTGTCACTGGTATCCGCTTGGGATTGGGGGTGGGGGACACCAGAAGGGCCCGCCTCATCGCCAGCTAATCCTGCAAAACACAAGACATGATGCATGATTGGATCATGCCTTGGGGTGGTGGTGTGGGGGTGATGAGGTGCTGGTGTGGGGTGATGTGAGGGTGGTGAGGAGGTGGTTTGGGGGTGGTGTAGGGATGTTGCAGTAGTCACGCAATGGGGGACCGCAACTCAGCGAGGGTTCACTTGTGGCTCCGATGTCGACCTCTGCCTCAGGAACTGCCCTCTCTCTGTGCCCACCAGCCAGGTCCAGTGCCCGCCGCTCTGCTGCAGTGAGGTGCCACAAATCTGGCAGTCCCCCTGCAGTCTTCTCTCTCTCTCGGTGGTTGTGAGACGCCTTCTCCTGGGGGTGGGGGGAAGATAGAAAGGGCAAAGTATTAGGCAGTCGGACGCATGCAGAACCGTGGATTGGCAACTGGTGGCCTTTGTGGCCTCCGTACCCAGCCATGGCAGCTGGTATGGGTATGGGGAGTGCGCACACTGCCTGTGGGTGGGGTCCGGTCGCCACCCTGGTGGGGGTTAGGGAAGTGTGGTACGGGTGAGTAGGCAGCACTGTGGCCGCCCTGAGGATGTTCTGCAGCTTCATTGCTTTTTTTTTTAAAATAATTTTTATTGAATTTTTCAAAATACAAACATTTTAACCCCCCCTACATTTACATTTAAATTATAACAGAACAAAGTCAAACCCCCCTACTTAACAAGAAAGAGAAAAAGAATCCCCCCCCCCCTACCCGCGCATCCCCCCCCCTACCCGCGCATCCCCCCCCCCCCCCCCCCCCCCCCCGCCGGCGAACCGACAGTCAGACCAACTTATCATTTCTAGCAGCGTCCTCGGGCAGGCCTTGCCCGTGCCACCGCCGCTACCGTACTTCCTTCGTCGTTTTCCCCCCTCCCCCCCCCCCCCCCTCCCCCCCTCCCGCCCTCCCCTCCCCTCCCGGGTTGCTGCTGTCATGGCCTCAGTTTCTATCTCTGATCCAAGAGGTCTAGGAAGGGTTGCCATCGCCTGGAAAACCCCTGCACCGACCCTCTCAGGGCGAATTTGATCCTTTCCAATTGGATAAAGTTTGCCATGTCGTTTAACCAGGTGTTAACACTCGGAGGCCTTTCGTCCCTCCACTGAATCAGGATCCTCCTCCGAGCCACCAAGGACGCAAAGGCTAATATTCCAGCCTCCCTCGCCTCCTGTACCCCCGGTTCCACCCCAACCCCGAAGATCGCAAGTCCCCATCCTGGCTTGACCCTGGACCCCACCACTCTCGACACCGTCCCTGCCACCCCCTTCCAGAACTCCTCCAGTGCCGGACATGCCCAAAACATATGTGCATGATTCGCAGGGCTTCCCGAACATCTAATACACCTGTCTTCACCCCCGAAAAACCGACTCATCCTTGTCCCCGTCATGTGGGCTCTATGCAGTACCTTAAATTGAATGAGACTTAGTCGCGCACATGACGACGACGAGTTAACCCTCTCCAGGGCGTCTGCCCATGTCCCGTCCTCTATCTGTTCCCCCAGCTCTAACTCCCACTTATCTTTCAGCTCCTCTACTGGTACCTCCTCCACCTCCTGCATAATCTTATAGATGTCCGAGATCTTCCCCTCCCCGACCCAGACCCCTGATAGCACCCTCTCACTCACCCCCCTGTCGGGGAGCGCGGGGAACCCCGCTACCTGTCGTCTGGCAAATGCCTTCACTTGGAGGTACCTGAACGTGTTCCCCGGGGGGAGCCCAAATTTCTCCTCCAGCTCTCCCAGGCTCGCAAACCTCCCCTCTATAAACAAGTCCCTCAGTTGTCTAATACCCGCCCTCTGCCAGCTCTGGAATCCCCCTCCTGTGTTTCCCGGCGCAAATCTGTGGTTCCCTCTTAGTGGTGCCCCTATCAGACCTCCCACTTCCCCCCTGTGTCGCCTCCACTGCCCCCAGATCTTGAGGGTGGCCGCCACCACCGGGCTCGTGGTATACCTCGTGGGAGGGAGCGGCCATGGTGCCGTTACCAGTGCCCCTAAGCTTATGTTGCCGCAGGACGCCCTCTCCATGCGCTTCCAGGCTGCCCCCTCCCCTTCCATCATCCACTTTCGTACCATCGATGTATTTGCCGCCCAGTAATATCCGGAAAGGTTGGGTAACGCCAGCCCTCCACTATCCCTACTCCGCTCCAAAAAGACCCTTCTAACTCTCGGGGTGCCATGTGCCCACACATACCCCATGATACTACTCGTTACCTTCTTGAAAAAGGCCCTGGGGAGGAAGATGGGCAGACACTGGAACAAAAACAAGAACCTCGGGAGGACCGTCATTTTAACTGACTGCACCCTCCCTGCTAGCGACAGCGGCACCATGTCCCACCTCTTAAACTCCTCCTCCATCTGCTCCACCAGTCTGGAAAAGTTCAACTTGTGTAGGGTCCCCCAGTTCTTTGCCACCTGCACCCCCAAATACCTAAAACTTTTAACTGCTCTTTTGAAGGGGAGCCTCCCAATTCCCTCCCCTTGGTCTCCCGGGTGTATTACAAAGACCTCACTTTTCCCCAGATTTAATTTATATCCCGAAAAGTCCCCGAACTCCGCTAGTATCCCCATTACCTCCGGCATTCCCCCCTCCGGGTCTGCCACATACAACAACAAATCATCCGCATAGAGCGAGACCCGATGTTCCTCCCCTCCCCTTGTCAGTCCTCTCCACCCCCCTGAACCCCTCAGTGCCATCGCCAACGGCTCAATCGCTCTGCAGCTTCATTGCTGTCCGGTCCTGGTAGTTGGCCCCATGGAAGTCACGGCCTCTGCCACCTGTGCCCAGGTCCAGTGTACGGCAGCAGGTGGCAGCCTCCTTCCCACACGGGGTACAGAGTAGCCTGCCTCTCCTCCACGGAGTCCAGCAGGGTATCCAGCTTGCTGTCCGCAAACCAGGGTGCCGCACTCCGTGCTGCCATCTTGTTGGCTGGAATGAATATGTGTGGGGAGTGGAGGGCTAATATGCGGTTGCAGCTTGTCATCCTTTTCAGTGTCAATTCCGACCCCCGGTGAATCGTACACCGTTTTTCATTGAAATCGCTCGTATTCCACGTGGTGCTGGTGCTAACCCATTAACGGTTAATGGATTGATCCGGCACCACGCCAATTTTGTTGTAGTAGAAGTCCACCGATTCAGTCCCGGTGTCAACACTTAGTCTCTGAAATTGAGAAAGATTTTTGTATTTTGAGCAGAGGACAATCACATTTCTTCTGACAGGGGCTCATCTGTAGTTTTTAAACAGCTCTTCCTAGCCCACGCTATCTTCATCTCCAAAAAATACAAGTAGCTGGTGGTTCAGATTGCCCATTGTAGATTCTGGTAGGATCTTCCCGCTCCCCCCCTTTTTTTCCCGCAGCCAAACCCCCCCAGGTTTCCCCCCACTCTAGGGGACGCCCGGGGCCGGCGTCAATCCCGTCCCCGCCGTGGCCCGAATTCTCCGCCACCCGGGAATCGGTGGGGGCGGGAACCACGCCGCGCCAATCGGCAGGCGATTCTCCACCCGCGATGGGCCGAAGTCCCGCCGCTGACAGGCCGTTCCCGCCGGCGGTAATCAAAGCACATCTGGTTCCGGCGGGATTGGCGGCGCGGGCGGGCGCCGGGGTCCTGGGGGGGGGGGGCACAGGGCGTTCTGGCCCCGGGGGTGCCCCCATGGTGGCCTGGCCTGCGATCGGGGCCCACCGATCGGCGGGTGGGCCTGTGCCGTGGGGACACTCTTTTTCTTCCGCCCCGCCATGGTGAACCCCCTCCTCTGTGCATGCGCCGGTATGACGTCAGCAGCCGCCGACGCACCTGCCCATGCATGGACTTCCGCCGGCTGGCAAAGGCCTTTCGGCCCTGCCTGGTGGGGCGCCAAAGGCCGTTCGAGCCGGCCGGCAGAGCAGGAGCCACGTGGGCCTAGCCCCTAAAGGTGCGGAGTATTCCGCACCTTTGGGGAGACCTGACGCCAGAGTGGTTCACGCCACTCCGTCCCGCCGGGACCCCCCCCCCCCCCCCCCGCCCCGCCGGGTAGGGGAGAATCCCGGCCCAGATCAGAACTTGCATCTTTCTCTCTTTCCCATCTGGCCGCAATCCCTCAATAAGCTTACTTTAATTCATGACACCCACCTCTGCTCCGTTGAATCCATTCGTTTTAAGCTGCTGGCCGCTCAGCTTCTGTCCTGCCCCACCCCCCTACTACCACCCCACCGTGCTACTCATCAAGCACTGTCCCCTCTCCCTATCAATGTTGCTGTCATCATGCCACTCCTCAAAGAAAAAAAACTTCTATTCAGCACTCTTATTGACCTTGTTTATCCTGGTTACACTGCTATCTACATCAGACTGTGCTCAACCAGTTCAGTTCTGTAAATAGTTCTTATTGATCCCGAATTTACCTCAGGAGCATGTCAGTGTGCTCAGGAGCATGTCAGTGTGCTCAGGAGCATGTCAGTGTGCCAGTTCCTCATAGCATCTTCCAGAACATAAATCAGCAGATAATATAAAGGGTTGCTGTGAGACCTATGCATGTCATTTCCAAAGAGTGGTAGAATTTCCATCTGATCTCAGACAGTAGGCAGAGAGCAAATCTGAGCAAATATGGTGGCATGGCGGCACAGTGGTTAGCACTGTTGCTTCGCAGCATCAGGGACCCGGGTTCGATTCCCGGTTTGGGTCACTGTCTGTGCGGAGTATGCACTTCTCCCTGTGTCGGTGTGGGCTTCCTCTGGGTGCTCCGGTATCCCCCCATCAGTCCTGAAAGACGTGTTTGTTAGGTGAATTGACATTTTGAATTCTCCCTCAGTGTACCCGAACAGGCGCCGGAGTGTGGAGACTAGGGGATTTCACTGTAACTTCATTGCAGTAGTAATGTAAGCCTACTTCATACACTAAGATTATTATTATTATGTGCACTGTAGATTGCCCATCAATCCAAACCAATGGTTTGGGGCTGCAGTAGTTTGTTAGGAATTGCTGAATTGTGCAAGAGGGGTGCATGAAACTATTTTTCCAGCAACAGAAAGAGAAGTTATTCGGAATTTGGTGGTTTGACTTTGCCCTTTACACTAACGTAACAAAAAGAAGCGGACCTGAGGATATTGACATAATATTGACCATGACCGCTCTTTGGTCACGTAAACGGGACACTGAATTGAGATCAGGAACAGACCGGATTGCAGGCAGCTTCGAAATGATTCTTGACCAACCTGTCCATATCAAAGCAGTGACGATCTGGTAGAATTCTCCGATGCTAATACAGAATACACAAACAGAAAAAAACACTGATTTCTCACATCTGAATGCAATTGCTTGCTCACTCAGTACCCACCTGCACCCCAAGATGTTCAAAGTCAATGGGAAATGTCGAGGACTCCCCTTTTCAATTGATGATAGTCTGTTAACCTGTGACCTATCATTACCTTGAATTGCTTGTTAAAAACATTTTATTTGCATCTTGCCTTTATTGATGTCCTCACATTTTGGGATGAGGCACTTGAGCTTGGATAATTTCTCATTTCATCGCATGTTAACTTTCACCTGCACTTTCTCTTCAGCTTTTAAAATTCGCTTAAAATGTTTTAAAGTCATTCACCTAACAGTTTACGTAGTGGAGCCATGCACTTTGATGACTTAAAGTCTTGAGGGGCTGAATTGGCTACCATGCTTCTAGTTCTTATACAGTGCGAAAAGCGGTAATTCATTGAAAGCCTTTGTTTACAAGTGAACGGACTCAAAATCCTGAAGGGATGCACATGATGCCGGAAGGAAATGAAATGAAATGAAAATCGCTTATTGTCACGAGTAGGCTTCAATGAAGTTACTGTGAAAAGCCCCTAGTAGCCACATTCCGGCACCTGTCCGAGGAGGCTGGTACGGGAATCGAACCATGCTGCTGTCCTGCTTGGTCTGCTTTAAAAGCCCGCGATTTAGCCCAGTGAGCTAAACCAGGAGGAACAGCACCTCACCTTTCATCTCCTTCATGCTGCATTCAGGTGCTTACCATGTAGCCATTGACCCTTGATGACTCTCTTTGGCTTTTGTATCATGGCGTCTCTTGTTAGTTAATCTGCCTCCACCAATCACAAACTTTCCTTTTTGCCCTCCCCCCCTTTCCCCCCCTCCCCCCCTTCCCCCCCCCCCCCCCCCCCCCCCCCCCTCACCTTCTACTAGCTTAAAAATTCTCACACTATTTCTACCTTCCTTCTGTTCTGATGAAAGGTCATCGATCTGGAACCTTCTCTCCACAGATGCTGCCTGTCCTGCTGAATATTTCTAGCATTTTCTTGCTGTCATGGAAGGAGCAGTTGAGACTGAGGAGCTTTGGTGGACAGCCAAGTCCCCCCGCGTAGGACCCTGCTGTGCTGACAGTGTTCAATGCCTTAGTAAGGTCTAAAAAGTTCTATTGACTCCACTTATTTTGTAGCTATATGGGTAAGGTCATATTCACTGTGCATGGCCAGCATGGAAATCACACTTGTGCTTCTGGCCATACTTGATCTGCAGGTAGATGGCAGCGATGGTAATGAGTGAGATGCCTTGTAGTTGTAATCTCTTCTGTCGCCTTTGTATTTGTATAACATGATCATTTTCTCATGAAGCATGTCCCATGGAATTCCTCCTACCTTCAAATAGAGAGCAAGGTCACCTCTGTCATGTTTTTATAATAATATAAAGGTGACAGTCATTCAGATGGTATTGGGTAAACATGTTGTGGGTTCATTTAATTAAAGCAGGCATATAAGAGCAGATATACCTGAATAAAAAGCTGGAAGACATCAGCAGCAGAGTTGTGCGTGTGTGCTCTGCACAAAACCAAACGTGAAATTAAGACTGGATCACGTGATACATTTCCCTCCTAGTGATTTTATGCTGCCATCCCTTAAAGGTATATTAAATCCTCCCCTTTCTTTTTAAAACATCCCCTTTCTTTTTACTAGCCTTCAAACAACCACGCAACCTCAAACAGACCATTGTTTGGAGCAAACTATCCAGCCTTCAGAACAGCAACCACGACACCACACAACCCTGTCAGATCATCGACATGGGTACCACGATTACACAAGAGAACACCACCCACCATGTACGTGGTACATATTTGTGCGACTCGACCAACATTGTCTAGCTCATACGCTGCAGAAAAGGATGTCCCGAAGCGTGGTGCATTGGCGAGACCATGCAGATGCTGCGACAATGGACGAATGGACATCGCGCGACAATTGCCAGGCAGGAATGTTGCCTTCCAGTCGGGGAACACTTCAGCAGTCAAGGGCATTCAGGCTCTGATCTTTGGGTAAGCGTTCTTCAAGGCGGCCTTCAGGATGCGCGGCAAACCAGAATCGTCGAGCAGAAACATATAGTCAAGTTCCGCACACATGAGTACGGCCTCAACCGGGACCTTGGATTCATGTCGCATTGCATTCACCCCCACCATCTGGGCTGGGCTTGCTAAATCCTACCAACTGTCTTGGCTTGAGACAATTCACACCTCTGTAACCTGTGATTATCCCTCTCACCAGTTGCTCTGTCTGGACCTGAAAAGACTTAATTACCTGCAAAGACTCGCATTCAAAGTATCGTCTTGTATCATTGACTTTATCTATATCTATGTTTCTGGAACCCACCTCTTCATTCACCTGAGGAAGGAGCAGTGCCCCAAAAGCTAATGATTTGAAACAAACCTGTTGGACTTTAATCTGGTGTTGTAAGACTTCTAACTGTTTCTTTTTAAAGAAGTATTATTATCGATGATGCATGTTCATGTTTAGTTATCTGTTTATGTTAAGTGTAGAGAACATATGAATCTATGAGTCTCTATGGTGTACAGAAAATTTGCAGGTATGCTCAAATCTTGTAATAGTAACTTTGTCTGAGGGTTTCTTTGATTGCTCCCAGTGAGCTATGCGATTGTCTTTCTTGAATGCTGCTCCTGGTTGCATTTGGGATCTAATCGTAAATACAATAAGACTGCACGGTGGTTGAGGAGCTGGAAGAGATCCAATTTGTCCTGGGTTGCACCTCATCGTTGTGCCTTTGTGTAATAATTTCATGGGGCCTTGGCTCTAAACAAGTCCTTGTCAATTTGGCTGGTAAACTGTAAATTTGGAAACTCTGCACCCATATTTTAATTGTGTACATTGGTCATCTTCTCTTACAATTTTTTAAGTTGCTCTTTAGTTTCTGGGAAAGTAGAATGGATAAACATAGAACATAGAACAGTACAGCACAGAATAGGCCCTTCGGCCCTCGATGTTGTGCCGAGCCATGATCACCCTACTCAAACGCACGTATCCACCCTATACCCATAACCCAACAACCCCCCCCTTAACCTTACTTTTTAGGACACTACGGGCAATTTAGCATGGCCAATCCACCTAACCCGCACATCTTTGGACTGTGGGAGGAAACCGGAGCACCCGGAGGAAACCCACGCACACACGGGGAGGACGTGCAGACTCCGCACAGACAGTGACCCAGCCGGGAATCGAACCTGGGACCCTGGAGCTGTGAAGCATTTATGCTAACCACCATGCTACCATGCTGCCCCTAAAGTGTAGGTAAATTGGCCGGTGGTGGGATAGTTCCACTTAAGGGTGTGATCTCTACATTTCAGAATTAAAGATTACACACCCGGATTCTCCGGCTGGCATCGTCGGTAGCAGACTTACAGGTGAGGTGGAGAAACCCGCGTTAGTGAAGAAAATGGGATTGGCGCTGGGCACCGACCCGTTTCCGATGCACCGGCCCCCTGTTGGAGGCGGGATTGAGATTCACGGCCCACACCAGTGGGAGGATGCAAGTGGATCTTAATAATCCATTTGCATCCAATGAGCGGTCCTGGTACCATATCCTCTGGCCTTCTGGATAAGGAATCAGGTGGGCAAGGATCACTCCAGGTATGGACAAATGTGTACCTGGTGCGGTGCACCACATGGTGGACTAAGTGGGTAACTCCTTCGCGGGGTTGCCCCAAGAGTCCATCAAAGGGCCACTACCCCCCCCCATTCCACAATGAAAGACCTGCACACCCCAACCCCAGCAGGCCCTCACCCCCACCGTCCCCCTAGAGACTCCCTAAATAAAGAGAACCCCCAGAGACTTCCTCAAGGGGCTGTTTAGCACAGAGCCACCTCACAGATGTCCAAGGGGCTGTTTAGCACAGAGCTAAATCACTGGCTTTGAAAGCAGACCAAGCAGGCCAGCAGCACGGTTCGATTCCCGTAACAGGTGCCGGAATGTGGCGATTAGGGGCTTTTCACAGTAACTTCATTGAAGCCTACTCGTGACAATAAGCGATTTTCATTTTTCATTTCAAGAAAGAGACCCCTGGAGACCTCAGTTGTGTTTAAACCCCTCAGATCATTGAGCTGCAAAGTCATTCATTAATTTCCTTTACTTAGCTGTGATCGACAGCTTCCACACACACATACACACAGCTGTCAGCCGTGCTTCATTCATCTTCCTTCATTGTTGAGTAAATCAGAAGTGCTCTAACCACGATGTTTATAAACATCAAGCACTTCAAAGAGAGTTAAGTGCATTCCAATCGCCCCCCCCCCCCCCCTTTTCACGCTTCAGTGATTTTGAAGTGCTCAGCTGGAAATTGATAGCACTTAAGAAAAAATAGTGTGATTGATGTTCCACCTCACACATGTCCTGAAAGGCTTTACCTATAAATTGCGGCTTGTTATCTGTAAGGATCTCTCAAGACACATCAAATCAGCCAAAATAGCATTTGGGGTGCACGCAGCAGTTGTGCTTGGCATATTATGCAATTGTGTCTGTGTGGGTTTCACCCCCACAACCCTAAGATGTGCAGAGTAGATGGATTGTCATGCTAAATTGCCTCTTAATTGGAAAAAAAATAATTGGATACTCTAAATTTGAAAAAAAGGAACAGCCAGCTATTTGTGTAGTCAACATTGACGATGACGTCAATGCCATGGGCAGAAAAGAGGTCAGGTGCGATTTTAGGTCATGGATGGGTAGGAACTTCATGTGGAATCAATGGTTCTTTGTGCTGACTTGGCAAATAATCTTGCCTTAGAAAACTTGATCACAACATCAATGTGATTGTTCATGCCCTGACAATAGACTGTCTCTCTTGTGATCTATGCTGATGTGTGAGTAATAACAAAGCTTCCAGTATGATGACATGCCTGCCTTTTAAAGCATTGGGCGTGATTTAATAGCCTCATCACGCCCAATGATGTCAGGATGAGGCCGTTAAAACTTGTGAGAGGCCTCTGGCGAGGTTTGCGACGCTCAAAATGCCCTGCGAGATTTAATGGAGTCTCCCACTACGTCAGCTAACGGCCACGCCAAGGCCAGAGTACTGGATTCTTCAAATGTGGGTCTATCGTAATGGTACCTAGGGAGGACTCTCAGGCCATTGGAGACCCCAGGGTGGTCTGGGTTAGGGTAGGGTGGTACCCTGGCACTCCCTCGGGTACCTGGGCACCTTGGCCTTGCCAGCCTGGCACCCCGGGAGTGCCACCCAGGCACCCCTGAAGTGTAACCCTGGCACAGCCAGGGAGTCCTGGTAGCACTGCCGGGATGGCAGGAGCACTGCAAATGGGAGGGTGGCACAGTGGATAGCACTGCTGCCTACAGCGCTGAGGACCTGGGTTTGAATCCCGGCCCTGGGTCGCTGTCCGTGTGGAGTTTGCACATTCTCCCCATGTCTGCGTGGGTTTCACCCCCACAACCCTAAGATGTGCAGTGTTGTCCATGCTAAATTGCCCCTTAATGGGAAAAAAATAATTGGGTACTCTAAATTTGAAGAAAATGGAACAGCCAGCTAATCGTGCCCAAAACCGGGCACTGATTTTTTTTTTTCAGGTAAATTGCACCCACTGTGTTGAATCTTTTGCTGTTTTGTCTGATAGCTGTTGGCATTTGCGTTCTGCAAAATGTACAGATCAGTTGATGGACTTGCTTTCCCCTGCCTAACATTACAGTTCCTGTGAAACTGTCAATTTTGTCAAAACATGCTAGGTATTTTGATGTTCGGTCATCAACTGAGGTGATTGAAGCAGTCTTTGAAGTTAATCTGCCTTGTGATGTCTGACTAATTCCAGGGATTGTGACAAATGCAAGGTCAGGGCATGCCTGTAGACCTGCAATCACTGGGCCTTTAGTCTCCACAATGTAGAGCATCTGTGACACGCAGGAGGATTGGTTGCACTTGCACTCCAGGACGATGGAAGCTGCACATGCTGAAAGTTGCCAGTATTAGGGTTTGACATGTCTGTGAATACATGTCATTTAGATTTCACAGAGGTAGAGTATTGGTACTTTCTCCCATGTCAATCTTGGCCAATCACAAATAGTTGCCAAGTTTCTGAGGGCGGCGAGAACGTGTTCCCCAATGGGACGGAGAATCGGGCGTCAGGGCAAAATCGCGATTGCTGCCAGGTGCCAACCTGATTGTGATGCTCTGATTCCCCACTGGCAGTGGGGTTGTGGTCCACATCTTAATGACCCATTTACATCCATTTGGTGGGCCCAACACCTGATGCTCTGACCTTGGTTGATTTTCCAGTCCCCATAGCTGAGAATCACATGGACGCAGATAACTTGTGGTGGTATGGTGGAACGTGATGGGCCAAGAGTATAACGGTTGTCCCCTTGGCCCACCGCGATGTCCACTACGTCAGGGCCATGCTGGGAGAAACCATGTAAGCCCATCTGAGGTCACCCCCCCCTCCCCCCACTGCCATCCATGCCTCCTCTATCAGAGCCCCTTCTCCACATCAAAGAGAGGTAAGTGCAGTGGCATCACACACCTGTAATTGGAAGGCACTTAGTGCTTGAAATGCACTTACCTCTCTTTGAGAAGGTCAATGTTTACAAACATTGAGATTTCACCATTTAGGCCACTGAATGTAAGGGAGATGAATGAATCAAAGCTGCAGATGGTTTGTAGAAGTTGTCAATCACTGACCATTACTAGAAATCTATGAATGGCTTGCAGCTGATGGATCTGTGGGAACCAGCTGTTCTCCTGCCAGGAAACGACAAGGAGCTTCAAGGTAAGCATTACAGCTGTAAGTCTTCTCACTGCCTATGTCTGGACTGCTCTCTAGCTTCCAGACAGATCTCCTTTCTGGAGGGAGGGGGTCTGTTAGTGTTGTCTTTAGATAGAAGGTACATGCGGGGGATTGCCCTATTACAGGGTTCCCTGTGGGAGGGACCCTCTATTACATGGGTCCCTGGGGGATCCCCTTACTACAGCGATCCCTGTGGAGGGGACAGGTCGGGGGGGATTTGGGGCAGATTTTCTGTACGGGGGTAGCTGGCCGCGGGACCTCAATATCGGGCCGCCTGTTGAAGATGTTGGCCCAATAGCGTGATTCCCTGGAAATCCCTTGTATTCCACATCATGCGTAAATTTGCATGCCATGGAACATTGAACTGCTTCCCGATTAGTGTTCCTAGGGGTCTCGTAAACTGGTTGCAATTCATCTCCGATAAGAGAAGATAATCTTCCAAATGGAGAATCCCACCCAATATGAATCTTGGCAAACACATGGATGGTGTGATGACACTTGTGTTTTCCAAAAGGTTGACAGTGCGAAACATGTGTTAACCACTCTTTGTGTCATCGTGCAGAACATCATCCACACCTTTATTCAAAAAGGGAGGCAAAATTTAGGAAATTATAGATTTGTAGTTTAGCATTTGCTGTTGGGAAATTGTTAGAATCCATTATTAAGGAACTAATATCAAGACATTTGGAAATCAAAACCCAATCCATCAGACTCAGCATGGTTTTATGAAGGGTAAATCATGTTTAACTAATTTGCTGGAGATCTTTGAAGATGCAAGAAGCCAGATGATTAACAGGGATCCTGTAGATGTAGTATATCTGGACTTCCGGAAGGCGTTTGATAAGGTACCTCACAGATGGTGTATACACAAGGTTAGAACACATAGGGTTAGAGATAATGTATTAGCTTGGATAGAAGACTGGCTAACGGAGAGCAAACAGAGTTGAGATAAATGGGTCCTTTTCTGGATGGCAAGATGTAACTAGTGGGGTGATTAACAGGGGATCTGGGGTTATGGGGAGAAGAAAGGGGAATGGGGATAAGAAACATATCGGGCTGGATTCGCCCAAAATGGGACTATGTCCCAACGCCGGCGTAAAAACGCTGGTGTTTTACTCCAGAGATTCCTGGAAAAAAGATCAGCTAATTCAATGCCCTGCAGAGGGCTAGCAGGGACCCGGAGTAATTCACGCAGCTTTAGCTGCGGATACGGGCCCCCACACTTCCGATTTGGAATCTGCGCATGAGCACGGCAGCGACCTCCAGTGGCCGCGCTGAGCTCCATGGCGGACACGGACCGCAGAGTCAGACACAAAAATTAGACCCCCCCCCGATCAGCCACGTGCCCGCGTATCTAACCCCCGGCCGCCTATAAGGCCTCCCCTGGTGTCCGTTGCCTGTGAGTCCACAGCTGCCACGCCAGCATCCCGACCGGCAATAGGTGGTTAGTTCCATGCCTTCGGCAACTCGGCTGGTCAGGAGAGGATGATCGCAGGGCTGGCCTCTGTCAATGGGCTCCCAGCCGCGCGGCGTACTCCGCAATCACACTCATTCGCGGCTCCCGGCGAATCGCCGGACCGTGCCAGGCCCTATTTCGGCGTGAAAGTGAATTCTCCGCCCCGCAATGGGCCGACGCCGGTGTAAAAAATGCCGCGAACCACTCGGGTGTCAGTCCAACCGGAAGTTGTGGAATCCTCCGCACTTCTGGGGGCTAGGCCGGCGCCAGAGGGGTTGGCGCCGCGCCAACCGGCGGCAAAGGGCCGTCGCGAGTTGGCGCATGCGCAGAACCGCCGGCATGGTTCCGCGCATGCGCAAACTGCCGGTGTGTTTCCTGCGCATGCGCAGTGAGGTTCTTCTTCGCACCGGCCATGGCGGAGCCCCATAGAGACCGGCGCGGAAGGAAAGAGTGCCCCACGGCATAGGCCCGCCCACAGATCGGTGGGCCCCGATCGCGGGCAAGGCCACCATGGGGGCTCCGCCCGGGGCCGGATCTCCCCCCCCCCCCCCCCCCCCCCCTGCCCCCCCTCCCCCCCCCTGAGGACTCACCTAGCTGGCCTACAAGCCAGGACCCGGCATGATGGACCATGTCCATTTCATGCCAGCGGGACTGGCTGGGAAACGATGGCCACCCGGCCCATCGGGGCCCAGAGAATTCCCAAGGGAGGGGTGCTGCCAACGCCCCCCAGACCAGCATGGCGTGATCCCCGCCCCCACCTGGAAACCGGCACCGGAGAATACGGCAGCCGGCGTCGGAGCGGCGGGGCAGGATTCACACCGCCCCACGGGGATTATCCGACCCGGCAGGGGGGTCAGAGAATCCTACCCACGGATTACCCCAACATGGATAAGTGTGAAGTCACCCAATTTGGTCAGAAAAGTGGAAAGGCAACTTATTATCAAAATGGGGAGAGACTTTGGGGTGCTCCGAAGCAGAGGCATCTGAGTGTTCTCGTGCAAGTGTCACAGAAAATTAGCATACAGGTACAGCAGGTAATAAAATAAGCGAATGGAATGTTGGCATTTATAGCTAAAGGAATAGAGTATAAAGGTAAGAATGTGCTGTTGCAACTGTACAAGGCATTGGTGAGACCACACCTGGAGTATTGTGCACAGTTTTTGTCCCCTTATTTGAAGAAAGATGCAGTGGCATTGGAGGCAGTTCAGAGGAGGTCCACTGGATTGATTCCAGAGATGAGGGGTTTGTCTTATGATGAGAGATTGAGCAGTTTAGGCCTTTACACTCTAGAGTTTAGAAGAATGAGGGGAGATCAAATTGAGGAAGATAAGATGATAAAAGGTGTGGATAAAGTAGATGTTGAGCGGATGCTTCCCCTTGTCGGACTTTCTAGAATGAGAAGTCTTAGAATAAGAGATAGCAAATTTAAAACAGAGATGAGGAGAAACTACGTCTCCCAAGGGGAAATGAATCTGTGGAATTCGCTACCACAGAGTGCAGTAGATGCTGGGTCAGTGAATAAATTCAAGGAGGAGCTTGACAGATTTTTAATTAGTAATGGGTTGAATGGTTACGGAGAATAGGTATGAGTGTTGAGATAAGGCCATAATGAGATCAGCCATGATCGTATTGAACAGTGGGGCAGACTCGAGAGGTTAAATTGCCTACCCCTACTCCTAGTTCTGAGGTTCTGAGAAAGAACCACTGTTTCTAATTCCATCTTCTAGCACTTGGGCTGTAATGCTCTTGATTAATAAGGGAGTTTCTTGATTAATGAGGGGATCAGGGGTTAGAATCCCTGCAGTGCAGAAGAAGACCATTCGGCCCATTGAGTTTGCACCGACCCTCTGAAAGAGCACCCTATCTAAGCCTGCTCCCCTGCCCTATCCCTGTAACCACCTAACCTAAGGGCAATTTAACATGGCTAAATAACCAATCCTGCACATCTTTGGACTGTGAGAGGAAACCAGAGCACCCAGAGGAAACCCATGCGGACATGGGGAGAAAGTGCAAACTCCAGACAGTCACCCAGGGTCAGGATTTAACCTGGGTCCCTGACGCTGTGAGGCAGCATAGTTGAAAGGCAGCGCAGACTCGATGGGCCAAATGACCTAATTCTGGTTCATGGTTCGGTCCTTGGGCCACCATGGTTATCGGGACAAGGAGAATGGGGATAAGGAACATATCAGCCATGATCGAATAATGGAGCTCGAGCCATTATTCGGCCAATGGGCCAAATGGCCTAATTTTGCTCCTATATTTATGGTGTAATCCACATGTCTTGCTAAGTTTCAATGTTCTGGTGAGTGTGTTAATAATTGGGGTTGTGGGACCTGTAAGCTTCACTTCATTCCTATGTCCATTCTCAAGTAATTCTTTGATGCTGGACATTTTAGGCTTGTCTTGCAGATCTCTCTCCAATACGGACCGGAGTCGATGTGATCACAAACTCAACAATTCTGCCTTCTAGCTCTGAATTTGAAAAATCACAGTATATGCCTTTTCCCCTGCATCTGCTGATGAAGCGGTCTATGGATTTTTGAAAGCATATGAGCTCTCGTCGATGAATATGGACGTTTAACCTAATTCTGAACCAGTCTCCCAATGTAATCCAGAACTTCTGGGAATCCTTTAGCCCTTTTGCTATTGATCCTGTGTAGACATTCATTCACAATTTGCCAGGCAAATGTGATTTGCTTGTCTGGTTCAGACACACTCGAAGGAACCATAGCTCTATATGCTGTCTAAAAAATTTTAATTAGTAAAGTAGGTCAGCTGCATCCTAATTCCAACTGGGAATTTTGTGGACATTCTGACAATATCCCTTTGACCTCCCTTCTCCTATAGTACCTGGGATAAGTGTCACTGTAGCTGTTTTCATGCATGTTTCCGAAACTCCGATTGTTACAATTGATTGATTTAAAGAGCAATTGTGATAGTAGACAGCCCTATCTCACCCCACGCCCGATAACACCAGGTTTAGCTTCACAAAGTACCTGGCTGTAGCAATCTGTCTTATATACAGAGCCACAATCATTATTTTATCTCCAGTTGATTCTGAGCACTTTCAACATCTTTTGCCCGTTCACCCGGTTGAAAGCTCTGAAATTGGGACAACAAAACCTAAAAGAGGGGCGATTGTTTGTGGAAACCTTTTACTGCTGCAAATGCCCCAAGTTTTTAAGTCAGCCCATCATTTTTTATTAAACCATCTCACACAACTGCTTCCAACTCCAAATAAGCTCTTCAAATTTAAATTGCGAAAACCAAATTTGAACAGTTTGCTATTTATTTGAAATGTAACAGGGGCGCGTCAGACACTTCATTGGATAGACAGTTTACTGGAAGGTAGGCCAAATACGTTCGCATTTCACGTGATCAAAGGTAACAAACGATTAAAAAGATAATGAACAAGGCTAAAAACCTGGACAACCAGAACTGATTATCTGCAGCCCCTTGTTAATTGTTCATCTGCGACAAATATATTTATGCTTGCGTACTCTTGATCTTCTTGTTGAAAAGTTAATAATAAAAATGTAACAGTAAGTAAATATTTTCATATACTCTCCTAAGAAACTGGTAGAACATTTAAAAGTGCAATTTACACTATGAGCCTAAACTTGCAAGGCATAGAAGCTGAGCAATTGTCCATCTGGTGCTGATCCAGGGATAGGAAATTGCCTGTTTTGCAGATATAGCTATTGGTATTGCTGTTCCTTTGACAGTAAGACGAGGCATGTACCACAAGCTTTGCTGATGCCTCACAAGGGAGGAGTACTGAATTTGCAGAGGAGCTTGTTGCAAAAAAGGTTAGACATCATGGGGTTGGGAAGTAATATTGATCACGGATTGGTTAACTTAGGAAAAACAGAGTAGGAATGAACAGGTCATTTTCAATGTGACAGAGCTTAACTAGTGGAATGTCACAAGGAGCAGTGCCTCAGCTACTTACAGTCTATATCAATGACTTGGGTGAGGGGGCCAGTAATCTCTTCAAGTTTGCCTACGATAAAAAAAATATGAGGAGGACATAAAGAGATAGCAAAGGAATATAAATTGGTTAAGTGACTGGTACAAAGTTGGCAAATTAAATACTGTGTGGCAATGTGTTGAATTATCCAATTTGGTAGGAAGAATACAATAGGACAATAGGTTTTCAAAAGGTGAGAGACCAGTAAATGTTGGTATGTGGAAAAATTTGAGATTCCAGGCACAAGAAATGATGGACTAACCATTATTTTGAAGGGTTGGAGTATAAAAGAAAATGAAGCTTGCCTGGAAAAGGTGAAACAAAGGTACTAGATAATCCTTGGAATGAGAGGGTTGTCCTCTGAGGAAAGATTGAGTAGAATGGACCCCTCTGAAATTCAGAAGAATGAGAGATTGTCTCATTGAAATATTTAAAATTCTTTGAGGGCTTGGCATACATGCTGAGGGGTTGATTTTGTTCCAGGCCAGTCTAGAACTGGGGGTCAGGTTTGGGGAAAGGATTATAGTCTTAGGAAATAAAGGTGGCCATTTAGGATTGAAATGAAAAGGAATGTCTTCACTCAGAGGGTTGTGAATCTTTGGAATTCTCAACCCGAGAAGACGGAGGTGATGAATATCTTCAAGACTGCTAGATTCTTAGTCATGAGGGAAATCAAAGAATAAGGGGATAGGAAATGGTATTGGAGTTGACGTAAAAGCTCATCCATGATCTTACTGAATGATGGAAGAGATTTGAGTGGGTGTATGACCTAGCTACGCATACACCTGTTGCTTCTGTTCTTCTGAAACAGCAACAGGTGATTACACGGAGCCCATCAGTAATTGAACCGCCATTGACTCAAATGGAATAGCTTTCTTAACAGAACTGAAAACACTGGAAAGTGAGCCAGAAAAGGTGACTTGAAGAATGGATGAAGGAAAAGTGGAAGGCAGATATTGGAGTTGGGTGGGAAGAGGTAATTAGAGTTGGAGAAGGCTCACGTAGAATATAAGCACCAGTTTAAGGTCAGTAGATGCTATGTTGGTCATTTTCAATGTAAAGGCAGAGTTTTGAAGGATTGCAAGAGTCCTTGACTACCCCTCCGACAGATGAATGGGAATCTATGCACTCATCCTCCCAACCTCCCACCCTGAATCTCGTAACTTTCGAAAGAGGGCGGGATTCGCTCCCTGCCCTACTCCCGCGGCGTATTTTCCAGCGATGGAGGCGGCCCTATTGTCCGGGGGCAGGATCTTCCAGTCCCATCAATGCCTGAGGCGTTTTGAATGACTCGCACCCTCCCGCCAGTAAATGTTCCATGGTGGCGGAGGGGGTGGTCACCATCTGCGGGACCGGAAAATCTTGCTGGCGGGAAGCACCGGAAAACCTTGGCCGATGCGTCTGACAATGACTACTGCAGCATACAGTGCTCAAATGGTAAAACAAATTGATATTTAACAAGGGTGCCTGACTTTGCAGAATGGAATAAATGTTACAATTTGTACAATGGAAGCACACATCAGGAATTGAGGTGCAATGGTCAGTAAGACGTCTTGTCATCTGTCTATTCATAAACAAATAAATAAAATTAATATAAGTTTGTAATTTCTTAACTTATCTTGATAATGGTTCGAGGGGAATTATCCCTGGAGAACCTACCTATTCCCTTTTGAATCACGACTGATAAAAATTAATTAATTTGGCACTTTCGGTTTAAGTGTCATATTGATTTATTCAGCAGAGTAAAGGTTTTACGAAGAATCGCCAACAACCTTAAAATGAAACACAATCCAATTGAAAGATATATTTTAATGAGAAACTTCTATTTATTTGAATTTATAAATTTAAGGGAGGAATTTTCCAGGCGTTCTCGCCAGCGGAATCTTCCGGTCTTGCCGATGGCTAACACCTGCCGTGGGTGTTCCGGCAGAGGGGGTTGGATTCAACGTGCAATCCCAATGACAGCTGCAGGAACAGAAGACCCCGCTGCTGGCCAATGGCGGGCCACCTCGCGCCGCAGAGAATTTTATCTGTTCTTTATGTATTAGTCTTACACAATGCAATGCACGACAGCGAATTTATCCTATAGAATAGCACGGACTTCAAGGAGATTTGATAAAGGTATTTAAAATAATGCAAGTATTAAATTAGCTCAACATGGATAAACACTTTGAGCGAAGGATCGGAAGTACTGGGAACAAATGTACAAGTTACATGTGCATTGAACTAGGTTTGATGTAAGGAATATTTCCTATTTCACACAGAGTCTGTCGAAGCTTTTGAATTATTTCCCAGTTGTACCATTAATGCAAATTTGCCACTTAGCATCCGAGAGAACAAACGGTTCATGACAGCATGCAAATGTAGGTGGGGTATCAGCGGGAGATGTCTCTCAGCACTGTGGTCAACAGGAACTTCGCTGATCAGCCTCAGAGGGATTTCCTGACTGTTATTTCTGGAACGCCCTACAACTTTTATCTGGGTTTTTTTTGTCTCAGGAGATTAGCGTGAACTAGTGTCATGGTGTTAAATTTCTGCTAAATGATATGGTTCTATCTCAATGTAGCAGGCCACCATTGTGAAGCACATTGGAATATCTTATTTAACATTAACTATATAAAGGCAAATTGCTGTTATTCCTGCAACTGCACACAACTTGATACGGTATTTATTTATATAAAGTGCTTAGCAACAAATGGGTTATTTAAAAAAGTGACTGCATTTTGAATAAAATCAGTGATGTAAGACGTTCTTGCACACGGTGAGGAAGTGACAAGGTGCCATCTAAGACCAGTTCCTCCTTTCGTGCTACCGTTCTGATCCCCTATCTCACACAATTACTTAGGCAGGATGCTGGGTCAACTGGCAAAGTATTGGACAGCTAAGCTTTGTTTCGAGTAAGAACAAAAAGCATCGCTCACTGCCAACGTTCAGCAATTTAAATTGAAATGGCAGCTGTCGTTGCAAATGACGTAGTGTACTTGTTCTGACAGGACACCGACAATATTTGAATACCTTGCAATATCTCACACCCTCTGCTCTGATAAACACAGCTTGACGTAACACTTCTGTAAATTTCCACTCCTTTTCATTCATTTCTTTTTTTTCTGCATTGAACACATGTTCCATATCAGCTTTTGATGTGTAATTAAATAATGTCTACATTACACATCAGTAAAATAGGTAAAGCAGCACTTCAGCAGGGCAGCAGGGTAGCATGGTGGTTAGCATAAATGCTTCACAGCTCCAGGGTCCCAGGTTCGATTCCCGGATGGGTCACTGTCTGTGTGGAGTCTGCACATCCTTGCCCTGTGTGTGTGGGTTTCCTCCGGGTGCTCCGGTTTTCTCCCACAGTCCAAAGATGTGCGGGTTAGGTGGATTGGCCATGCTAAATTGCCCGTAGTGTCCTAATAAAAGTAAGGTTGGGGGGGGGGGGGGTTGTTGGGTTACGGGTATAGGGTGGATACGTGGGTTTGAGTAGGGTGATCATGGCTCGGCACAACATTGAGGGCCGAAGGGCCTGTTCTGTGCTGTACTGTTCTATGTTCAAACTTTTTCATCCTTTCTTGTTCCACATAGGGCTGGATTCTCGGCTGCCAAAGGCCGACAGTGAGATTCACAATCGGCCAGAGAATTTGTGTGCAGCAAACAACGGGATTGCCGCCTGATTTCAAATCCGTTACAATGCGTTGTCCCCCCCCCCCCCCCCCCCCCCCTCCCCCAGCAGGGGTTTGAAGGGTGATGGCCATCCCGGCAGTCATCAAGATGGCAGCCTCCCTGAACCTTTATGCCTCGGGCTAATTCCAGGGCTCGAGAGGGGGCATGTTTAAGATCTCGCAATCGTCCGTACACAGGTTTATCTGCGTAGTACGGATGCCCTATGTGCCCGGCATTGGACTACATCACCTTCAACCTGGACCAGGCCAATCAGGATGCCTGGGCAGCAGGTTTTGCCACCATTGCTGGCATGCCCAAGGTCCAGAGGATGATCGGTGGCACACACGTTGCCCTCCGAGCACCATTTTTTAAAAATGTTTTTATTCTCCATTTTCACATTTTCCTTCAAAATTTACATCCCACCAACAAGCAGTAAACGGTAACAAATACAAAGTCAATACCCTTAACATCAACAACGATCCCATCCTCCCACCACCCCAACCAACGACCCACCTGTCAATATATGCATCAAAAAAACAAACCCTCCACGGTGGAAAAAAAACAAAGGCGAAAAAGAGAAAGGAGTCTGGAATCGTCCATGGTCACCATTAACCTATAGAGGCACAGCCCCCCCCCCCCCCCCCTCCCCCTCGACGACACTCGATGCCATCCTTCCTCTGAAAGGGTACCGCAGATGACAGCCAAGAGTTGTAAACCCCCCCCCCCCCCCCCCCCCCCCCCCCGCCCTCCCCAACTCCTCCCCTCCACTTCTTCTTGTAAAACTCCTCCCCCCAGCCTCGGTTCCTTTCCCCCAACTTTCCACCCCGGCTAGACCCCTCAGACCCTGTTCTGCGAGGCTCCGATGACAACAGCCCCTCCCCCAACCTCACCCCCATTCATTGGCCCGCTTAAACCGGCCAGCGTGGAGACCCCCGCCCGGGTCTCTTTCCCCCCTTGCCCGGCTCCAGGAAAAACCCAGAAGTCCCCTTTAGCACACAAACCCCGCATACACACCCATACCCCAAAGAACCATCATTCCGTCTGAAAGTCCCATTTCTTCTCCTGTCCAAACATATACAACGTTGGCTCCTATAGCCCATTCATCAGCACGCAGTGAAACAAAAAAGAAAAAATACAGTCATGAGGCTACATCGGTACATGACCATTTCTCAAATCTGCCACAGTCATTCTGCCTTCGCAAACTCTTCCGCTGCTTCCGCCGTCCCAAAATAAAAGTCCTTGAACTTGTATGTCACCCTCAGCTTCGCTGGATATACAATGCCGCCTTGCACCCTGCTAATGTACAGTGCCCTCTTCACCCGGTTGAAGGCAGCCTGCCTCCTCGCCAGCTCCACTGCAGAGTCCTGGTATACGCGTATACCAGCTCCAGCCCACTGCACCACCCGCTTCTGCTTAGCCCAGCACAGGACCTTCTCCTTTACACTGTACCTACGGAAGCACAGAGTCACTACTCTTGGCGGCTCACTCGCCTTAGGTACAGGCCTCCACCACCGATGAGCCCGATCCAGCTCATATCAGAAGGGATCCTACCCCTCCCCCAATAGCTTTGCCAACATTGTGGCAAAATACCCAGTCCTTCCACTCCTTTGGGCAGCCCCACAATCCTCAAATTCTGTTGCCTGGATCTGTTTTCCAGGTCTTCCATTTTGCCTCGCAGATCCTTGTTGATCTCTATCACCTTCCGCACCTCCTTCCCCATCAAGGTAAGTTGATCACTGTACTGCAGTAATGTCTCTTCCACTTCCTCCAGCGCCTCGCTTTGCTCCCGCACCTCCACCACTGCGCTCGCCACCGCCGTCCTCACCGGGATAATCGCCTCCACCAGCACTTTCAAAACCGCCCCATCGCCTTCCTCATTGCTTCCATATGTTTTGTGAACTGCCTTTCGAATTCCATGGCCATTACCTTAGTTATTTCTTCAGCCGTAAGCAATGCGGCCTCCCCTGGTGCTCCAGCATCCATTTTCTTTACTGACCCCGCGGTGACCTTTCCACTCCCCGACGGACTTTCAGCTGCTTTTTTCACAGCCGCTTTTTTGCTGCTCTTCGACATTTCCCTTCCCTGTGCTATCTCCCGACTTTTGCTGCCTCCGCTGCCCTTAGGACCGGGCGTTAACCCCCAACAATGCCGTTCCCGAACGGGAGCCCTCCAACGGGCGGCTGCCTCCCACCCGCCGTCACCGGAAGTCCCTCCGTGCACCAATTTGAAGCTGCCCTTCATCAATAGGAAGGGCATGAATGTGCAGTTGGTGTGCAATCACCTGCTGCACATCATGCACGTCTGCACCCAATATCCAGACAGCATGCACGATGCATACATCCTGGCACACTCAGTGGCAGTTCCTGGCACCTTCGAGGCAAACATTCAAGGTGTTGGCTATTGTGCGACAAGGATTACCAGCTGAGGTCATGGCTCATGACGTCTATGTAGAGGCCTCAGACCGAGGTGGAGAACCATTATAGCAACCAGGAGCGTCATCAAGTGTTGTATCGGCTTACTCAAGGTGTGTTTCCGATGCCAGCACCACACTGGTGGGGTGCTCCAATATAGCAGGAGAGGATTTCAAGCATGATGGTGGCCTGTTGTGTGCTCCGTAACAACATGCAGCAGAGGGACAACATGTTGGAAGAGGGGGAAGAATGGAAAGCCTGATCTGATGATGGGGATGAGGATGGTGTCCAGCAGGATCTGGAGCCTGAGCTGGCAGGCCACTGAGCGTGAGTGTGATCCAGGGCCACTACAGACGGGACGACCTCATCACCTCCCAATTTACCAACTAGGCCTGTCCAACGGCATCTCCACTGCCTGTCCCACCTTTCCTACCCCCCCCCCCCACCAGATTCATTCCCCCAACCCACTCGGAATCCTTCTTTCCCTGATCCTCTCCCCCCTTCACTGCCACTCAGCCCTTCCATGCTTTTTCTGTCCCTCAGTCCATCACTCCACCTTCTCTGTCCAAGAGCCCTATCTCTAGGGGCGGCTTGGTGGAACAATGGATCGCACTGTTGCTTCACAGCGCCAGACCCTGGTTCAATTCCAGCCCTGGATGACTGTCTGTGTGGAGTTTGCACTTTCTACCGCGTCTGAGTGGGTTTCATCTGAGTGCTTGACTTTCTCCCACAATCCAAAAATGTGCAGATTAGGTGGATTGGCCCTTGATAAAATTGCCCCTTAGTGTCCACGGATGTACAGGTTAGGTGGGCCTACGGGGATCGGGCGGGGGAGTGAGCCTGGGAAGGGTGCTCTTTCAGAGGTTCAGTGCAGACTCATTGGGCCGAATGGCCTCCTGCACTGTAGCGATTCTATGAACATTACCCACCGAGGTGATAGTGAAAGTTGCAGGTGACAGTAGTGTTGAAATATTGGTATCTTCCCCGGAGTGGTGCTCTGGGGTTTGCCGGGGATGTGGCTGGGAGACAGTGACCCCAGACGGCCCGGCCTCATCTGATGGTGAGCCTGCAAGACAAAAGACGATGGGCGGGTTTTCCGCCCTGCCAGCTGGCAAATGGGATTTCCCATTGTGGACAGCCCCACGTCATTGGGAAATTCCTGTACATGGGTCCATTGCCGGCGCAATGGAGAATCCCGCCAGCGGAGAATCCAGCCCATGGGATGGAATCTTGGGATGGACTGGTCTGTGGGGAGGGGTGCCTCACTTGCTATAGGGACTTCTGTGTTGCATTGGACTCATACTTATTTGGCGCACACTGACCTCCATTGTAGCCACTGCTCTCTCCTTGACCTCCACTATGAGTTGCAGGGCCCTTTCTTCAGAGAAGGTCTGAACCTGAATGTCAGTGATTCCCACTCCCATCTTCTGGCACTTGCACATATTATGGGCTGCCTTATCCTTGGGAACACAGAAAGGACATAGTGAGATGCTGGAAGGAAAGTTCTATGGGGAACTGCAATGGTAACATTGTCACAATACTTGCAATATGTGCAAGGCCCCTGGTGAAAGAGAGCAGTACCTGTATTGGGGTTTGATGGAGGGTGGCTTGTAAGGGAGATGCAGGCTGGTGGGGTTTGTTGACCTTTAGGGGATTGGAGGCAGATGTGTTGAGTGAGGGGTAGGAGGGACGTCAGGGGCACAGAGGTAGTGACTCACCCAAGCTGCCCAAAAGAGGTCACTCATCTTCTTTCAGCCATGCGTGCTTGTCCTCCTGGCAGCCTCTGCCTCCTCTTCCCAGGCGCTGTTGAGTAGGACGGACTTGAGTCTCCTCTCTACCCTGGGAAAGAGAGTATCTCTCCTCTCCTCTCCTCAATGGAATCCAGCATTCGGTCAATCTTGGAATCCCGAAATCGGGGACAGGTCTCTGTGCAGCCATCGTCTTGGCTGAAATGATAGTCTGTGGTGAGTTTATGAGCAGCTACAGCTTGTCAAGCACTTTAACCCGAATCCCGGGCCCAACGAATCAGATACCAGCGGTGCCAGGAATAGCTTGAGTTTCACATGGGCAGAGTGCTGGCCCATTAGCGGGAGCGCAAATTCCATGTGATTCATTTCTGGCGGGAGCACATAATCTCCTAAATGGAGAATCCTGCCCATAATGTCTAAAAAATATCACAGTGTGTTTTAACATCTGACAGGCTGTTTCGAAGTACTGCGGGCAAAAATTGATCTATATTGTGCATGTATTTCAAGTATTATGTGGCCACAAACTGGCGATCAGGAAGTGCGCCAATCATCATTGTGGTAGAGGAGTGCTCTCGCAGGAGTGCACAGCGGCAGCTTCGAATTAGCAGAACAGAAGAGGGTCCATTTTGGAACCACTCCAGTGATTTGATCACCAAGTGTTGATCTCACTCAGCCCAATGGGTTGCTAAGCGGCACGCTTGGTTGTTAGTGACTTCTGGCTACTTTGTGACTTCTACTTAATCCATGCACACTGCAAAGTTTAATTTGATGACACATAAATAATCTTTACTGCTTTGCACAGATTTTGGTGGCAGGCCCACATATCTGGCTGCTGTCATGCTTCTTTCAATCTCTGTCAGTTTGCGTCACCATTATTCCAACCAGACTTACTCGATACTTATTGCGTAACATGTATTATTATGCTCATGTTCTCCCTCCATCTATTCCTGGGTAGCATGACTATTTTTCAAGACAGTATTGCCCTATTTGAGAGCAGCTGCTTGCCTTAAAATAGTGCTGTGACATCGATACATTGCATAGCCACCCCACCCCATGCTTCCCCCCTTCATGATTTCAGCCAATGAATAGTGTGAATCAAACTGGTAACCATGGAGATGAGCAGGCAGTTGTGGAGGTCTTCCTAACCACTGTGGGTTATCCAACAACGCTATCCATACAGTTACCACACTATTCAAATTCCAGGCCTGTACGTCAGGATTTCTTCAACAAACAAGACAATTGGTATAATTGCGTTAAACAGTAAAAGCTCTGGCGGAGGTCAGGAGGCAATGACACTGGGCAAACAAGAATACTGTGTCAACATGTTCGCAAATAATCCGCCCCCCCAATTTCCGACGTAACAAAACTCATTGATCTTTTTGAGATTTTCTGCTAGCACATGAAAACATATTGGCAGGGAGGCAAGCATTGACCTTTATTAACGTTGTATAGTTTGGATGTGCGTATCAAAGAAACAAGCGGTCAGTAGTGGCAGTCAGTCATTGACCCTGAAACTGATCACGTTGTAAAATGTTTCAATGATTGGAAAATTTGGCAATCTATATAATGCGTTGTATGAATATTGAATTGTATCCTCACACCATGCATTTCTCCATCCCGTTCAAGCCCACGATGTAAAAGAGGGTCCTCAGTGATTTCAGAAAACGATCTCTCAGAGTAGAAAACTGCCCTCTGCAAAAACATTCTAATTAAATGATGGAATAGGCTCGAGGGGCTGAGTGGCCTACTCCTAATAGCAACATTACTTACTTGCTACTTTCATCCCGATTCTCTTCCCGTGCCCAGTGGTGCACGAAAGCGAACTTTCGTCTGATTTCCATAGCTCATAATTCTCAGAACAGGCCGCTGGTCTTGAAATGAAATGAAATGAAAGTCGCTTATTGTCACAAGTAGGCTTCAAATGAAGTTACTGTGAAAAGGCCCTAGTCGCCACATTCCGGCGCCTGTTTGGGGAGGCTGATACGGGAATCGAACCGTGCTGCTGGCCTGCCTTGTATTTTGCAAAGGGGGTCGGTTTAGCTCAGTTGGCTGGACAGTTTGTGATGCAGAGCGAGGCCAACAGCGAGCATTCAATTCCCGTACTGGCTGAAGTTATTCATAAGGCTCAACCTGGCCTCTTGCCTGAGGTGTGATGATCCTCAGGTTAAATCACCACAGTCAGCTCTCCCCCTCAAAGGGGAAAGCAGCCTATGGTCGTTTGGGACTATGGAAAATAACCTTATCGTATAGCTTGAGGGGCGGCACTCCACATCAAGTGTGGCTGAGCAGGAGTCTCTCCCACTCTGACAGATCAGTGATTGGTGTGTTTGGAAGGATTTACAGGTTGACACACTCAATCTGTGTGACGGTTATAAACACACCGTCCTTGGCCATCAAGTCCTGGGGTGGGACTCGAACCTGGAGCTTTTGGCATAGAGGATATCCACTGTGTTACAAAACTTCCACTTGCTCCTTACCAAATCGCAAATAATTTCTAACTCAGAGTTGGAGACTTTTTCGGAGGCTCCCAGGAATTATTATTTGTGACACTGCTCAGATTTTTTAAAATGCCCAATTACCTTCCTCCAATATTCCAGGGCAGTCTTCAATGGGAGGATCCTTCACATTCTTTTCAAAAAGGGTGTTACAGATAAACCAGCAAATTACAGACCATTGAGTCTCACATCAGTGACAAGGAAACTATTGGAGAAAATCCTGAAGGTCAGAATCAATCTTCACTTGAAGAGGCAGGGTGTGATCAGGAACAGTCAGAATGGCTTTGTCAGAGTGAGGTCATGGCCAACAAATTTGAGTGAATGTTTTGAGGTCATCAGTGTGTTGATGAGGGTAGTGTATAGTTTATATGGATTTCAGCAAAGCCTTTGACAAGGTCACACATGGGAGGCTGAAAAAGGAGGTAAAAGCACATGGGTCCCAAGGTAACTTGGCAAGTTTGATCCAAAACTGGCCTAGTGGTGGGAGACCAAGGTTCAGGGGAGAAGGCTCTTTGTGTGACTGGAGGCCAGTGCCTAGTGGCATACCACAGGGAGCAGTGCTGGGTCCCTTATTGTTCATGATATATATAAATGATATAGATGAGAATGTGGGGAGGGAGTTGATGTGTTGGGTAAGCTGGGTCTGCGAGGACTGTGTTTACTGCAGTAGTGAGAGAGACAGGCTTCCAACACTTGAAGAAATGCAACTCGATTTTATTGAACTCTTAACTATCATACATACTTTAACTGTGGGTTGACACTATGCTGAGTTGACTGGAGACCTGAGGCTAACCTGACCAGACTATCTTACTACCACATGGTGTTTGTTCTAGTTGCTGCTCACGGGCTCTGACTATCTCAGAGGCTGGATCCCAAGAGAGCGGGAAAACTAGTGCCCTCTGGCTTTATAGTGGTCGTGTCCTGTCTGGTGATTGGCTGCTGTGTTCTGTGTGTTCACTGGTCATCCTGTGTGTCAATCGATGTCTGTCTGTGCACCATCATATACCTGTGTGTGTATTGTGACAGGAGGGATGATAATTAAGATTGCAGATGACACAAAGATTGGCAGGATGGTTAACAGTGAGAAAGACGGTCTGTTTGCAGGAAGATATAGAAGGGTTGGTCAGATGGGCAGATCAGTGGCAGATGGAATTTAACCCTTTAAAGTGAGAGGTGATGCAATGACGCTCTGGTCCTGGAGGTCTTGCAGCTGCTGCTTGATGCGGTCCTTAAGGGGTGCTGGCACCCGACATGGTGCATGAACCACAGGTGTGGCGTTCGGCTGCAGCAGTATCTTGTATCGGTAAGGGAGTGTGCCCATACCTTCAAAGACGCTGTGCTATGATGTCATCTAATTGGGCTTGGAAGTTGACATCTGGCGAGGCCGTTGCCTCTGCGGACGACATGGTGTGAACCCGCTGCACTAGGTTCAGGAGTTTGCAGGCCCGAGCTCCGAGGAGGGAAGCTCTGTTGATTCCCACCATTTCAAAACGCAGGGTTGCTTTTGAAGAATGATGGGATATCGCAAGCTGGCATGAGCCACTGGCAGCAATGGCATTGCCATTGTAGTCGAGGAGCTGGAAGGCCAGTGGAAGAATGTTTGGCTTGACGCGGATGGTGTCAAGGTCAGACCTTGAAATGAGGTTCACTGAAGCGCCGGTGTCCAGCCTGAAGCGTATGTGAGCCTTGTTGACCGTAAGGGTGGCACACCACTTGTCGTCCGGATCAATGCTCATCACTGGGAATTGTTGCACCTTTTTGGCGGAAAGCATCGTATACTTGGTGATGATGCCCACCCGGAATGGGGATGTGAGGCCCTTGGTGTCGGGATCTGGAAATATGTCGGAGTCGGAGTCTGCAACGGGTTGCTGTACTGACCGGACGTTCCTGCACTCCGGCTGGGATCGCTGTGTGTTGGGCAGTTGAGCAGACCTGCACAGGGCTGCGTAGTGGCCAAGCTTGCCACACTGGAGACAGCGTCGAGATTTCGCGGGACATTGCTGCTTTAAATGGGCGAAGCCACAGTTGTTGCATGACATGGCACCGATGTCAGGACGCTCTGAGCGCCACCGCGCATGCGCGGTGCGTTCGAACGATGTGCGCACCTGCGCAGTTTGGTTGTCGGCCTCACCGTCCCCTTAGTCGTGGCTCGCATGCGCAGGAGCCCAGAAAAAGCGCGCAAAATGGCCGCCCTCATCCAGACTCAGGCCCTGGAGCTGTTTTATGGCTTGCACCCGCTCCGCATCGTGGGGCCTTGCCACGCCTTCTCTGCCGCCTTGATTTGGGAGTACAGGTTGTTAGCGTGCTCGTGGAGGACACAGGATTCGATGGCGATGGTAAGGGTGAGCTGCTTAACTTTAAGGAGCTGCTGGCGAAGGGGATCGGAGTGGACCCCAAAAACGATCTGGCCGCGGATCATGGAATCGGAAGTGGAGCCGTAGTTGCAGGACTGCGTGAGGATGCGGAGATGGGTTAAGAAGGACTGAAAAGGTTCATCCTTACCCTGAAGCATCTACTGGAACACGTAGCATTCAAATCTCTCATTAACTTCGATGTCACAGTGGCTGTCGAACTTCAGCAGGACTGTTTTAAACTTTGTCTTGTCCTCGCCTTCAGCAAAGGTGAGGGAGTTAAAGATGTGGATAGCATGGTCCCCGGCTGTAGAGAGGAAGAGAGCGATCTTCCTGGCATCCAATGCGGCTTTGAGGTCGGTGGCTTCAAGATACAGCTGGAACTTCTGCTTGAAAATCTTCCAGTTAGCACCGAGGCTGCCGGCGATGCGGAGCTGCGGAGGAGGACGGACGGATGTTACCGGATGGCTGATCGCTGGTCAAAGGTAGACTATCTCAAGGTAGGTCCGTCAAACCCGAGCATGACTCACTGGTACCATGATGTGTTGGGTAAGCTGGGTCTGCGAGGACTGTGTTTACTGCAGTAGTGAGAGAGACAGGCTTCCAACACTTGAAGAAATGCAACTCGATTTTATTGAACTCTTAACTATCATACATACTTTAACTGTGGGTTGACACTATGCTGACTTTACTGGAGACCTGAGGCTAACCTGACCAGACTATCTTACTACCAGATAGTGTTTGTTCTAGTTGCTGCTCACGGGCTCTGACTAGGGAAAACTAGTGCCTTCTGGCTTTATAGTGGTTGTGTCCTGTCTGGTGATTGGCTGCTGTGTTCTGTGTTCACTGGTCATCCTGTGCGTCAGTCACTGCCTGTCTGTGCACCATCATATACCTGTGTGTGTATTGTGACAGGAGGGATGATAATTAAGATTGCAGATGACACAAAGATTGGCAGGGTGGTTAACAGTGAGAAAGACGGTCTGTTTGCAGGAAGATATAGAAGGGTTGGTCAGATGGGCAGATGGAATTTAACCCTTTAAAGTGAGAGGTGATGCACTTTGGAAGGAGCACTTCAGGCTTTCGAGGAAGTCTCTGACAGTCGCTGCTTTAATGATGCTTGTCTGAGGCAGCAGATGTTAGAAAAGGGTTAGTGAAAATGCTGTAATTTTCACTCTACTGTCTGGACTGTTCTACAACATTCAGGCAGGGGTCTGAGGGGGGCTCCTGGTTGGGGTCTCTGATTGGAGTCGCTGATAGGGGAGGGTCTGATGGGGGTCTGGTAGGAGTCTGTTGGGTATCTATTGGGGATCTCAGATGGGATTCTCTGATGGGAGTCTTAAGGGCGATTCCTAGAGGCAGGGTTTGGGTCATCCTCACACATGCGTGAGGAGGGTGACCCACTTTTCCTGTGGTAGGAGCACCCCTACTTGTCAGCAGCACATGGGGGCATGTCTTGAATTGTGGGGGTGAAAGGGTCCTCGGTATCGGGCTGTCCATGCAAAATGGTGGCCGATACCAAGATTCCGTGCCATCACCATGCATAAATTAGCATCATAATCGCACTTGGGTGCTGCTCCTAACCCCAGCGGAGACGAGTAGCGATTCTCCGCTGGTTGGAGCACTTCGGGCTGGATTGAGCTGAAGTGTTTTACGTCAAAGAAATCGTCGGTGCCCCCTCACCGATCCTGCAGACGAGCCACATAACACTCCCAGCTCCCACAATAAAAACGGCGGGAGAATGGCCGGGTGCATGGCCGCGCATGCACACAGTGACGACCTGCAGCGGTCGCGCTGTAAAACATGGTGCCGGCTGTGCGCTGTCCTGACCTGTCAGATAGTGCCCACCTGGCCACCGCCCACCTGTCCCCCCAGCCCTCGCGGAATCCCCTCCTGGCTGGCAGCACAGCTCCCGTCCGACTGTGGTGGCGCTGGGCACAGTCCTCAGCCACCATGCCGGGTTCCCGACCACTGAGACCACACGTCAATCATGCAGTCGGGAAATCGGTCTATCGAGGCAGAGCATTGGGGAAGGGCATTCAGGCCCCTCCAGTCGAAAGGGGCTGTCAGGTCAGGTGCCAGTCAGGTTGGGTCAGGTAGGAATTGAGGTGTCAGGGAGGTCATTAGAAGGTCGGGGATAGTCAAACGGTCGATGAAGAATGGGGGAGGGTGAGTGTGCAGGACTGGAGGATCTGCTGCACAGTTAGGTTAGATCTTTTCCTGGGTAACCAGTCAGGTAAACGAGATGGAACCATCCAAAGTCCAAAGCAGAGGGACTGCCCATCAGAAGCTCAAAGTTTCTGGGAAATTCCCACAGAGTTCTTGCATTGTGACTTCTGACTATCCAGAGACCAGAAGATCTCGGCCTATGTACTGTTTCAAGCCTCAAATCCATTTTGCTGTTAAGTAAATTTTGATTATAGGGCACACAAGTCTGGACCACATCGCAAATAATTACTGTCGTTCCAACCACAGCAATGTGATAATTTTCCTCAACTCTCATGGGAGGCATTTTCAAATGGCCTAGGTTTGAGAAAGCCTATATTGTTATATGGACAACTAAGAACAGGTTCATAACTCATTGTGACATCTCTGACTTGATTGATTAGCTTGGCTATCTGGATACAACACAATGGGGTAGAAATTTATCTTGGAGGGTTGTGCTAAATGGGCAATATCAGATCAGCCACCAATTATGGGAAGCATTCGATATTCAGTTCCACTGCAGGCAATGTGTGGCCATGCCTGTCTGCTAATACTGTACCTGCTCCGGAGGTTTTTTTTTTCCGTGATGATCACAGAGGCATGGCAAGGTCACTGATCCCACGTCTGTCTCAATCCAAGTGGGAATTGAACCCATGCTGTTGGTGCTATTCTGAACCGACTGAGCCATCCGGTCCCCAATATTGTGTACGACAGATGGACATATCGACCATCTTGCATCACTGCCCAAGATGAATATCTGCCCAAAGGTGTGAAGGATTGATTCTTTCCCGAGCTTCCCTAGTGAATTTGGCGCACCACCTCCCTTGTTTGAATCTCTTTTTAATTCGGTCTTCTTTTCATTTATTGCTGGCGGAACTTAAATATGAGGCCTCAGCAAGTATCCTTAGTCATCAAAGGCTCGGGCTTAATCAAGATCCCTTCCCCAGGCTATCTTCTCTGTGCTTGTATTCTCTGAGTCCATTAAAATGACAGCTGCATATCCTCGAGGCCAAACTCTCCTTCTCTTATAATTGTTGCTGATATTTAATAACATATCACCTTAGAAACTGGATGAGTAATACATTTTTCCGTGTCACATAGGTGTGCAGGAAATGCACAGGAAGATTGACTGGTCTAAAAATGCCAAAGATAATAGTATTGATGAAAGCAGTGATGCAGAAAGAAGATTGAAATCTAGGACAAAAAATATTGCACATCACCTGGATACTTAATAACCAGTGAGTTATTTTTGAAGTGGATTTACTGTTGTTAGGTAGGCAGAATTCATTAGGGGAAATTGATTCACCATGTGGAAAGTTGAAAAGGTTCACCCATGTTGAACATTCTACAATGAGAAGCCATAGTTTTATGCTAAAGGTTGGTAGATTTAAAGCAGAAATAGGAGGAATTGCTTCACTCAAAGGGTGATAAATCTGTGGAATTCTCAACCCCAGAGTGCAGTGGATACCAGGACATTGAGTAAATTTAAGGAGGCGATAGACAAATTTTTAATTAGTAATGGATTGAAGGTTTATGGAGAACGGGCAGGAAAGTGGAGTTGAGGCTGAGGTGAGATCAGCCACAATTGTTTTGAATAGTGGAACAGGCTTGAGGGGCTGAATTGTCTATTGCTGCACCTAGCTCTAATGCTCTCATGTTCAAACAGCAAATACGAATAAGCAATTCAACAGCTTTTATGTATTTGAACAATGTCTCGTTCACAGAAATGAGATATTTAGGGGGCTAAATTGGGTCGCTCATGAATTCGGGCACAAGCATCATAATGCGCGATTATCCCACTCCCGAATGAAGTGATGCAGGAAGCACACAAACTTCATGCTGCCTCCTTGTATCCATGGTCGTGATGTACAACCCAGTGCTGATTAATTAACAGAGCATCTGCACACCTCTGCAAGGAGTCCAGGTATTTGCAGGATGAGCAGAAATGAAAGCCAGCCTGCATTTCTTAAAGATGAGCAGCAACCTATCCACAGTGGAGACCAAAACCAATTGGGCAACTTTGGAAAACCTTCAGGAAATGTCCAAAATGATGCAAGAAGCAAGTGAGCATGCCCCCAGATTTTCAAATGCCATGTCAGAGTGATGGCAGTAGGAGGCAGACTGCAGGAGACAGTTTCTCTGCTCGCAGGGCACCAGGAGGCAGAGGGAGCAGGTGGCTGCAGCAGTCAGTGCCAGATGTACAGCTTCAAGGAGATGGCTGCACTGACTACACTGCCAGCTTCACACACTTTTCTAATCATCACGCCACAACAAACTATATGAAACCACAAGTCAAACCTCATAGTCAAAGGCTTCACCTCACCCTTAACACTGCTGGAAGCTCCTGACATCTCACAATCTGAACACACTGCCAGCTATTAAACTGTGGCAGGCACTTCAACCAAACACATTGCACCACACTCACTGACACACAATCCTCTCCTTGGCAGAACAAGTTAGCACACAATAAACAGTAGAAGAAGCAAACTGGTGGGGTCAAGTATCAATGCCCAAGTAGACGATAATGTTCGGAAATGGTTATCACTGAGGCCACTGGCGTCACTGAAATCATCAAGGATGATGGTATGTTCCCATTATATGCTCCTTCTCAACTCCACTTCGTCATCATCCGGCAAATTTTGACATTGTACAAATACAGATAGCACTTGCACCTCTAGCTTTCTCCCATCCCCTGTTCCCTCAGTCAACCCACCCCTTGTGCATTTATGCTTTCAGATGCCCAGGAAATGCCAGTGACATGGGTGTCTGAAGACATAGAGGGAGACCTGAAGTCAGCGAGAGGTAAACACGTGATCTGAAATTCAAAACCAACATCTTAGATACTAGCATTGGATAAACCTCAGGGGACAAAAGGTGGCATCTGCACATAGTGAGCCGCTGGGAATGGGTGGGATGCAGTCAGACAAGAAGGAAAGGATAGGACATGAATCAACCCCTGAAGGGGAAGGTGGCAAAGGAATTGTGCTGCAGAGGGCTCAGGTAAGAACCATAATCGGTCAGTATACAGGCGGGGGTGGGGGGGGAGGGGGGTTGCAGATAGAAAGGCTTGGTGCAGTGGCAGACCTGCCAGTGATCGAGTTGTCAAGGAGGAGTCAGAGGGCTTTTCACAGAGATTGGAATCTATCCTTTCCAGAGTTGAAACGATGACCAATACCACGTGGACCCAAACATGATGTGCGATCTGCTAAGTGATGTCTCAGTGTCCACTGCAATACAAATAGAGCCAGCCAATGTCTGAGTGCTGCTGTGGAATCTCAGGCCAGGGTCATAGGTTCTTTACCTGTTGCCGTGCATGGTCAGCTTGCTGCTATGCAGGGTCAGACAGCTGCCATTATGGCTCAGGGTAGCCATTTTCAGAGGGGCTTTCAGGCTGTCACAGCAATCCAGCTATTTGCCGTCCTGTAGATTACAGTGAGGTGCCTTCCTGGGTCTGTGGCAGTGACAGCTGACCTCTCAGAATGCCAGCATTTGTCCTCCTACCACTGCCACCCGTCCAGTGCCCCTGCTGCTGCCTGTCAGCTAGCCCAGACCACTGACACTCAGGTTGAGGAGACTCAGTCCAAACCCAAGCCTTGAAGAGTCAGAGCTGAATGAATGCTCGCTGCAAGACCATCGACAGTCATCAGCCTTCCACCAGCTGTGTTGCAGCCATTGGGGAAGCACTGAGTAGGAACAAACACTCATTTGTTGTGAGTTGATTTTTCAGCTCCCTGGCCTGTCCCAAAACAACCCTACTCTTCCATTACATAGCCACCTGTCCCTAGCCATTCAGTTATTCCCATTAACGCATTCTGCTATCTCACCTTTTGCCACCATTAACACTCTTCATCCCTTAATGATACCATTAAGCCTCCCCTTTGTCTTATGTGCATGACAAATTGGTCCATATCTCCTTTGCCCCGACCTATCCCAGGTCATCTATGCTGCCCCACCTCCCCCGCCCGCTTTCCGACTTTATCATTCTGTACAATTCTACCTTTCTTCAGTTCTGTAGAATTATCAATTAGATCCAAAACGTTAACTCTGCTTCTCTTCACAGACGCTGCCAGACCTACTGAGTTTATCCAGCATGTTCTATTTTTATTTCAGATTTCCAGCATCTGTGGTAGTTTGCTTTTATTTGCATGAGTGAATAGTTGAGTATTGTATGGGGATTGGATGTTGCTTATTTTTTGGTTGTATTTTAGTTCGCGAGTGTTTATATTGGGATTGATAGACTATAACAGAGTAACAGAGGAATGGGAAGATGGGAAAATGGAGCAACGGGAATCTAGGTTTCATTCACGAAATGATTTAATTGACAAAGGAGTTAAGGATTATGGGAGAGAGATAGGAAAGTGGAGTTAAGGTCACAATCAGATTAGACATGATGTCATTGAATAGTGGAGCAGGCCCAGTGGGCCAAATGACCTAATGCTGCTCCTATTTCTTATGATTTAATGAACTTATGATATTATGAACCAGAGTCTGATGAGGGCAATCATAGACAGCATGCCCTAAAGAGGAAAGTTTTGGTGACCTCCTCCCTTCCTCTTCTCTGCCTCGTCCTCCTCCTCATCCTCCTGAGGAGCTGGATGAAGGCCTGGTGACAAGGGCTGCACCTTGCCCTATCACCTGTCCCTCATGGAAAAATTTGTTTGAAAAATATCTTCAACCACAGGTTTATCAGGCAGTGGTCTTCACGCAATGTCCTTGAGGCCCTGAGGGAAAGGTAGATAGTGGATCATCTCAGATGGTTCCCTTAGCAGACCTCCTTGTGGAGTGTGCCTTTGCATGATGGTCTGGAGAGAGATGAAGTTGTATTTGTCAAGGTTCATCCCGAGCAACTCTGTGATGCAGGACACTTTGCTCTGGGTCAGCACGGTGACACAGTGGTTAGCACTGCTGCCTCACAGCGCCAGCGACCCGAATTCAATTACGGCCTCGGGTGACTGTGTGGCGTTTGCACTTTTTCCCCGTGTCTGCGTGGGTTTCCCCCGGGTGCTCTGGTTTCCTCCCACAGTCCAGGTGCAGGTGAGGTGGATTGGCCATGCAAAATTTCCCCTTAGTGTTCAAAGATTTGCAGGTCAGGTGGGGTTATGGGGATACAGACAGGGGAGTGAGCCTAGGGAGGATGTTCTTTTAGAGGGTTGGTGCAGACTTGATGGCCCGAATGGCCTTCTTCTGCACTGTAAGAATTCTATGGTTCTATTCTATGGTTCAATGAGCTGCTTCCAGGGGCACACACCAAGAGAAACATCAACTGCTGGAGGATCATCCACTCAGTGAAAGACGTTCTTTAGTCTGCCCGAAACTTGTTGATCTTATAGTGCAAAGAATTGTCCCCGACTGAGTGTTGCCTCCTGACACTTTCAAAGCTTCAGCACTACGCGCTGAGAGACACGCTCAAGCTTGAGGCAGCTGCTGCCAAGACGCAATGGGGAAGGCCATTGTGTAAGGTCTTTCAGCCAATGCACACCGAGGAGCTGGTAACCGTGTAAAACCACTCGGACTGTGTGTTTAAGCCTAATCGCATGTAACTGTATTGAAGCACCGGAGTACAACAAGACTGATGTATATAGTTTGAACAGAATTATATTCTCTGCAACAAAAACAATTGAATGTTTGTAATGTTCTCAATACTGACTTGAAGAACCTCAGAGCGCATCTTGATTGCTGGAGAAAATGTGAATATCATTAGACTTTTTTGTTATGACGATCTCGAATGGTTTTGTAATGCACAAATAAAATCATGGCCAGGTTGTGGAGGATGCAGTGAACCATTGCGAAATAGAGCACCCACTGCAGCAAGTACTGGCGAGCTCCCCTTGTGCAGTCCGATTTGTGAAACTCATGTTGGAGCACCCAGACAAATGTCAATAATCATTGCAGAATGACTCTTACTGAATGAGTGCTGTCCACCGATGGTGGGGCTGCCAAGACGAATCAGCAGTCACATATACAATGGATAGCCCTCGTTACCAAGCAGCCACCCCCTGTCTCAATGTGGTGGCTTAAAGAGTGGCAGGATGAAAGCATCATGACTGTGGCTAAGATAGCGGGCACTCACCACTAAAATGTTCTAGGTGTGGCTGCGCACCAACTGCATGTTAAGAAAGTTGTACCCCTCACTGTTTCAGTGTTCTTCCCACTGAGATGTGGTGCCCAGAAGGCCATGGGCACGATTTTCCGCTCCCCATGCTGGGTGGGAGAATCGCGGGAGGGCCCCCCGACTAATTTCACGACCCCCTGGCGCCCCCCGCGATTCTCCCACCCCCCGCTCGGAAGAATCGGCGCTCGCCGTTTTTCACGGCGACTGGCGATTCTCCGACCCGGGTGGGCCGAGCGGCCTGCCGTTTGTGACCGTTTCACGACGGCGGCAACCACACCTGGTCGCTGCCGTTGTGAAATCGCCGTGAGATGCCCGTTTTGGGGCTTGTAGGGGGCCTAGTGGGGAATGAGCACCACGACTGTGCTCGGGAGGGGACAGGCCCGCGATCGGTGCTCACCGATCGTCGGGCCGGCGTCTCAATCGGACGCACTATTTCCCCTCCGCCGCCCCGCAAGATCAAGCCGCCACGTCTTGCGGGTTGGGGTCGGCCAACCTGCGCAGGCGGGCTGACGTCACATAGGTGCCGCCGCCGCGTCATTCTAGGCGCTTCGAGAATAACGGAGCGCCGTTCCTAGCCCCCCCGGGTGGGGGTGAATTCGGTGAGAGGAGCGGGCTCCGAGGCCGTCGTGAAACTCGGCCGAGTTCACGACGGCCTTCACGATTTTTCCCGGGAGCGGAGAATCGCGCCCCATGTGTGTGCGGTTAGTGATTCCCTACCCCATTGGGAAATCCTATAATCTTGGCAAAGCCACATGCCCACACCTACTGCTTCATTCTGTTTAGAGAGAAGACAATGATATCCCCTCTCCTGGTGTATAGCACCTCTGTGACCTCTTGAATGCCGCAATGAATGGCAATCTTCAATGTGTTTGTAATGTCACCTGTTCTAACCTGGAGGCATCAGCTGGCATAAGGATCAAGAGCAATGGTCACCTTAATCACCACTGGCAGCACCATCATTGCCCTGCTCTAAGGCTGCTTTCGCCAGTTCTTAGCACAGGAGGTGGCACAGGTGTCACCACCTCTTTGGTGAAATTTGGCCACAGAGCTCCTCCTGGTTTGGTTGCAGCCTGAATACTCTGGGCAAGTAAGGTCCTCTTGCTGAGCATCCTCCTCCTTCTCCTGTGAGCAGTTTGTCTTCTTTGCTGCCCCTGCTCCATTGCTCTCCAATTCTGCAGCCCCGAAGACCAGGAGCAAGTGGTGTACTCAGGCACCTTTCAGAAAGCCACAACACCTTCACCATCATTCCCTGTTCACATCTCCTCCAAAAACTGAGTACTCCCGTTAATTAGCAGCAGCAAGTAGATATCAAAAGCAATTAAACCGCAAGTTAGATGCCACTAACAGAGCACTGGTGAGGGGTTGTGTGGGGCTGTGTGTGCAGCTGAATGCATATTCCACGGTTTGATCGAGAAAGAACATCAACTGGAGAGGTGAAGTTCAAAATTATATCCGTGTCAAATCAGTATTAGACATTGACTATCATCATATTCTGCATACTTTCTGTGCAGACGCAAAATATCCACATTGTCACCTTCTACAATATGGTGATCAATGTTCCCAGCCAACACTGAGAAGGGAAGAGTGAGCAAGTGCAGAATTCCAGGAGCACTGCTGACTGTGGGTATGGAAAAAGCCAGAGAGTGGATCCAAGACTGATCTACGCATCCAACAGACAAAGGAATTCTTGAACTGGCTCAGATTTTAGAAAAATGGGAGAAAAATAAGATACAAAAATATAGATACGCCAGTTCCAGCAGAGCTTCATTCACACCCTTCATGTCACTTTGATACAGACAGCTGAATTTTATAGGCCACCTGTGGGTGAGAAAACAGGCAGATGGGCCTATAAATCCCATAGAATCCTTACAGTGCAGAAGGAGGCCATTCAGCCCATCGAGGCCACACTGATCCTCTGGATGATCACCCCACCTAAGCCCACTCTCCCGTCCTATCTCCATAATCCTGTAACCCCACCTAACTTGCACATTTGTGGACACTAACGGGCAATTTATCATGGCCTATCCAGGTAACCTACACATGTTAGTGTAGACTGTGAGAGGAAACCACACAGGTATGGGGAGAACACACAAACTCCGCACAGTCACCCAAGGCTGGAATCAAACCCGGGTCCCTGGCGCTATGAAGCAGCAGTCCCAACCACTGTGCCCTCCAATGGCACACCTACCCCAGTCCATCATGGTTTTATTGTCAGCAGCATAGGGTGGGCAGCCCGCCTGTGGCCAAATTGAGATCCTTAAATGGGTTAATAATGTTCAATTAAGGGCCACATCCCACTGGTGCTTTGATTTAACAGGTAGCAGGAGAAGCTGTGCCCAAAGTGTAGTCTGCCAGCTTTAATCTTGCAAGCTGTTGGTCAATGAGCGGAGGGGTGCATCCTTCCTGGACCCCTGTGCCATTGGAGCACCCTCCCCCTACAGTTTTGCTTCTCTACATCCACTTACCCCCCCACTCCGTCCAATATACCCTGTTCCTCCCCCACTCCCCTCCACTGCCCCATCCCCCCACCCACCATCACTGCAGCCTACCTGCCTGCCCCCGAGAGGCTCATCCCGGTCTGGAGGCATCAATGGTCCTCCCAGGCTTCCTTCGATACTGTTAGTGGCCACTTATCCTGGTGTGTGCAGAGCTGCTGGCCTGCAATTGGCTGGCATCTCGATGATTGGATTGGATTGGATTGGATTTGTTTATTGTCACGTGTACCGAGGTACAGTGAAAAGTATTTTTCTGCGAGCCACTCAACAGATCATTAAGTACATGGGAAGAAAAGGGAATAAAAGAAAATACATAATAGGGCAACACAAGGTATACAATGTAATTGGGGGCCTCACGGTAGCATGGTGGTTAGCATCAATGCTTCACAGCTCCAGGGTCCCAGGTTCGATTCCCGGCTGGGTCACTGTCTGTGTGGAGTCTGCACGTCCTCCCTGTGTGTGCGTGGGTTTCCTCCGGGTGCTCCGGTTTCCTCCCACAGTCCAAAGATGTGCGGGTTAGGTGGATTGGCCATTAAATTGCCCGTAGTGTAAGGTTAATGGGGGGATTGTTGGGTTACGGGTATACGGGTTACGTGGGTTTAAAGTAGGTTGATCATTGTTCGGCACAACATCGAGGGCCGAAGGGCCTGTTCTGTGCTGTACTGTTCTATGTTCTATGTTCTATAAGCATCGGTATCGGTTGAAGCATACAGGGTGTAGTGTTAATGAGGTCAGTCCATAAGAGGGTCATTTAGGAGTCTGGTAACAGTGGGGAAGAAGCTGCTTTTGAGTCTGTTCGTGCGTGTTCTCAGACTTCTGTATCTCCTGCCCGATGGAAGAAGTGCGAGGGAGACTTTATCCTGTAAATGGGAATCGCCTGAAAAATTCAAGTGGGGCCAGCCAGCCAAGTGAAATAGGCCTCACCCCCAAAATTTACATTGGGTTGCTGAGAGCCTGTCCTCAGCATATAATCCAACGCATGGTGACATCATGATACAGATGGACAAATTATATCTCTCCTGAGAATTTCATCTGCCTCAATTTCATTATAAAACCCATGTTTCTAATGAAAATGACTTAATTTAAAATTACTTAAATTTTATTGGCAGGTAAGTAAAAATACTGAAAAGTAGAATCTTAAATGACTTAAACTGCAGTTTCTATGATGGCTGGAAATTTGCATAGCTGTACCCTATAGATTCTAAAGCCATTAGAATGGAACCAGCCTGTCCAGAGATAACCCACTGGAGATAATCAACTCTTAGATGAGCGTGAATGACCCATCTCCTGAACCATTCACAAAACATTAGACAACGCCTGTGCGCTCAGCTGGGTGTGGAACTAAGCATCAGACGCTTTTGACAATGGATCCCTGCTGAGAAAAGAAGTCCACTGGCTACAAACTATCATATCTAATCCATGGATCTGAAATCAACTTTCTATCACCATGTTTGAGTAACTGGCCAGTTTATCAGAGGAGGTCACGTGATGAGTAAATTGACCCTCACTTTGTGTTTTAAGAAACTGCTTTTCTCCAGGCACAGTCTGACAGAAGAGGAGTGAGGTTTGAGTGTGAGTCCAGGAATTAAGCCCCACTGAGTGAGTGGGCCTGCTCTCTCTTATTTTCTCTCTCCAGCCATCCTACAAGCTTGTGCCCCGCCTGTTGTTTGACCAGCTACATGCCACAGGGAACACCTTAAAAAATCAACCCAGCGGTTGCTGACTGCAGAATAACTTGTCTGTCAACATTTTAAAAATGGCACAGAATCCAGAAAGGTAATTGAGCCCAGTCTGAAACCATCCAAATCATCAACCTACAGGATCGCACATAGTTGACATTTTTTTAGATTGTTAAACCATTAAACTATTCTCCCACTTTATAACTTACTTCTGTGTGCATGAGAGCTCTTGAAGGTATAGGTGGGTGATAATCGGAGCATTTTTATTATCATTTTGATTGTACGTTAAGTACAATAATTACTGTTTCCTTTTCTTTTAAAAACTTACAAGAAAACCTGTCTATGTGTGTCTTTTACAGTCACAGCAGTTAAACAGGTAAGCGTTCACTGAATAGGCAAGCAAATACTTAAAAAGAACACCTGTTGCAATCAACTGAGGAGAGGAAAGAGAGGGGGCCATTTTAATGCTTCTCGTCTGACTAACAATGTGTTGACCCGAGCCAGCATCTTTTATTTGCACAAGTGTTAAGACAGATGCTTTGCTTTTTTTCACCATGCTGCATAAAACTTTAAAACCTGAATGTATAATTGGCAATTTTATTTACAAAGACTTGGAAGCTCCAGGAAATGATTACCTTGCCGAGCTGAAAGGAAAGGCTATAGTCAGAATGACGCAGATAATTATAACCACTGTTTAATCACTGGTGTGTCAGTTAATATTTAAAAAGTGTTTATTATGTGGAAGAGAGTAATAAATTGTGTGGAGGTAATTAGTTTAAAGTTCAATATAATAGGCGCGATTCTCCCAAAAGGAACAAAGTCTCCTAGTGAGCATGTTTGGCCGTGTGTTTGCCGGCACTCACAGTGCCGAGGAACACATGGCTATTCAACGCAACTGAGGCTGCACACAGCCCCATTGTAGCGAGAGATTGGGCGCCATTTACAATTGGCGTCCCGATCCCTGAGGCCCCCGAAACAATCCCTGAACTCCCCCCAAGCCCAAATGCACTGTGAGATGGTCCCCATATGTCAGTTACAAATCAGAGGTAACAAAGTACCACAGATTAACAGAATCATTGTTGTTGTCAGTTAATCTCATTTGAGTGTTTTGATACTCATAACATTGTATTTCTATTATTTAAGCAACTAAGCATTAACACTTACAAAGGAGAATATGTTAAAGTTAGTCAAGGACAGTCACTCTCCATTGGAGGTCAATCATAATGTTAAAGTGGAGAAAATGTTTTCTTTGTTTCTTGTTAAGCTAACTGTTCTCCTACTTCTCTCTAAAAAGCATTTACTTCTTGCTACGATCCAGATCAGTGGGTACTGGATGCTCTCTGCTAACTCAACTGAGTGGCCATTCATTATCTGTAACCTCAGACAGTGAGTTTTGGCAGGCTATACTACCCTTGTGATTAAACAGTCTGCCAACACTCACTGTCTAGGTTCAGGCTCCACTGAGGACTTGAAAACACAGTATTCAGTCAATTCAGCGCTGAAGGAGCACTGCAATCTTTGACGTGAGATGTTAAATTGAAACTCCGGGTGGAATTTAATATCCCCCCCTCCCCCAGTCCCCCAAGAAGTGAATTCAGAGTCAGGGGATGTCCATTTTACCAGGTGGAAGGTGGAGGGATCGGTCTCTGCCACCTCTGCCTGAGTAAGGCTTGAAGGTGCCAATTGACGCCCTTAAGTTGTTAGTTAATGCTCACTTAAAGGCCTCATCCCTCATGTTGGCAGACCCCCACACTGATTTAAGAAGTTGTTTGTTGATCTGGTGACCTATCAAAACAATCCTTTGCTGCTGGTATTCACGCGTGGTGATTGAATGTTTCACTATGTGGCGTGACTGACGGTCTAGTTGAGAGCAGGTAGGGGTGTTGCATTTCTTGTTCAAGGGATGGGGTATCAGGAAGGCAGGGAGGGTGTGGGGGGTGAGGGGGATTCCCTGTTCTTTCCTCCAGCCCCTCGCCAGAGGCCCCCCCCCCCCACCCTCCGCCCCACCCTCACTTGCCTTCCTCCAGGGATCCAATGATGCTCCCTGGTAAAGGCCCAAGTGTGTTACCAACAGCTGCCATTGCTCCCCGTTACAGCAGCAGTAATGGAAAGCTGCTCGCCTCTGATTGGCCAGCAGTCCCCAAGAATGACATTTTGTCCAGTATATCATTTTCTAAATCAGATTTTTAAATAAGGCAAGAAAATGGAATAGATTTGATAAATAAACCTAATTTATCAAAGAAGATAAACTTTTGACCAAGCAGATGCATAACGTATTGCTTCTTGTACTTCTCTTCCAAGGTACACACCATCCTGACTTGGAAAAATATCACTGTTCCTTTGTCATTAACCATTCATTATATAATAATAAGAATTGCTTATTGTCACAAGTAGGCTTCAATGAAGTTACTGTGAAAAGCCCCTAGTTGCCACATTCTGGCACCTGTTTGGGGAGGCCGGTACAGGAATTGAACCCATGCTGCTGCCTTGCTCTGCATTCCAAGCCAGCTGTTTAGCCCACTGTGCTAAACTAGCCCCAGTTCAGTGAAAGGACAAGTAAACAGTGGCAACTTAAAAAGATTTAACCAATATGTTCTCAAGGACAGGGTTGGGTAATAAATATTGGCTTTGCCAGGAACACCCACAACCCATAAATTAATTTAAAAAGTTAAAAGTTCTGTCATAGCAGAATTAAAGTATCACACTCACAGAATTCCAAACAACTGAGGAATGCTAGATGTATCACAGTAATCTATTGCGTTAGAAATTAGCAATATGTCTAGTTTGTAGATATAATCAGCTTGAAACAGGTCAAGGAATAAGTTAATAAACAAAAATAGAAAATACTGGCCAATCTCAGCATGTCTGACAGAATCTGTGGAGAGAGAAGGGAGCCAATGTTTTGAGCCTGGATAACTCTTTCTCAAAGCTGGAGAGAATGGGACAATGAAGTTGTGGACAGAAAGACAAAGGGAATGTACAATAAAAAGTCTTACAACACCAGGTTAAAGCCCAACAGGTTTATTTGGAATCACTAGCTTTCGGAGTGCAGCTCCTTCCTCAGGTGAGTGAAGAGGTGGGTTCCACAAACAGATGTATAGGCAAAGTCAATGATGCAAGATGATACTTTGAATGTAAGTATTTGAAAGTAATTAGGTCTTTACAGGTCCAGATGGTGCAACTGGAGAGAGGGATAATCACAGGTTAAAGAGGTGTGAATTGTCTCAGGCCATAACAATTGGTAGAATTTTGCAAGCCCAGGCCAGATGGTGGGGGGTGAATGTAATGCGACATGAATCCAAGGTCCAGGTTGAGGCCGTACTCATGCGGAACTCGTGCGGAACTTGGCTATCAGTTTCTGGTCGGCGATTCTGCGTTGTCGTGTGTCCTTAATGCCACCTTAGAGAATGCTTACCCGAGGACCTGGATGAATGGGGTGGAGTTCTTACAGAATGTGGAGTGTGATGAGCTGTAGTCGAGGTCGCTGCGGGAGTTGCTGGGTTTGTAATGGACACTAGTGGACAGTCTATCCCCAGAAATTGTAATAGAAAGGTCAAGGAAAGGAAGGGAATTGTCTCTGACCATGTGAAGGTGATTGAGGGATGGAAGTTGGAAGGGAAATTAGTACATTTTTCCAGGTCCAGACGGGAACATGAAGCGGCACCGAAACAATCGTTGTTGTATCGATAAAAGAGTTGTGGGATGGGGCCGGAGTAGGACTGGAACAAGGAATGTTCCACATACCCCATAAAGACACAGACAAAACTGCCACACCTTTGGTTTGGAGGAAATGAGACATGTTAAAGGAGAAACTGTTCAGTGAAAGGACAAGTTCAGCCAGACGGTGGAGAGTGGTGATGGATGGGGATTGTTCGGGCCTCTGTTCGAGGAAGAAGCAGAGAGCCCTCAGATCATTCTAAGGGGGAATGGAGGTATAGAGTGATTGGATATCCCTGGTAAAGAGGAGGCAGTTAGGGCCGGGGAACTGAAAGTTGTTGATATGATGTGGGGCATCAAGGGTATTGCGAATACAGGTGGGAAGGGACTGGGCAAGAGGAGAATATGGAGTCAAGATAGGAAGAAATGAGTTCAGTGGAGCAGGAATAGGCTGACACGATGGGCCTACTGGGAAAATCCTGTTTGTGGATTCAAGGAATAGGTTAGATTTAAGGTGGATTCAAGTTTTTCTTATAAATTTAAAGTGCCCAATTCTTTTTTCCAATTAAGGGGAAATTTAGCATGGCCAATCCACCTACCCTGCACAGCTTTTGTTGTGGGGGTAAGACCCATTCAGACATGGGGAGAATGTGCAAACTCCGCATGGACCGTAACCCGGGGCCGGGATCGAACCCGAATCCTCGGCGCCAAGAAGCATCAGTGCTAACCACTGGGACACCGTGCCACCCTGGTTAGAATTTTTTTAAGTTTCGTTTTACAAGAAATCACTCAAGATTTCATTTCTTTAGTTAATTCTTAAATAGTGATAGCTGTACATGGCATGGAACTGAGCCTCTTGCAGCAGTGGGAGACAACCTGGGAGGTCCTTAAATAAAAAATCACACTCAAAGTTATGCTGGGCTTTTCGTTCAACTTTGCTGAATTAGGAGTCTGCTGGAATGCAAGATAATTAGAGTGTATGAGCAGGATTGAAGTTACTTTACAACACCATAGTTCAAGAAACAGGAATAGCTGAACTGAATGGCCAGTATGAAAAACTTGTTAACATGTTTTAGACAGAAATAACAGATAGTGGAATGTACTGCCTGGAATGTGGTCAAGCCAGGTTCAATTGAGGAATTCAAGAGGGCATCACATGATTACTTGACTAGAAACAAAGGGTGGGTACCGGAGCAATAGGTCAGAAGGTGAAAGCATTGAGGGAGAACTAGGGAATAGGGCCAGTATGGCTCTGAGGAAGAGCAGACAGGGAGATGTTGCTGAAAACAGCAGGTCTGGTGGCCTGAAGTACATATGTTTTAATGCAAGAAGTATTACGGGTAAGGCAGATGAACTTAGAGCTTGGATTAGTACTTGGAACTACGATGTTGTTACCATTACAGAGACCTGGTTGAGGGAAGGACAGGATTGGCAGCTAAACATTCCAGGATTTAGATGTTTCAGGCGGGATAGAGGGGGATGTATAAGGGGTGGCGGAGTTGCACTACTGGTTAGGGAGAATATCACAGCTGTACTACGGAAGGACACCTCAGAGGGCAGCGAGGCTATATGGGTGGAGATCAGGAATAAGAAGGGTGCAATCACAATGTTGGGGGTTTACTACAGGCCTCCCAACAGCCATTGGGAGATGGAGGAGCAGATAGGTAGACAGATTTTGGAAATGAGTAAAAACAACAGGGTTGTGATGGGAGACTTTAACTTCCCCAATATTGACTGGGACTCACTTAGTCCTAGGGGCTTGGACGGGGCAGAGTTTGTAAGGAGTATCCAGGAGGGCTTCTTAAAACAATATGTAGATACTATAACCAGGGAAGGGGCTATACTGGACCTGGTATTGGGAAATGAGCCTGGCCAGGTGGTAGAAGTTTCAGTAGGGGAGCATTTCGGGAACAGTGACCACAATTCAGTAAGTTTTAAAGGGCTGGTGGACAAGGATAAGAGGTGAATGTGCTAAATTTGGGGAAGGCTAATTCTAACAATATTAGGCGGGAACTGAAGAACCTAGATTGGGGGAGGATGTTTGAGGGTAAATGAACATCTGACATGTGGGAGGCTTTTAAATGTCAGATGAAAGGAATTCAGGACTAGCATGTTCCTGTGCAGAAGAAGGATAAATACCGCAAAATTCACTATCAGAGGTGTGGTTCTCGAGTATCCTTTGCTGTTTTAAGGCTTGAATGAGCCTGTGGAAATGTGCACTCGGTGTCTCATCTGCATATCAGCATGTTTGGTTTGAAAAATATGGGGATATGCTCTCCATCTTTCAGGGAGGGGGAGAACATTGCGAGGAAGAGGAAGGAGGCCAGGTGGTCAGGGGTAGCGGGTGCATGAGGGTGGCAGACCAGCACTGGATCAAGGAGCTGCTGAAGGCAGTAAGCTGCAATCACTGAAGAGAAGAGGAAGGACTTATGCTGCCAGTCGATTATATGGGGCGGGAATGCATTACCTTTGAATGTCTGAGACAGATTGCCAGAGGGAATTCAGGCCCTCTAGAGTCACAGTAACCTCATTCTGTGAGAGGCTGGCAGGAGAAATAGCTTCCAACTGTGTTGGTGTTCACCTAATGCCAGCAGCAATCAAGGTCACTGTGGCGCTGAACCTCTTTATGACTGGACCCTTTCAGGCAGATTGTGGAGACCTCAATGGCATTAAGCAGTCTACTGTCCCCACTATATTATCTTCACTAATGGAATGTTCAGAAGGGTAGGTCAGGACAATTCATTCTCCATCAACCACTACAGTCAACTTGAATGAGCCAGAGGCTTTGCGGTAATGCAGATTTCCTCAGTGGTCAAGGAACAATAGATTGGTGGCACGCATGTCACCATTAAGACTACAGCAGGCTAACCCTTTACCTTTATGAACAGGAGGGTCTATCACTCTTTAAATGTTCAATTGGTATACGACCACCATCAAAGAATTATGCAGAAATGAACTAGGTATCCAGGTATCAGCCACAACGCCGAACCCTCAGGTGCCAAGCATGTTTAATGGACCTAATGGCCTATATGGATGGCCTCTGAGTGACCAAAGCTACCCTATGAAGAAGTGGCTCACAATGCCAGTGACGACACCAGGAACAGGTACAAAGAGCAGGTAGGACGACAATCACAGCACAGGGCCATCACTGAGCAGACAATTGGGCTCCTAAAGATGAGATTTTGATGCCAGGATAGGTCAGGAGGGGCACTGTAATATGTTCCAGCTAGGGTGTCAATGATAGCGGTTGTGTGCTGCACTCTGCAACAACCTCGCACCTCAGAGGCAGGATCCCATGGAGGGAGAGGAGATAAAAGACAGTGGACATTCTATGAAGAGGTGATAGAACACTCCAATAGAGAAGTATAAGGGCCTGCATGAGCATGCATGGTGACACATGGGAGGCCTTCATATGGCAGAGGTTCGAGTAGGGTAAGCATTCATGGCCTCAGAGCTGCATGTAGTTCCTGTGTCTCAATGTCACCCCTCCACACAACTTTCTCTTTCAGAAACTCCTGTCAGCACACTCACCATCTCAATCCCTTAGGCATTGCTGCATCTTTCCCAACCTTCTCTATAGAATATTGAATCATTTCTCCCAAAATTTCATAAATCATTAAAAGATAAAGGGCGCAATTCAGAAGTCTCGTCATGCCCAACATGGTGTCAGGATTCAAAGGAATCTCACAGAACATCGTGATCTGGATCTCACTTTTGCTGGGCCAGATCCAGAGCGTAGATTTAAATAATTCATTACACTCATTTAAATATGCGTTCATCCGGGGCCATGGGTTTACCGGCCTCGCCAGCAAGGCCTCAACCGGGTGCCGTTTGGTTCTGGTTCTCAGATTCATGAACCAGTCATGATGGCAAGTCAAGGGGTCTGGCTGGGGACGTGAGGCCACGGTGGTCTTGGACAGGGCAGGGTGACACCCTGGCACTCCCCGATACCTGGGTCCCTTTTACTGCCAGCCTGGCACCTTGGTAGTGCCATTCTGGCACTTCTAAGGTGCCCATGTGGTACTGCCAGGCTGGCTGGGATACTGCTGGAGTGCAAGGCTGGCAGTGTCAAAGGGCCCAGGTGCCGGGGGCCCTTGCTCATAAGAGGTGGGGTGAGGGGGGTGTTCGAGGACCATGGAAGAGGTAGATTGGGTGTAGTAGGGGGATCCTGAGGTTGTGATGAGGGGGGTCGAAAGATCGGGAACACCTTCAAAAATAGCACCCCGATCCGTGAGTAGTCTTACTTGGTAGGGCGGCACGATAGCAGTGATTAGCACTGTCGCTTGACAGCGGCAGGGACCCAGTTTGATTCCCGGCTTGGGTCACGTTCTCCCAGTGTCTGCGTGGGTTTCCTCGGGGTGCTCTGGTTTTTTTTCCACACGTCCCGAAAGACGTGCTTATTAGGTAAATTGGACACTCTGAATTCTCCCTCAGTGTACCCGAACAGGCATCGGGGTATGGCGACTAGGGGGTTTTCACAGTAACTTCATTGCAATGTTAGTGTAAACGGAGCAGACACGGGGAGAACGTGTTGACTCCGCACAGACAGTGACCCAAGCCGGGAATCAAACTGGGTCCCTGCCGCTGTGAAGCGACAGTGCTAATCACTGCTATCGTGGCACTAATAAAGATTATTAAAAAAAGATTATTACTGCACTGGTGAGCTGAGCTGGTAAGTGCAGGATATTAGTTAAAGTGTGGCCTGGATGGGAGTTCCTCCCTGATGCCAAAAAAACGGAAATGTGCCATTGAATAGTGGGGTCTTTCACAGCATTACAAGCACTGAGCAACACCCCGCTAAATGTACCATTCAACAGACTTTGACTGAATTGCGTCCGTAATCAATTTCTAAATGATGGCTGAGAAACAGATGGTGTATTTACAAATTCTAAGGAATACATAAACAAAACGCACCCATGTTTTTTATTGTGATTTATCTTCTGTGTACTGCAGCACGGTGCTTCCTCCTCGCTTACAGCTGCACAGGAGAGACCTGCTGATCTGCTTGTCCCCTTGGCCTAGATGACTTTGGTAGGTGTCCTCCATGTCACGAGGGTCACACCGTATTAGTAATCGCCCGCTAAGTGGCAAGAATACCTTCTGTCGCTGCAGTAATGGAGGCTGATTGTGCCAATGGCGAAGGAACGGAGAAGAGGCTGCCCCCATCAGAAGTGCCCTGAGCAGTGCTTCTGGATGGAGGCAGTAAGTGATACACTCCACCACAAGGACCCATTGGGTCTCCCTGCCTCCCAGGATCTAGCTGCTTGTCCAGTCTCCCAATCCCCTGAACTCAGAGCCAGAGTGATGGTATGCAGGTCAGAGTGCATGCTCATGACTGCTTCGGCAATCTGCTGGGTTTACCCCTCGAGGACAGTGATGGTACCATCAATTCACCAGACACGTGTTTCCGATATGAATCTAGGCTTTAATCGACTTACTTCAGAGCCAGCCTGTTACCCGTTGATGAACTCTTAGTGAACTCAGGCTGTCTCTGGACAAGGGTATTTATACAGCAGCACTAGGGGGAGGAGTCGTGGGCGAAGCCAAGGGTGGAGCCCAGTAAAAGTTCCTGAGTACTCCCAGAGCTACTCCCCCTAGTGGTAGGATAGCGCTACTGCGCTTACAAAGGCAGTGTGAATTATCATATATATATATATATTACATTCACCACAGACAGTCACCAGTCTGTCCATGGAGGAAGCTTGAAACACTAAAGAGGTGCTGATTACAGTGCACATGGACTGGATGAATGCAGCTAGTGGCTGTGTCACAGCATTCAACCCGTTTGGTATATTTGCTAAATTGTCACACACCTCACTTCTGAAAACAGCATTGCTGCCTTACGGACAACTCAAGAAGCTCATCACCTGACACAAACTCAGTCTCATCTGAAACCTGCTGCAATTCAAGATATATAACAGAACTGATGTATTTTGACTGCATTTACAGATGAATTAGGTTTGCATTAAGCAGCATGAAATTACACTGCCAAACACTGAGGAACATAAAAATTCCAGCAGCAGTTGACATTCAACCTTAGATTTTCTCAAGACAATCAGCTGACAAACTCAGCTGAACTGTTGGGCACAGCCCCAAGGTGACTCGCCAACAGAATTGTTGAGAATCATCAAGTGTTCTGCCTTCGATTCTATACCCCTTGCTAGTCACAGAATGACCACTAGTAGAGGCCATGACGATGACAGTAAATAGATAGGAGATGGTAATTAGGGGTACAGCAAGTGATTAATTTGAGACATGGCATGTGCAAAGTGTGGCATATTTGGGAGGAAAATAGTTGTTTTTGCTCCATAGTTCCTAAAGTGTGCCATATCTGGGTTTGTTGCAGACTAATTGTGGTGGTATGATTTGCATAGCTGTCTGCCATTGGTGCAGAACACCGGCTTGCCATTGGCCCTGGTTGGTCATGTGCCTCTCGACCGATTGGTTGAGACCAGTCATGCAACGGCTCTCCGATTGGTCGAGAGGCTGAGTTAACCACGCCTCCATACCGAGGTATAAATAGTCAGAACGCCCGGCGGTCGGCCATTTACTGTAGTCGACCGCAGGGCTAACTTCTAGCTTATTAAAGCCTAACTTTTGTACAGCAACTCGTCTCGCGTTCAATTGATGGTTCATCACTAATTGATCAAAATTGATGCTTTGATTAGCCAACAGCTCCATTATCATTGTTTCGGCAGAAGGTAAACCGGATGGCCCATTGTCTTTCTTTATCAATTCCTATCTTCCTGTGTCACACTCCTGACCTGCAAAGTTGTAGAGTGGAATCAAAAAAATATGGAGAGAAATGCATGAACATAAAAATTGGAAATGGAAACTCATGCCTTCATATCCTATTTCACACAAGGGGCTGGATTCTCCGTAGGCAGGATTCTCCATTTTGCCGGCGCCCGGGGGTTTCCCGACGGCGTGGGGCTGCCCCACAATGGGAAACCCCATTGACCAGCCAGCGTAACGGAGAATCCCCCCGGCGGGTCGGTGCAGAAATGTGGCACGACACGGCGGAGAATCCAGCCCAATATCCTTTGTACGGAATATTCCTTACTGAATATTAAAGATCTGTGTTAAACCTACCTCCAAATTACCTCAGTGTCATTTCATAATGCCTTGGGATATTTTGCTCTGTTGAAGACATTTTATATAAAATTTGTTGCTTTGGGGTTGTTATTCAATTTGAAAAGAGAAAAATCATTTTTTAAAATATTGCTCCATTTTCTGTAACATGAATGAATCTAGGAAGTAATTTTGAAGAACCATTCAAACATGCGTGGCTGATTTAACCAGACTACAATCAGATAAAATCCTAAAAGCTACACATTCCTTTCCTCTCAGACATACATCTGGCGCCGGTGGTATTAGCTGTCAACTAGCGCTGTTTTACAATCTCTTTTCCTGCAATGCCACATAATAACTGTGATGACTGATGTTCTCTGCTGTACAGTTAAAATGAGCAAGAGCAGATGGGCAGGTTCAAACGTTAAAAGTGACGCACCTCTTGTCTTTATTATTGCAGCCTCGGCCGTCTTTAAGGTCTTCAATGCTGGCAGAAGTGGCATGGGCAGGTGGAAAGGTCGTGCAGGTTGCAAGAAGGGGTCGCCAGAGAAAGTGAAAGCAAAATTTTCAAGCTCCAAAACGTTCTTTGGCCTGTTGTTGGGAATGTTATCTCTGTTTATAAAGTTAATCTGGTGAAAGTATTTTATTAATTTTCATTTTTATCTGAACTGAAATCTAAAATTGTGTGAATTCAATATTTTGGGGCGCGTGTGCATTTGTACCGACATGACCTGGGTCTATTTAAAGTGCAGAAATTTGTAAGGATTTAATGGGGACAGATATTTAGATACAGGATAGTGTGGTTCAGCTGGACAGGGCCGCATGTGAAATGGCTTCTTGTCCTGTTCCTACAAAGAATTGGTATCCTATTTCTCTGCGACCGTCCAGAAACATCAGTTTCCACATGTACATTGACAGCACCCAGCTCTACCTCATTACCACCTCTCTTAACCCATCTCAGAGTTGTTAGACTGCGTATCCAATATTGGATTAGCAGGAATTTCCTCCAACTAAACTTTGGGAATTTTCTGGTGCTGCGTGTCCCCTGCCGGCAGCAGGATTCTCTGTCCTGCCTCAGCTGATTCATTAATGGAACCATCACCCATGCCTTTGTTGCCTCTAGGTTTGAATATTCCAATGAACACCGGGCTGACCTCTCCATTTTCTACCCTCCATAAACTGGAGGTCATCTAAAACTCTGCCCCAATGTTCTAATTTACGCCAAGCCCCAAGGTACCCATCACCTCTGTGCTCGTTGACCTGCATAGACTCTCAACTAAGAAATGTCTTGACTTTAAAATTCTTATCCTAATTTTCAAATCTCTTTACGGTCTCACTTCCCTTCAAACACTTCTCATGTTTTGGTCACCTCTCCTTGGTGTCAAATTCAGTTTGCTAATGCTGCTGTGAAGGGTTTATCATTTTACTACATTAAAGGCACTAAAGAAATACAAGTCATTTTGTTGATGTAACATTTTAAATCTTATACAGGCTTAGAAAAGGAAAGTCTTTAACGGCAGAAACATTCTTTCAGGTGCAAAACCTATGAACACAGAAAGGGAGTTTCATACAAGCCGCCTCTGTCTTACATTCCACCATGTGACTTGCACAACAGATGTCTGAATCGTTAGTGTTTTCACTCCCACTTCCTTCTCAGTAATTTTTTTTCTAAGTATACATTCCAATGTTGCTTACAAATAGACTCATGCATAATGCCTCCTCCACAATTCCAGAAATATGCTCATTAATGGTCTTCAGTGATCTGTCAATTTTTCTCAACAACATTTTTAATTTTCCAAGATACCCCAACCAGAGCAGAAACTGTCATTTTATTGGGAAGTTTGATGCCATTCTTAGTGACTGATCCAAAATATGTGCTCATATTTCTCAATCTTTTGATTTTGGAAAGGCTCTTTTTACTGTGAGAGGAATTTGAGCATTGAGAAAGGTTACTCCAGCAAGGGACGACTGCAATGGCACCCAGCAGGACAAATTTGACACTAAATTATTTGTAAAGCAGGGACATAGCTGACAGTATTCCCCCTCCCGACGCCTCTGATCACTGGTGGGGCACAGTTTCACTGACCTCAGAATGCCAGCACCACCGAACCCACAAACGGCCATTCTTTTTTAATTTAATATAAATCTTTAGAAATGTTGAACTTTTAGCGTTCAGGAATAGAATTTTTCCTCCTCTAATCACCCATTTTAAACAGCATCAAGCAGGAGATGCCAGGTATAGCAAAACAAAGGCCGGAAATCTCCAGTCAATTGGGAGTCAATTTTCCCGCCAGCAGCATAGCCCCCCCCTACCCACCCCCCCCCCCCCCCCCCCCCCCCCCCCTCCCAGCGTGTTTTGCCGCAGCGTGGGATGGTTACAAAGGAAAATCCCATTGACAAATGGCGGGAAGACAGAATCCTGCCGTCAGAGAACATCACGCGACTGAAAAACACTCGGCTGGTGGACAGGATAATCCCGCCCAAAATGAAAAGTTCATTCCACATCAAGTTTCTACAGCATCAACCTTAGCAGAGCACCCGCTACTTCATAGGGCTAGATAACAGAGGGTGAGTCAAGGCTCATGGGAAACATGAACGCTGGTGTAGGCTCCTGAGTTGGACTGAGTGGTATGTTTCTGTGCAATACATTCAATGTAGTGTTATATTTTTCATAATTCCTAAACTAGCCAGTAGCTTTACTGTGTAGTACTGCCAATTACTTATTATAGCGTTATATTATCAGGAACGAAATAGGAACTAATTGTTATAAGCATGTATATCCAAGGTGCCATATAGTACTGTTGCACTGCAGTCATGGGCCAAGCAACAATGTATCAGATTACTAATCAGATGGAGTCATAGAGTCATAAAGGTCTACAGCACCAAAAATGCCTTTTATCCCATCGTATCTGCCCCGGTCAAAAACAACCACCTACCTATTCAAATCGCATTTTCCAGCACTTGGCCCATAGGCTTGTATGCCTTGGCATCACAAACATTACATGTTAAATGTTATGAGGTGTGGTGATCCACCACTGTATATATATGTGTGTGCCGTATTAGGGGATGTACAACAGTACCTGCTATTACAGGTTTGCCGGTAAGCCCCTGCTGGCTAGCTCCGCCCACAGGGAGCAGTATAAATATTCATATGCTCTCCTGAGCTGCCATTCTACAGCTGCAGTCGAGGGAATAACATCTCACGGTAATAAATTGATGCGCTAACAATTGCACACAAAGACACGAATCGGTACGGCTCTTCTCAACAATTGACATGAAATCTGCCTACCACCAGCTCCCCATCAATAAATCGGACCGTCCCTACACTGCCTTCGAGGCGGACGGTCGCCTCTATCAATTCCTTAGGGTTCCCTTCGGCGTCACTAACGGGGTCTCGGTATTTCAACGAGAAATGGACCGAATGGTTGACCGGTACGGACTGCGGGCCACGTTTCTGTACTTAGATAATGTCACCATCTGCGGCCACGACCAGCAGGACCATGATGCCAACCTTGCCAAATTTCTCCACACCGCATCTCTCCTCAACCGCACTTATAACAAGGAGAAGTGCGTATTCAGCACAGACCGCTTAGTCATCCTCGGCTACATAGTCCAAAACGGACTACTGGGGCCCGACCCCGACCGCATGCGCCCCCTCATGGATCTTCCCCTCCCCCACTGCCCCAAGGCTCTCAAACAATGCCTGGGGTTCTTTTCTTAGTACGCCCAGTGTGTCCCACAATACGCGGACAAGGCCCGCCCACTGATCCAATCCAAGCAATTTCGCCTCGCGGCTGAGGCACAACAGGCCTTCGCCCGTATTCGCTCAGACATAGCCAAGGCCGGAATGCACGCAGTAGACGAGACACTACCCTTCCAAGTAGAGAGCGACGCTTCAGATATCGCCCTTGCCGCCACTCTAAACCAGGCAGGCAGACCCGTGGCATTCTTTTCCTGCACCCTCCATGCCTCTGAAATTCGACATTCCTCTGTTGAAAAGGAGGCCCAGACTATCGTTGAGGCGGTGCGGCACTGGAGGCATTACCTGGCCGGCAGGAGGTTCACCGTCCTCACTGACCAGCCTTCATGTTCAACAACACGCAGCGGGGCAAGATCAAAAACGACAAAATCTTGCGGTGGAGAATCGAGCTCCCTACCTATAATTAGGAGATCTTATATCGCCCTGGCAAGCTCAACGAGCCTCCAGACGCCCTCGCCCGAGGTACATGTGCCAGCGCACAAGTGAACCAGCTCCGCGCCTTGCACGAGAGCCTTTGCCATCCGGGAGTCACTCGGTTGTACCACCTAATCAAAGCCCGTAATCTGCCCTACTCTGTCGAGGAAGTACGGACAGTCACCAGAGACTGCCAGGTCTGTGCTGAATGCAAGCCGCACTTCTACCGGCCAGACCGCACGCACCTGGTGAAAGCGTCCCGTCCCTTTGAACGCCTCAGCGTGGATTTCAAAGGGCCCCTCCCCTCCACCGAATGCAACACCTACATCCTTAGTGTGGTCGATGAATTCTCTAGGTTCCCCTTCGCCATCCCATGCCCGGATATGACGTCTGCCACCGACATCAAGGCCCTCGATTCCATATTCGCTCTGTTCGGTTTCCCCGACTACATATACAGTGACAGGGGATCCTCATTCATGAGCGATGAGCTGCGTCAGTTCCTGTTCAGCAGGGGTATCGCCTCCAGCAGGACGACCAGCTACAACCCCCGGGGAAACGGGCAGGTAGAGAGATGAACGGGACGGTATGGAGGGCCGTCCAGCTGGCCCTACGGTCCAGGAACCTCCCAGCCGCTCGCTGTCAGCAGGTCCTCCCTGATGCACTCCACTCCATTCGGTCACTGCTGTGCACCATGACTAACAACACACCCCATGAACGTGTTTTTACCTTCCCGAGGAAGTCTACATCCAGGGCATCGCTCCCGACTTGGCTCGCAGCTCCAGGCATGTCAGACTTCACAAGGCAGACCCTCTGGTAGACAGGGTACGCCTGCTCCACACGAACCGCCAGTATGCCTATGAGGAGTTCCCCGACGACCGCCAGGATACAGTCTCGCTCAGGGACCTGGCTCCCTCGGTTGCTGATCCCACTCCCACACACCTCCCCACCCACACGCCACCCTCCCTTTCCCCGGCGCCCCCAACTTCTGCCCCACCAGGTCCATCCCTCGTTACCCTGCCCACACTAGAGGACATGGAAGTTTTCGGCGCGCTCCCGGAGTCGTCCAGCCACTGGCCAGCACCAACACCGCCACCACCGATGCGTCGACGCCAACACCGCCTGTGCAGACGTCGCCACCACTGCTGCATTGCTCTCAACAAACCGTCAGACCGCCGGTCAGACTCAACCTATGACGGGCACTGGGTTGCAAGATGGACAGTTGATTTCCCCCCCCCTCTGTAAATATATCACTGATTATGTATAATAGTTTTCACGTCACCCCGGCCGAACTCATTCTTAACAGGGGGTGAATGTGGTAATCCACCACTATATATATGTGTGTGCCTGTATTAGGGGATGTGCAGCAGTGCCTGCTATTACAGGTTTGCCGGTAAGCCCCTGCCAGCTAGCTCCGCCCACAGGGAGCAGTATAAATATTTGTGTGCTCTCCTGAGCTGCCATTCTACAGCTGCAGTCGAGGGAATAATATCTCACGGTAATAAAGCCTCTCTTGTACCGATTCGTGTCTTTGTGTGCAATTGTTAGCGCATCATGAGAGTCCTGCCTCCACCACCCTTTCAGGCAGTGAGTTCCAGACTCTCACCGCCTTCTGGGAGAAAATGTTTTGCCTCACACCTCCTCTAAACCTCCTGCCCCTTAGATTTATGCCCCCGGTGAATGATCCCTCCATCAAGAGGAAATATTTCCTCCTGTCCACTCCATGCCTCTTGTAATTTTACACATTTCAATCGTGAACCCCGTCAGTCTTCTCTGCCCCAAGGAAGCAACCCCAGTCTATCCAATCTCTCTTCATAACTTAAAACACTCCAGCCCAGGCAATACCCTGGAAAAATCTCCTCTGCATCATTTCAAGTGCTATCACATCTCTCCTAGAATGTGGATTGCAAAACTACACACAATACTCTAGCTGTAGCCAAACCAACATTTTATAAGAAGAAGAATCGCTTATTGTCGCAAATAGGCTTCAATGAAGTTACTGTGAAAAGCTCCTAGTCGCCACATTCCGCTGCCTGTTCGGGGAGGCCGGTACGGGAATTGAACCCGCGCTGCTGGCTTTGTTCTGCATCTCAAGCCAGCTGTTTAGCCCACTGTGCTAAACCAGCCCCTCAACATTTCCAACATAACCTTCCTGCCCTCAAACGTATGCCTCAGCTAATGAAGGCACGCATACTATTTGCCTTCTTAATCACTTTATCTACCTGCCCTGCTACCTTAAAGGACCGGTGTACATGCACACCAAAATCCCTCTGATCCTCAGTGATTCCCAGGGTCCTGCTGTTCATCATGTATTCCCTTGCCTTGTTTGACCTGCTCAAGTGCATCACCTCACATTTATCTGGATTGAATTTGATTTGCCACTAATCAGCCCATCTGACCAGGCCGTCTATATCATCCTATAATCTAAGGCCATCCTCCTCACTATTTGCTACCTCACCAATTTTTGTATCATCCATGAGCTTGCTGATCAACTCTCCTACATTCAAGTCTAAATCATTTATACAGTATAATCCACAAACAACTAGGGCACCAACAGTGATCTTTGTGAGACCCCATTGGACACAGGCTTCCAGTCAGAAAAACACCCCTCAACCATCACCCTCTGCTTCCTACCACTCAGCCAATTTGGATCCAATTTTCCAAACTTCCTTGGCTCCCATGGGCTCTTACCTTCCGCATCATTCTCCCATGTGGGACCTTATCAAAAGCCTTGCTGAAGTCCAAGTAGATTACGTCAAATGCATTGCCCTCGTCTACATACCTGGTCACCTCTTTGAAAAATTCCACCAAGTTGGTCAGACATGACTTCGCCTTAGCAAAACATTCTTGCTTACTCCCGACCTCTCCAAATATAGATGAAGTGCTGGATTCTCTGGTCTCCCGTGGCATGGATGGTGGGAATCTCTACCGCAATGGATTTCCCATTGAAGCCATCCCATGATGCTGGGAAACCCACGGGAAAGGGTGCATTGCCAGCGGGAAAAGAGAATCAGCTGGAGAATTCTGGCCTAATTTTGTCTCTCAGAATTGTTTTTAATAGTTTACACACCACTGAGGTTAGACTGACTGGCCGGTAGTTTCCTGGTTTGTCCCTTCCTCTCGTCTTGAATAATGGTACCACATTGGCCATCCTCCAGTCTACCGACACCTCTTCTGTGGCTAGTGAGGAATTCAAATTATTGCCAGCATCCACGCAATTTCCTCCCTTGCCTCACTCTAGAGCAGGAAGAAATACATTTTGAATCTGAAATATGCATATTTCTAACATATAGGAACTGGGAGACATCACATCAGTGCTAAATTAGGGAGAGTTTTATCCTATGAGGCTATACCAGCTGGGAGTTGAAACCAAACTCATTTTGCATTGGAACTTTTGAGCTAGACAACAAAAGGAGATTTTCATCAAACGGCGGGATTTGAACCTGTAGATGTCAGGACAGTATTTAACTCAGTACTTTTAGTTCCCCAGTTATACTTCCAATGTGAAGGGCAGCACGGTGGCCTAGTGGTTAGCACAACTGCCTCACGGCGCTGAGGTCCCAGGTTCGATCCCGGCTCTGGGTCACTGTCCGTGTGGAGTTTGCACATTCTCCCCGTGTCTGCGTGGGTTTCGCCCCCACAACCCAAAAGAATGTTCAGAGTAGGTGGATTGGCCACGCTAAATTGCCCCTTAATTGGAAAAAATAATTGGGTAATCTAAATTTTTTTTAAAAATACTTCCAATGTGAACATATAAATCCAAATAATGGGTGCGACCCAGCGGCCTGGTTCGTCATGGGTGCAAATCCATTATGGCTGCTAAATCTCACGAGAGGGTCAAAACGAGATTTGCCCTGGTGAGATCTCAGTTTGGGATTTTCCTTGCCCAGAAAGGTAATGACCACGCTGGGGATGCTGAGGTACATGGAGGTCCCAGGTGTTAAGGACCATGGCTGGGAATTTCCCCCCGATATCCTGGCAGTGCCCCCTGGCAGTGCATGGGAGAGTGTCAAGTGGGCACTTCCAGGGGGCAGTGCCAAGTGGAAACTGCCAGGGGTGTGACCCTTCTCCATGGATGGGGTTTCCCCTTATGTTTGTGGGGGAAGAAGAGAGCCCAATGACCCCTGATACTTATGTAGTGGGAAGGAGGGTGTCGCCCCTATGCTTGTGGGAGGATCCTCCATGTCCGTGGGGTGATTGGGGGAACATATTTTAAATGCAGGTCCTTTAAAAGATGGCTCCCCGATCTCTGTGGAGCCGGCCTTGCTGGCTCTATCTGGCCCTGCCATGCCAGAGTGACGGCGGTATAAAACACGCCCCTGGATTTTATGAGTCAAAAAATCTGGTCTGAAAGCTCGGCTATGTTTCTGAAGAAAAACATGCCAGTTTTCAGTCAGAGTAAGGGCAATCTGACAAATTGTGAGAAAATCGGCCCAATGAGACCATTTGGATGTGGGCAAAGTACTACCCAATTATTCTTGTAATTCATTCAAAGTAGCAAAACACAATGCAGAACTGAGAATAACTGAGTTTAAACAAGCCCCAATGCTTTCAATTCCTGCATTACAGAGGTCTGATAGCAGGGAGGTGTTTTGCTTGCTGTAGTTTCGAGATGTTTCAGATGATCGGCTGAATAATACAGGCGGGGGCCGGAAGGCAATCCCTCCCAGATAAGAAGTTGGCATGTGGAGACAACATGCTCCATGCTGACTCATTCCGCAAGTATAAAGTGCTACAGGTAACTAATGAAGGACAAGTGGGCCTTCCGTACCTCCTTGGGGAACAAGTCCTCCCTCTGAAGCAGCTAGCCAATCAAATTGGTTGTCAGCTCCATCTGTCCCACCAGCACCAGGAAGGCCACTGTCACAACCGCAGAAGGAAAAGAGGTTCCTTCCTTCCTATGTTCGAAGACTGGGGAGAAAAGGGAACGATCATGTTGAAAGACTTGTTGCCGGAAGGGCATTTTGCAATTTGAGGAATTGAGAAATACGAGCTACTGAGGAGGGAGGCCTTTAGATATATGCAGGTGCTAGCTTTCGTAAAGAAGACCTTTCCTACGTTCCCAGTGTTACCCCCTTCTTTTCTGGAAGAGGTATTGCTGTTGGGAATAGAGGGGGGGGGGAGTTACCTCAGCCATTTATGGAGAAATTATGAAAGCAGGATCAGAATCCCTGCATGGGGTGAAGGTCAAATGGGAGGAGGAATTGGGGGTGACATTGGAGGAAGGGCTGTGGTGCAAAATGTTATGGAGGGTAAATGCATTGACTTCATGCATGAGGCTGGCACTAATACAATTGATGATAGTTCACAGAACATATTTGATGAGGTCGAGAATGAGTCGCCTGTTCAAAAGGGTTGAGGACATATGTGAAAGGTGCGGGAGGGGGCCGGTCAGTAAAGTACACTTATTTTGGTCATGCCTAAAACTGAGGAAGTTCTGGGGCACCTTCTTTAGCACCATGTTGACAGTGTTGAAATGAAAATGAAATGAAAATCGCTTATTGTCACAAGTAGGCTTCAAATGAAGTTACTGTGAAAAGCCCCTAGTTGCCACATTCCTGCGCCTGTTCGGGGAAGCTGGTATGGGAATTGAACCGTGCTGCTGGCCTGCCTTGGTCTGCTTTCAAAGCCAGCTATTTAGCCCAGTGTGCTAAACCAGCCCCTAACAGTTGGACCTAGAACCCAGTCCTCTGGGGGCCATATTTGGGGCATTTGGCTTGCCGGAGCTCCGGACGGGGTTGGGGGCAGATGTCTTAGCCTTCACCTCGCTGTTGGCGAGGAGGCATATCCTATTGGGGTGAAGGTCAGTTGCTCTACCCTGTGCCTCAGTATGGCTGTGAGACTTAATGGAGTTTCTGAGCCTAGGGAAGGTAAAATTTAGCTTAAGAGGGAATGAGAAGGGGTTTCACAAGAGATGGTGTCCGTTCATATCTCACTTTAAGGAATTAGCCTGTCAGCAGCTAAAAGAGAGGGTTAGTTAGTTAGTTGATGAATGGTTTTCGTGTTGAGGGAGGGATTGTTAAATGTTAGTTCAATGTGTGTAATGTAAACTATGTAAAACATTATTAAAAAGATAATAAAAATATTTAATTTTAAAAAGGCAATGTACAGAAACTACAATTTTGCTGATGAGTCTGTTGGTGCTCATTTGTAATTCCTTTGGATAACAAAAATAAACTGTCAAGAAAGACCTCTAATCTCTCATGAATCAAATGAGGAATCGCGGAATAATTCATGTGATGAACTGAAATGTCAAAAATGTTCCACTAGTTTCCACAAGCTTGTAGCTGAGAGATGATGAGGCTAAATATATAAACTATTTGTTGCAACTAAATGCACATTAGGATACTTTTCTTTAGGAAACATAGCAGTAGGATCAAAAATACATACAAATCAAAACAGTTTGGTGCAATAAAATTGAACCAAGCGATTTTTGCTCTTAAGTGTACCGGATTCTAGAATTTATAGATAATTAGTCGAGTGGTACGAAAGTGCGCCTCCAGTTCTGAATGCATGAACTGAAAATGATTTTTGCTAAACGTGATTTAGTGCTTCTGCATAACTGACAAGGTATACTAGTTCACTTCAACAATGCCTGGGACCTAGTCAATATAATTTTATTCCACCTCTATGATCACTCTTATATTTACGTTCTTTTTGTCCACAGATTTCTCCTGAAATCACTTTCCCACCAGTAAGAGGATTACTATGTAATTCTTCGTATTGAATTATGGTCTAGTAGATCTGAACTATGGAAGATTAAATAATGTAGTAGTTCATGTAGAAAGTCTACACTAGATTTTCCTGTATAGAAACAATTTACCCTTAACTGGAATTATGCTGGAAACTTATTTGCAGTATTCTTACGTAAGGAAAAGGATTGATCTGTGGCCTTCACCTGCACATATTACCATGTTCCCTGATGTTCTGATTGTAGTGCCAACTATATTTGAAATGTATTCAGTGTCTTTTTGCTTGAATGGTGTTTCTTTGCCTGACCAGTCTTTCTTGTCCACATCTATACCTGACAATGAAGAACTGCAGTTCTCAATTTATATAATTGACTATAAGCTTGACTGTTCTGACCATGGAAGATATCGGGCGGGATTCACTAATAATGGGGCTATGTCCCCATGCTGGCATGAAAACCGGCGCCAACCACTCTGGTATCAACGGTTCCCAAAAGTGAGAAATTCTCCCTTTCCTAGGGGGCTAGGTTGGCGCCGGAGTGGTCCCTGCAGCACCAGCCAGCGCAGAACGGCCGGTGCGAGTTCGCGCATGCACGGAATGGCCGGCATATTTCCGCGCATGCGTGGGGGTTCCCTTCTCCGCGCCGGCCCCCGGGCAATATGGCGGAGCCCTACACGTGCCTGGCGTGGAGTAAAGTAGGCCCCCACGGAACCAGTCCGCCTGCCGATCGGTAGGCCCGATCGCGGGCCAAGTCACCCTGGCGGCCCCCCTCGGGACGGATCCCCCCGCCACTCCCTCCAGGACGGCTCCCGCACACTCACATTCCGGGTCCCTCCGTGTGGGACCTGAGTAACCCACGCCGGCGGGACTCGGCCAAACACGTCGGCCACTCGGCCCATCGGGGCCCGGAGAATCGCCGGGGTGGGGGCCGCTGTCAACGGCCTCGAACCGGCGCGGCGGGAATCCTGCGAGTGTTCGAGAGTCAGCTCCAGATAATGGGGAAGCCGCCGTCGGAGCGCGAGAACGGGGATCCTCCGACCCGGCAGCGGATCAGAGAATCCTGTCCATTAAATGAAAATTGCTCCCTTCTATTGCTAAAAGGCTCCTTGGCAGAAACTTTCTCAAACTTTTGAACAAAAACATTGCATGAATTTTTCTTCCAGAGCTCACTGTAGATCCAAATACAATGTAATGGCCTTGTATCACCTTCACTGTAATAAAGATTTGGAAGAAATATGGATCAACCTACTATAACACTGACCATGCTAGACCAATTATAAATCCCTAAATCATAGAATCCCTGATGTGCAGAAGGAGGCCATTCAGCCGATCGAGTCTGCACTGACCCTTCAAAAGAACACCCTGCCGAGGCTCAATCTATCCTGTCGTATTCCTGCAACCCCAGCCTAAGGGTAAATTTAGAATGGTCAATCCACCTAACCTACAGATCTTTGGACTGTGGGAGGAAACCGAAGCACCCGGAGGGAACCCACACTGATACGGGAAGAACATAAATTCTACACAGACAGTCACTCAAGGCCAGAATCAAACCGGGCTCCCGGTTGCTATGAGGCAGCAGTGCTAACCACTATGCCACCATGCCACCTCCTGTAGTTTCATAGAATTTAAAATCCAAAGGGAGGCTATTTGTCCCATCAGGTCTGCAATGGCACTTGGATAGGGCACCCTACTTAAGCCCAAACCTCCGCCCAATCCCCGTAACCCAGTAACCCCACCTAACCATTTGGAAGCCATGATGTGGAGATGCCGGCGTTGGACTGGGGTGAACATAGTAAGATGTCTTACAACACCAGGTTAAAATCCAACAGGTTTGTTTCAAATCACTAGTTTTCGGAGCACTGCTCCTTCCTCAGTTAAAGAAAAGGTAGGTTCCAGAAACATATATAAAGACAAAGTCAAAGATGCAAGACAATGCTTTGAATGCGAGCGTTTGCAGGTAATTAAGTCTTTACAGATCCAGAGATAGGGGTAACTCTAGGTTAAAGAGGTGTGAATTGTCTCAAGCCAGGACAGTTGGTCGGATTTCACAAGCCCAGGCCAGATGGTGGGGGATGAATGTAATGCGACATGAATCCAAGGACCCGGTTGAGGTTATGTTTGAAGTTATCCACTTTGGTAAGTATATTTTTGAAGTGGAACATTTTTTGAGAGGGACCTAAAACGACTACATGATGACATCAATAATTTCCATCCCACTATGAGACTCACCATGGACTACTCTCCAAAATCAGTTGCATTCTTGAACACACTCATCTCCATCAAGGACGGTCACCTCAGCACTTCGCCTTACCGCAAGCCCACGGATAACCTTACGATGCTCCACTTCTCCAGCTTCCACCCTAAATACGTTAAAGAAGCCATCCCATATGGACAAGCCCTCCGTATACACAGGATCTGCTCAGATGAGGAGGAACGTAACAGACATCTACAGACACTGAAATATGCACTCGTACCAACGGGATATGGCGCTCGACTCATCGATCAACAGTTCCAATGGGCCACAACAAAAAACCACACTGACCTCCTCAGAAGACAAACACGGGACACAACCGACAGAGTACCCTTCATCGTCCAGTACTTCCCCAGAGCGGAGAAACTGCAACATCTTCTTCGCAGCCTTCAACACATCATCGATGAAGATGAACATCTTGCCAAGGTCATCCCCACACCCCCACTACTTGCCTTCAAACAACCGCACAACCTCAAACAATCCAGCCTTCAGAACAGCGACCACGACACCACACAACCCTGCCATGGCAATCTCTGCAAGACATGCCAGATCATCGACATGGGTACCACTATTACACGTGAGAACACCACCCACCAGGTATGCGGTACATATTCGTGCGACTAGGCCAACGTTGTCTACCTCATACACTGCAGGAAAGGATGTCCCGAAGCGTGGTACATTGGCGAGACCATGCAGACGCTGTGACAACGGATGAACGGACATCGTGTGACAATCGCCAGGCAGGAATGTTCCGTTCCAGTCGGCGAACACTTCAGCAGTCATGGGCATTCAGCCTCTGATCTCCAAGGCGGCCTTCAGGACGCCCAACAACGCAAAATCGCCGAGCAGAAACTTATAGCCAAGTTCTGCACACATGAGTACGGCCTCAACCGGGGCCTTGGATTCATGCCGCATTACATTCATCCCCCACCATCTGGCCTGGGCTTGCGAAAAACGACCAACTGTCCTGCGTTAAGACAAATCAGACCTCTTTAACCTGGGGTTACCCCTATCTCTGGCTCAGTAAAGACTTAATTACCTGCAAATGCTCACATTCAAAGAATTGTCTGGCATCTTTGACTTTGTCTACATATATGTTTCTGGAACCTACCTCTGCATTCACCTGAGGAAGGAGTAGTGCTCCGAAAGCTAGTGATTTGAAATAAACCTGTTGGACTTTAACCTGGTGTTGTAAGACTTCTTACTAACCTTTTGGACACTAAGGGGCAATTTAGCATGGCCAATCCACCTAACCTGCATATCTTCTTGCTGTGAGAGGAAACCGGAGCACCTGGAGGAAACACACGCAGACACGGGGAGAAAGTGCAAACTCCACACAGATAGACACCCGAGGCTGGAATTGAACCCGGGACCCTGGAGTTGTGAGACAGCAGTACTAACCACTGTGCCACCCAGTTGTCATGGTAGATGTCATTATGGCTTAGATGGACAATAAACCAATAAACCAACGGCTAGGGGAGTCTGACAAGATAGCTTTGTAAATTCTCCAGTAAATTGTCAAGTGATCAAACAAATCTTTGAATTATTATAATTGCAGGCTGTTTCATAATCTGTTTAATGGTTTTGTGTAACAAGATAGAAAAATCAGTGTGCTGTCAGCTAGAATCTAAGACCTGAATCTTAAAGTACTTTCAAACTGATCTATATTTACTCTATGCATTTACAGAGCTAATGTGACTCTCGAAGTGTTGTCGGAGAGATAGTTTGCAATTTAAGGATCAATGGTATTTTATTCATGCAGGGTTCTTTCCAATTGTGTACAGTCTTAGTATTCTGTTGAAAATTCATAGGTGTTTCCATAGGATGCTATATTGTGTATCAGCTTCTATTTCCCACTACTGATATTTCCATATGGCATCAGAATTATCAAAAAGAATTCATGTCCCTTTGCCTCTAAAGTTTAAAAATGAATTGTGTGTTAGAATGATTATTTAACTGAATATGGACCTGGATTCTATTTTATGGTTATTGCATGGAGAACTAGATTTTATTGATCTGTTGGGGATTCCTCTATGAGTTGCAATTTCCCCTTGGGGAAAGTCACACACTTAGCATGGGATTAAATAAATTTGCTCTTTGAGTTGAAGTTAATGCATGAGCTAATGGGACATTAAGGAGTATTGATCCATCCGTTTTTCAGCAATTGGGGCTTCACTTACACTCTGGTGAAACCCCCTCAGTCCACACAAATTTGTGAAGCAGATATACAGGCTAGATTTTTCCAACGGCACATATTGATGTTTCTAGAGGTGCAAAAGTGTGCACAGTGCATCTGAAATTTTGCACAAATTGCCTGTTGTGTCTGAGGGAGCTGGGGATTTTGGAAAATGTTAGCCATAATATAGTAGACTTTACCCAACTGCCAAGAGAAAATTACCCGCTTGCCATCTGATGATGCCAGTCCAAACTGCTGCCGCTGCTCACTGAGTGGCTGCTTCATTCCATCATTTCAGGTGAGAAACTGACTGGAGCAGACAGATAAGGCCCAGGAGTTAAAATACCCCAGATCTCATTCGCCCTCTGTGCATGTTTTAGACTTGCTCTACTGCCAACCCACCTAAATCTATTGTAAATGAAGGCAGAAGTCTGTGAGCACCATCTAAAAGATGTACTGCAGTAACTGGTCAAGCCTAATTTAGCAGCACCTTCCAAACGCGCGAGTTCTGCCACACAAAAGGAGAAGGACAATTGATGCATGGCAGCACCACCAGCTCCAAGCTCCGTATCCTGATTCGGAACTATGGGCTAGCGGGGAGCATAATGCTTGCCTTAGAGAGGTGAACGAGGGGGCTGGGGTGGAGGTGTTGCAGTGCATGTGGAGAGGAAGGAAGGGGGGGGGAGTACTATCTTTGGGGGTTTCTGCTGATGCACAAAGGGTGCCCCCCAGAAAACAATATGCCCCCCCCTAACTTCCTTCCTGCTCTTTTAAAAACACTTTTGCAATAACAGTTAGCCCACTCCCGCATTCCTGCCTATGTTATGGCATGGACTGCATGATATTGGGGTTAATTGCCTTGTAAACAAGTTCAATTGATCCTTTTTATTTGTATATGGTGGGAAGGCTGGCGATTTTGGCACCCAACCCCACCCTGTATTATGGCAGACAGCTCAAGAGTAGGTGAAAAGGTGGTGGACTAGCCACCCTGGATATTTTACGTGCACCCCCCACACCCCCCCCCCCCCCCCCCCCCCCCCCCACCCCCAACCCCTCACTGCCGAAAACATGCTTGGTAGGAGTGATGAATAAAATTCATCCCTATATCAATCCCTTCACTGTCACAAAAGTCAAAATCCTGGAACTCCATTCCTATCAGCGCTGTGGGTGCACTTAGGGCACAAGGACGGTAGCGGATGAACATGGCTCACCTTCACTTTCTCAAGGGTAATTAGAAATGGACAACAAATGCTGGCCTAACCAGTGATTCTCACATCCCATGAAATAATTTTAAAAATGAAAGAACTATGCCACCCCCAGCTTATTCCTTGGACCACATTACCTGACCCAATGTGCTTGGAGTGTTGCCATTTGTGGATCTTTTTTAATGTACTTTTAACAAAAGAAAATGAGTGATCCTCATGTTGCAGTGTTTTTATGCATGTTATTAATGACTTTATTAATTTAATTAATTCTTATCCAATAGGTCCAGGCACTTGAACAGAACTTGCTTTTTCACAAATATACTTGGATTAAAAATTAATAATAGAGCTTTGTACTCCTGTTAGAGGCAGTCCAGGTAGTGGAAACGTCGGCCCAGCGAGAATCCGTATTAATTGAAACTACTAAATACAATGATCATACTTCATAATATGGTAAGACAGCCTCTTATAATTTACAATGGATTTAAGTAAGTGTGTTGAATTGTAGTCTGCGAATTCAGTTAATAAGCATGTTCGACCACTTTACAGAACACTTTGATCCCTCATGCCCCGGCAGCCAGGAATCCACTTTTGTCTCTTGCATAAAATCATAGTTAAAAGCTTGAGAGCAGGGATTAGAAATAGGGTATGTACAGCCCATGGAGCACGTTGTCGCGTCTCAGACTCCCGGCCCCATGTTTGTTTTTGAACAAGACAGTGTGCACCAGAGCACAAGATTTGGCAGATATCAATTCTGCCTAATTTCAGTCCACCCTGATGTGTCATCTGAGTTGGTCTACTGGACTGCAACTGGATGCAGTGAAATGAGAAACAGGCTTATGCCACAGGAGATGGTCCAACACTGTTTTATTGAACTTGCTGATTGCTCTACATAACCTGCTGTGGGTTGACACTCTATTAACCTAACTGATAACCTCCTACTGGCTTGACCAGACTAGCTCTCTACCACATGGTGATGATGTTCACTGGCTTGTGCACTCCAACTATCTCAGTAGCTGTGTCCTGTGAGAGAGGGAGAGCCTTAATGCCCTGTGGGCTTTATAGTGGTGGTGTCCTGTCTGGTGATTGGTTGTTCTGTGTTGTGTGTGTTCATTGGTTATCCTGTGTGTCAATCACTGTCTGTCTGCATCTCATGATATACATGAGTGGATATTATGACACACCCTAACTTTCTGGATGGAATCTTCTTTTCAAAGTGACATCAGTATGCGAGAGAAGGTGTGGAACATCTCAGCTCTCAGTGGGTAGGGTTAGACATAGGTCCGCACTACACCCAGGATGTGTATTGAAGTGTCTGGAAATTGACTTTCCTCTGATTTGCTTTATTGCCAACTTTATCCTTCATCATTGAAATATGATCAGGCTCGGGAAAATACCATACCCGGGAAGCAGAATAATGGAATGATACCACTATAGAACATGGCCATTTGACTCTTTATGCCTGTGCCAGCTCTTTTGTAGAGCTACCAATTAATCCCACTGTCATTCTCTTTCCCCAGAGCCCTGCAATATTTCTTCCCTTCAAGGGCTCATCCAATTGTCTTTTCAATGTTGCTATTGATTCAGATTCATATCAGATCAGGACAAACCCTGTGTCAAAGAAAAACTTTTCTCATGTTGCCTCTGATTCTTTTTGCAATAGCCTTGTATCTGTGTGCTGATCACTGGAAAAAAAATTCTTTATCTAATTTACCAAAACTATTCAGTTTTGAACATCTCCATTAAATCTCCTCTCAACTCTCTACTTCAAGAAGAACAACCCCAACTTCTCCAGTCCCCTGGTACTATTGTAGTAACTCGCGCCTATCCTACTCAAGGGTCTGACATCCTGGGCTGGATTCTCCGCACAGCGACGCCGAAATTGCGTTCGGCGACGGGGCAGCAAATCCGTTTGGGCGCACGAAATCGGGAGAGGCGCCGGTTCTTCAAATCTCTACCCACCGAAAATCAGCTTACTCAGCGAAAATCAGCGCCATTCCCTGAGGCCTGCCCCGCAATCAGCCAAATTTCCAACGGCGCGGACCTCTCATGGTCATACCGTCCGTGATCCTCGCCAGGGCCGCCACAGTTGGGGGAGGGCCGATCGGTGGGCGGGGGGGGGGCTACATTCGGGGCTACAGAATCAGGTTACATTTCTGTATTCAGTAACTGAAGCTTATGTCGTTTCAACAATACCCTACAGAATCGATTCACCACTTTATCTGCAGATGCGGAGAAAAGGGTATGCAGTGTGATTTTTTAAATTTAGAGTTGGCAGACAGTTGGTGATCACATCTACTCCCATGGAAGAATTCCAGAAAGATCTGCTAGAAAAGACCAAGATGTACAGAACTACTGAAGGATGGACGTAAGTACGAAACTCTCCTTACAGCTCAACAAATTTTACGTTCAAGCTCAACCCCAATTATTGACACATTCACTACAACACCCAAAGCTAACAAGATATGTGGAAGGTGTGGCCTTCTGCATGCACCAAGGCTATGCCCAGTTTTCTAGCAATTTGAAAGGCATGTGGCAGAAAGGGTAATTGGCAGCGGCAATGTACAAGAACAAAGACCGAGGCAGTGGCAAAGTGCTTTGCATTGATCCAAATGGACCAAACGGTACAATCAGGCAATAAGAATGACCATCTGGCATCCAGTTAGAAACAGATACATGAGGGACTGAAAAACTGAAAATGACGACGATGCATTTCAGTAAATGAACCCGCATCGTGTTTACCCTTAAGAGTAACTGGTGCCTTTATATCATTATCAAAATGCAACCAAAACGTACTTGCTTTCTGTGCACTCAGGAAGTCACAGTCTGACTGCTCACTGGCTTCTGACAGTATTGGGTAAGTCTTTCCACCACAAATTGGCAGGATGTGGATGAATCAAATAATAGCTTTCACAAACCTATTACTCCAAACTTGTGAAGGCAGATAGAGAAAATTGCTATTTAAAGATTCTTTTTACTTCTATTATTTACCTCTATCATTTGCACTGATTCAATTAAATTAAAATGCAGTCTCCAGCCTTTAAATGCCAACACTTAACTTATTTTGTAGTTTCCACATGACTTTTGTTGTTTTTCTTTCCGCACCTCATGGTACACAAGACAGGCTTTCAGCTGTTCTCATTTTTCTTGGAACAAGTCACTAGCCTTGCGCCAGAGGCTTATAGCTTAAGGGCACCACTCCATATCAAGCATGGCTGACCAAGAATCCCATTCTTACCACCTACCATCGGAGTGTTGGAAGGATTTTGCAGGTTAATGCTCCACATGTTGGCTGAGCTATGAACACACCTTCCTTGGTCATCAAGTCCTGGTGTGGGACTCGTGTCCAGAGCTTCAGGGGCTGGTTTAGCACAGGGCTAAAGAGCTGGCTTTTAAAGCAGACCAAGGCAGGCCAGCAGCATGGTTCAATTCCCGTACCAGCCTCCCCGAACAGGTGCCGGAATGTGGCGACTAGGGCCTTTTCACAGTAACTTCATTTGAAGCCTACTTGTGACAAAAAGCGATTTTCATTTCATTTCTAGCTCAGAGGAAGGGACGTTACCCACTGTGCCACAAGATCTCCGACATGACTTTGTTAGTTATTGAATATATTCCTGCAAAGAAGTGCAGTTTAATAAAATAGTCACAATTCACTTTCAATCCACTCTAGAAATACTTCCAGTGCTTCTGTAGTTAACAATACTCTTGTTTGGTTCCCATTGCAAAAAAGGTTTCTTACATGGTTGTTATTAAAAACTGTTCCTTCCAAACTATCCATGAGGTGAAAGGTTGATTTGAGATGTAAAATAAAAGCTGTGGAATTTCATTATTAGGAGTTACTTTTAATGGGTCATTTTGTCTCATTCTTTAAGCATTGCTATTTCAATAAACCTTTGGTCTTGCATGTATCTACAAGTTTGTAATAATAGGATTGTGGAATTAAAAGCATTTACACATCGAGCAGGAACAGTTTGTTTTTGTTACCAACAGTTGTGATGCTTGAGAGGAAGGGGAAGATATTTATCTGATTAACGTCCTGCCATACACCACAGCTCCATGTAAGGATAGATGCCATGTTCATGATGTCATCAAACCACATTCCGACATGTCAAAGAAGCCCGGGCATTGTAGGAAAGGAAGCTTGGGGTCACTCCGTTGCCCCAGTAAGCATCCAAGAATAAAGACATCACGTGGAAGCAGAATTGCACAATGATTCCGGTAACAAAATATTATTTCATTCTTCAAGGAAAAGTTTTAGGAACTCTATACAGGATGCCAGATATGGCTGAGATGAACTGCAATTCATACGTTCATGAATTTTAAACGTTGGAAATGGAGGATGATAGCATGTTTATACAAAACCACTAATTTTGCTGCTTTTTCATTGTCCAAGATTTTCCAACACACACTAACATATCCACAATAGGATTCAAATAATTTAGCTCCGAGAATAGAAATGGCTGCCAATATCCTCCAAAGAACTGAGTCATTTTGTCCATCAATTGTGCTTCAGAAGAGAAACCATTTGATGATGTTTTAATACAGTGGAGGGAATAGGAAAGTTTGCTTTGCACTAATTATTGGAGAGAGAATGCATTATCATTAAAACTTACTGTTAGTCAGAAAATGGAATGCAACAGTTGCATGAAAAGGTGTCAATCTCTCTAGTAGGCATATGAAGGCCATAATTAAACTTAGCAGTGGAGAAATTCAACCAGCGCCAGAAAACAAGCACAAAATGCAGGGGTGTAATTGGAGCGTGCAGCCGATGATGTTAGGGAAATGCACCCGCAAAATTGGTGTGTGTTTCCCATTTGAGACTGTGGGTGAGCTGCCAGCCCAGCACAAATCATGTTGTGACCCAGAAGACCTGCAGCCATGGGACATCTGCAGATTTGAGGAACTATAGGGGGTTGTTCAGAAACAACAAATAAAAATCACACAAGCCAAAATATAAATGACCTTTAAATCTATTGCCATAGAGCCTCCATAGACCCTATTGCCCTCCCTCTGTAAAAGCGTAGCCTCCAACCCGCCACCAGCCATGTTGTAGGTAATGCAATAATAGCATGTAAACAATTTGAAAAAATATAGTCCTGGGATGTGGCTGTTGCTAGAAAGGTCTACATTTATTGCAAATTCCTAATGGTCCTGAGGGTGGTGGTTGGCTGCTTTCTTCAGCCACTGCAGTCCGTGCAGTGGTGAAGGTATCCCCATAGTGCTGTTAGGTAGGGAGTTCCAGAATTTTGTACCAGCGATGATGAGGAATTTGGGGGGAGTGGTGGTGTGGTAGTAGTGGTAGTGACTTTGGACTGGTAATGAAGAGGCCCAGGCTCACGCTCTGCAAACATGGATTCAAATACCACCACAGCAGCCAATAAAATTTGAATTCAATTATCAAATCTGAAACAAAAAGCTTGGGTTGTGCTCAGAAGAGGTAGGATGAATAGTCCAGAGAGTAGAGAATGTGCAGAACTGGGGCGAAATTCTCCGCGGACCGACGTGACGCCCATTTCCGGCGGACAAAAGCGTTGCGGATGACTCCGGCGTCGGGGCCTTCTTTTAAGCCGTTAATCTCTGTTCCCGAAAGGGCCAGCAGATACGCGTCAGTTTCACCCGCTGCGGAAGTGGCGAGTCCCGGCGTTTGGGGGAGGGAGAGAGAGAGTCCCGGCATTAGGGGGGGAGAGAGAGTCCCGGCATTTGGGGGGGGGAGAGAGAGTCCCGGCGTTTGGGGGGGGGAGAGAGAGTCCTGGCGTTTGGCGGGGGGAGAGAGAGTCCCGGCGTTTGGGGGGGGGAGAGAGAGTCCTGGCGTTTGGCGGGGGGAGAGTCCCGGCGTTCACATAGAACATAGAACAGTACAGCACAGAACAGGCCCTTCGGCCCTCAATGTTGTGCCGAGCCATGATCACCCTACTCAAACCCACGTATCTACCCTATACCCGTAACCCAACAACCCCCCCCCTAACCTTACTTTACACTACGGGCAATTTAGCATGGCCAATCCACCTAACCCGCACATCTTTGGACTGTGGGAGGAAACCGGAGCACCCGGAGGAAACCCACGCACACAGGGGGAGGACGTGCAGACTCCACACAGACAGTGACCCAGCCGGGAATCGAACCTGGGACCCTGGAGCTGTGAAGCATTTATGCTAACCACCATGCTACCCTGCTGCCCTGAGGGGGGGGTTTGGCGGGGGGAGAGAGAGTCCTGGCATTGGGGGGGGGGGGGGGGAGGGGGAGAGAGAGTCCCGGCATTTGGGGGGGAGGGGGAGAGAGAGTCCCGGCGTTTGGGGGGGGAGAGAGAGTCCCGGCGTTTGGGGGGGAGGGGGAGAGAGAGTCCCGGCGTTTGGGGGGGGGGGGGGGGGGAGGGAGAGAGAGAGAGTCCCGGCGTTTGGGGGGGGAGAGAGAGTCCCGGCGTTTGGCGGGGGGAGAGAGAGTCCCGGCATTTGGGGGAGGGGGAGAGAGTCCCGGCGTTTGGGGGGGGGAGAGAGAGTCCTGCCGTTTGGCGGGGGGAGAGAGAGTCCCGGCGTTTGGGGGGGGAGGGGGAGAGAGAGTCCCGGCGTTTGGGGGGGGAGAGAGAGTCCCGGCATTTGGGGTGGGGGAGGGGAGAGAGAGAGTCCCGGCGTTTGGCGGGGGGAGAGAGAGTTCCGGCATTTGGGGGGGAGGGGGAGAGAGAGTCCCGGCATTTGGGGGGGGGAGGGGGAGAGAGAGTCCCGGCGTTTGGGGGGGGGGGAGAGAGAGTCCCGGCGTTTGTGGGGGGGGAGAGAGAGAGTCCCGGCGTTTGTGGGGGGGAGAGAGAGTCCCGGCATTTGTGGGGGGGGGGGAGAGAGAGTCCCGGCATTTGTGGGGGGGGGGGGGTGGTAGGGGTGGGGGGGTAGGGGGCAGCGGCGTGCAGGGGGGGCGATGGTGCATTGGCCCCGGGCATCCACTGGATGGGGGCATCAGCAGATCTTCCTCAAGGCTCCCCTTCCTCCCAGCTGCCTTGTCTTTGTTTGAGAGAGAAAGAGGGAGATTGTGGGGACAGACAGAGAGAGAGAGACAGAGAGAGGGAGTCCCGTCCGTCCTCTGGCTGAGAGCAGGGCTTTGGTGAGTATATTGCAATCTGCCTAAACCCAGGAATATTGCCTGGTTAGAATGCAGAGGGAAATGCTGGGATCCCGGGGTGGGAGATGTGTCTGGATTTGTCTATTTCAGCTTCATCCTCTGCGATTTCAGGTCAGTTTCACAACAACAGGAAAAACGCGCGGAGAGAGAGGGAAAAACTTTTGGCAAAGTTTCTGGGTTCTGCCTTTATAATTCACAGCGCAGAAAGGGTTCTGTGCTGTGAATGATCAAGGCACCTTTTCTAATCCTGGGGAGAAACAACCCTGTGAGGAGTCTGAGGAAATAAGCAGGAATTTGGATTAATTCTGCCTCCCCACTCCCTGGGCCTCTTTCTCCTCCCTCCCCCTTTCTCCTCCTTCCCCCTTTCTCCTCCTTCCCCCTTTCTCCTCCCTCCCCCTTTCTCCTCCCCCCCTTCTCCTCCCTCCCCCTTTCTCCTCCTTTCTCCTCCCTCCCCCTTTCTCCTCTCTCCCACTTTCTCCTCTCTCTCGCTCACATTCTCTTCATCCTGCCCTTTGTTCCAGAGCTATTTGATCCCCCTGTGCACTGGCACAAATTTACAGTGCGGTTTAGGTTCTGTGTTTACCCCAGGCGTGAGGGCGGGGAAAAGAGGGATGGATGAGGTTAGATGGAGGATGATTTGGGAGGGGGGTGGTTCAATGCAGTGCCCCTGAGGAATGCCGAACCTTCCCTCTTTTCCCCGCCCCCACACCTGGGGTAAACGCAGAACCTAAACCGCACTGTAAATCTGTGCCAGTGCACAGGGGGATCAAATAGCTCTGGAACAAAGGGCAGGATGAAGAGAATGTGGGAGAGAGAGAGAGAGAGGAGAAAGGGGGGAGAGGAGAAAGGGGGAGGGAGGAGAAAGGGAGAGGGAGGAGAAAGGCGGAGGTAGGAGAAAGGAGGAGAGAGGCCCAGGGGGTGGGGAGGCAAAATTAATCCAAATTCCTGCTTATTTCCTCAGACTCTTCAAAAGGTTGTTTCTCCCCAGGATTAGAAAAGGTGCCTTGATAATTCACAGCGCAGAACCCTTTCTGCGCTGTGAATTATAAAGGCAGAACCCAGAAACTTTGCCAAAAGTTTTTCCCTCTCTCTCCGCGCGTTTTTCCTGTTGTTGTGAAACTGACCTGAAATCGCGGTGCTATGTCTTTTCGTCCGACATCACTTCGTCCAACGACACTTCGTTCACGTCTTTTGGTCCAACGTCTTTTTGTCCGCCCGTCTTTTGGTCCAACGTCTTTTTGTCCGATGATTTTTTTCGTCAAAGACTTTTTGTGACTTGTTACGTTTTTTTGTCGGATGATTTTTTTTGTAAAAGACATTTTGTAACTTGACTTTTTGTAACTTGCTTAGTAGCACTCCACTCCACTCCCCACAATAACTTTTTGTTAATAGAAATCTTCTCTAATGCACATAGCAAGATTTGATAGACGATGAAGAAATACCTGCTGAATTCATCGTTTACTTCGACTTGACTTACATAGGCATTGTGAAAGGACGTGGTGCCAGACGAAGGAGAGAAACACCTACATTCCCAACAGCTGTATGGAATGTTAATCAGCGTGTTCTACAAGATCTACCGAGAACAAATAATGCTGCTGAGGGGTTTCATTCTGCGATAAAGCGTTCGGCGGGTGGAGCTCATTTGAATATCTGGATGTTAATCAAAACTCTGAAGGAAGAGGAAGGGTTCATAATAGGCAAAAAGGCTCAAATTCTTCGGGGAGATCAGGAGATCAATTTCGGGAATTTTAAGTAATTAGTAAACTTTTAGATTTTTTAACTGCATTTTTAGATTTTTCAACTGCATTTTTCAACTTGCATTTTACTTGCATTTTATCAATTACTTGCATTTTAGCAATTAAATTCACTTGCTGTATTGTACTTTCATTTTATCAATTAAATGGTTTTATACGGAGTTAATTTGTAATTGGATAATTGGACGAAGTGACGTTGGACCAAAAGACGGGCGGACAAAAAGACGTTGGACCAAAAGACGTGGACGAAGTGTCGTTGGACGAAGTGACGTCGGATGAAAAGACGCGACACGGAAATCGCAGAGGATGAAGCTGAAATAGACAAATCCAGACACATCTCCCACCCCGGGATCCCAGCATTTCCCTCTGCATTCTAACCAGGCAATATTCCTGGGTTTAGGCAGATTGCAATATACTCACCAATGCCCTGCTCTCAGCCAGAGGACGGACGGGACTCCCTCTCTCTGTCTCTCTCTCTCTCTGTCTGTCTCCCACAATCTCCCTCTCTCTCTCTCAAACAAAGACAAGGCAGCTGGGAGGAAGGGGAGCCTTGAGGAAGATCTGCTGATGCCCCCATCCAATGGATGCCCGGGGTCAATGCACCGTCGCCCCCCCCTCTGCACGCCGCTGCCCCCTACCCCCACCACCCCCCCCACCCCTACCCCGTACCCACCCTATCCCTACGCCCCACCCCTACCCCCCCCCACCCCTACCCCCCACCCCTACCCCCCCACCCCTACCCACCACCCCTACCCCCACCCACCCACTCCTACCCCCACCCACCCCTACCCCCCCACCACCACCCCACAAACGCCGGTACTCTCTCCCCACCACCACCCCAAAAACGCCGGTACTCTCTCTCCCCCCCACCACCCCACAAAAGCCGGTACTCTCTCCCCACCACCACCCCCCACACAAACGCCGGGACTCTCTCTCTCCCCCCCCACACAAACGCCAGGACTCTCTCTCCCCCCCCCCCCCCACACAAACGCCGGTACTCTCTCTCCCCCCCCCCACAAACGCCGGGACTCTCTCTCCCCCCCCAAACGCCGGGACTCTTTCCCCCCCCCCCCACAAACGCCGGTACTCTCTCTCCCCCCCCCCACAAACGCCGGGACTCTCTCTCCCCCCCCACAAACGCCAGGACTCTCTCTCCCCCCCCCCCCCCCCAAACGCCGGGACTCTCTCCCCCCACCAAACGCCGGTACACTCTCTCCCCCCCAAACGCCGGGACTCTCTCCCCCCCCAAACGCCAGGACTCTCTCTCCCCCCCACCACCCCCCACACAAACGCCGGGACTCTCTCCCCCCCACCCCCCACACAAATGCCGGTACTCTCTCTCCCCCCCCACCACCACCCCACAAACGCCGGTACACTCTCCCCACCACCCCCCACACAAACGCCGATACTCTCCTCCTCCCCGCGCCGCACTCGATGTAGGTAACTGAACGGCGTCAACCATCATCAATGGTTGACGCCGTTAGAAACCTACTGTGATTTTCGCCGACGTGACCCGTGGCCACGTTGGCGGGACTTCGGCCCATCCGGGCCGGAGATTTGTTGACAGTAAAAATTAAATGAAATCCCGCCGGCGCCAACTGTTCTCAGAGGCTGCCGGCGGGATTTGCACAACGCCGGTTTTTGGCCGCTCGGAGAATTAAAAACCCGGCGGGAGCGGGAATAACGCCGCCGCCGGCCGATTCTCTGACCCTGCGTGGGGTCGGAGAATTTCGCCCTAGGTTTCCACAATGGCAGCTAGTGTTGGCAAATCTATGAGACAGCTCGTCAGTTTTCATTTTACATTAAGCAATTCAGGAGTACGAAATAAAGTATAATATGGACTTTGTGACTGGTCAAATGAACCACAAAGGCATGTTTTGGTCCTGCACATTCCTATGTATCTATTACAGACAGCTAAAGCATATTACATGTCCCGTCTGTGGAGTTCTCTTCCAGACATTATCTAAAATAAGGGGTTATTTTCAACTTTGCTGCCATGTTTGTCCACAGAAATGCCAGGATGAAATTCGTAAAACAAGTAATTTGCTAGCTGTCTCTTATATCAACCCATGGTTTAAAAGATAGGGGGAACCATCTTCCCTTATCTCAAATATGTGTGTGAATTAAGTTCATTTGTTTACACTAGATGCTCAGTAATTCTCAGACAGCAAAATTAATCATGGTTCTTGCTCAGCAGGGTATTTAATAGGGTAACTGAGATTCCCCACAATGAAAGCAACTTCAAGCTTCATAAAAGTTCCAGGGACTGAGTTTAAATGAAGGCCAACTCTCTCGAAATGATTATGATATCAAATATATTGAAGTTCAAACTGATGTTCCACCCTCCAAATGCCATACTGAGTATATGAAGAAAAATCAGAGCATTTGAATGAGCCATTCCCATTGTGACATGTTTTAAGTTCTGATATCTTATTGTTTACTGGGTGGAGCAGCAAATCTTGTTTTTCATTTTTAAATGTTTGGATTGCATTACCAATTAGCAGCCAGCCACATGCTCAAAGCAATGTGATCAAACAAGCCTGTCACAAGATTAACACCAAGAAAATTGTTGATTTCCTTTTATAAACTCCAACCTGTGTGGGACAAGAAGTGTGATATCCCATTTGCTGAACTTTTTTTCAGTAAGGTTTATGATACGAGATAGCATTTTTATTCAGTGCTTCAATTTTCTCTAACAAATAATATAGCAGCCTGGTCGAGATCAAAATGACCATAAATTAAAATGAAATCATATCTTTAAAAAAATGTTTTTTCTCTCATCCCTGTTAGCTACAATACAGGACTACTTGCACGCTAAACAGCAGAAATCACATGTGAGAACGAGAGTTAAGTGATCACCAACTAATGGATCAGATCTAAGCTTTGCACACCCAGTCATGAATGGTGATGGACAATTAAACAATTCGCTGGAGGAGGGGACTCCACAAATATCCCATTCTCAATGATGGGGGGAACCAGCACATCAGAGAAAGAGAGACATTTATAACCATCTTCGGTCAGAATTGCTAGCTTGGCCTCGTCCTGAGGTCCGCAGCATCATAGATGCTAGTCTTCAGCTGGATCAACCCGCTCTACGTAATATCAAGAAGCGGTTAAAGGCACTGGATACTGTGAAGGTTATGGGCCCTGTCAACATTCCAGCAATAAAGGGTGGCACGGTGGCCCAGTGGTTAACATTGCTGTCTACGGCATTGAGGACCCGGGTTTGATCCCGGCCCCGGGTCACTGGCTGTGTGGAGTTTGCACATTCTCCCCGTGTCCGTGTGGATCTCACCCCCACAACCCAAAGACGTGCAGGTTAGGTGGATTGTCCACATTAAATTGCCCCATAATTGGAAAAAAAATAATTAGATACTCTCTTTTTTTAAATAAATTTAGAGTACCCAATTATTTTTTTCCCAATTAAGGGGCAATTTAGCATGGCCAATCCACCTAGCCCGCACATTTTTTGGGTTGTGGGGGTGAAACCCATGCAGACACGGGGAGAATGTGCAAACTCCACATGGACAGTGACCCAGGGCCAGGATTCGAACCTGGGTCCTCAGCGCCGTAGGCAGCAATGCTAACCATTGTGCCACCTCGCCGCCCCAATTAGAGACTCTAATTTTTTTTTTAAATTCCTGCAATAGCACTGAAGATTTGTGTTGTAAATCTAACTGCGCTTCTAGCTGTCCAGTACAGCTACAATACAGGCATCTACCCGGCAATGCGGAAAATTGCCCAGATGTGTCCTGTCAAGAAAAAGCAGGACAAATCCAATCCAGTCAGTTACCAGCCCATTAATCTACTATCGATCATAAGCAAAGCAATGGAGAGTGTTGTTGACAGTGCTATTTGGTGGCACTTACTCAGCAATAACCTCCTCATTGATGCTCAGTTTGGGTTACGCTGGGGTCATTTAACTCCTGACCTTATTACAGCCTTAGTCCAAACATTGACAAACGATGAACTGAAGAAGTGAGGTGTGAGTGACTGCCCTTAACATAAAGGCAGCATTCAAATGAGCCCTTGCAAAACTGAAATCAATGGGAATCAGGGGGAAAATGGTCCACTTATTGGAGTCTTACCCAGCACAAAGGAAGATGGTTCTGGTTGGTGGAGGTCAATCATCTCAGTCCCAGGGCATCGTTGCAGACGTTCCTGAGGGCAGTGCCCTAGGCTCAGCCAACTGCTTCATCAATTAGGTTCCCACCATCATCAGGTCATAAGTGGGGATGTTCACTGATGACTGCACAATGTTCAGCACCATTCATGACTCCTCAGATTCTGAAGCAGTCCATGTCTGTAGGGAGCAAGGCTTTGACATCATTAAGGTTTAGGCTGATAAGAAGCAAGTAACATTCAAGCCACACAAGTGCCAGGCAATGACCATAGCCAACATGAGGGAATCTAACCATCTCTCCTTGACATTCTTTTTATCAGAAATTCAGGGGATGTGGGTGTCGCTGGCTAGGCCAACATTCACTGTCCATTCCTAGATGCCCTTGAGAAGGTGGTGGTGAGCTACTTTCTTGAGTCACTGCAGTCCATGTGATATGGGTACAATGGCACTACGACTATTGACTCCCCCGTCATCAACATCCTGGGGATTGCCGTTGACCAGAAACTGAACTGGACCAGCCATATAAATATTGCTATTAGAGGAAAATGTCTAAGGCTGGGAATTCTGGGCACGATCGACTGGCCGTTCTGTCGGAATCGGAGCGGGACGTGTCAGGTAAACCTAACCAGGTCTCGCAAAACATCACAATCTCACAGTGAAGTCGTCTTAGAAGCTGACTTACCTCTGCCTTCACCAGACTGAACAGCCACCCGACATCCACCGGCTTTGCCAAGGAGACCCTAACCAGACACCGTTCAGAACTGGCCCCCACAAAAGGGGACCAGGCTGTGTGGCCTCAACTGCATGAACTCCCTGCCACTGCATGAAAACAAGACAGTGTGCCATTAGACAGCAGGGTCAATCCCGGTGCTGCAAGAACCAGGAACGATCCCACTAATCCCGCCCAGAAAGGCACTCTGTTTTATTTTGGTTAGACCGCGCCCGCTATGTTAAGTAATTCACCTTCTAACTCCTCAAAGCCCGTCCACTATCTACAAGGCACAAGTCAGAAGTGTGATCGGATACTCTCCACTTGCCTGGATGAGTGTAGTCCCAATGACACTCAAGAAGCTCAACACCATCCAGAACAGAACTTAATTGGCACCCCATCCATCACCTTCAACATTCACTCCCTCCACTATTGACACACAGTGGCAGTTGTGTGCACCATCTACAATATGCACTGCAGCAACTCACAAACACTCCTTCTACAGTACCTTCCAAACCCATGATTTCTAACACTCAGAAGTTCAAAGGCAGCAAATGAATGATCTGGTATACGAGTCCGGCACTTAAAGTGTTAGTGTGGTACTGAATGCATTAGTGCCCACACAGTGATGTAAGTGGATACATGACTCACACCTCGAAGTCAGTATAATATTGGATAGAGCTGTGTGCGGAAGCAAACATGGAAACTGCCCCTAGCTTGGACCTTTACTTTACATATTTTTATGGGGCTGGATTCTTCCGCCCTGTCTGTCGCAAGATCGCCACGGGCGGGATACGGACCATGTAAAGTTTATTGACTTCGGGCAGGAATTTCCGGGCGCTGGGCTGGCGCTGCCGGAGAACCCCATCGATAGTACTTATCAGTTAATAAATACTTACTATTAAACTACCTCAGACTATATAATAATAATAATCTTTATTGTCACAAGTAGGCTTACATTAACACTGCAATAACGTTACTGTGAAAAGTCCCTACTCGCCACATTCCGGCATCTGTTCGGGTACACAGCGGGAGAATTCAGAATGTCCAAATTACCTAACAGCACGTCTTTCAGGACTTGTGGGAGGAAACCACAGCACCCGGAGGTAACCCAGGCAGACACAGGGAGAACGTGCAGACTCCACACAGACAGTGACCCAAGCCAGCAATCAAACCTGGGACCCTGGAGCTGTGAAGCAACAGTGCTGCCCACTGCGCTACCGTGCTGCCCTTGCATTAATAAGACAGAGAAGTATGCCTAACACCTTAGAACATTGTGTAAGTGATTGCAAAAACTCAACCATTCACAGAGAAGGCAGAAGAAAGTTAAGATCTTGGAAAATTAAAGGAAAAATCAAACAATCATTCTAACCTGAAGAAAAACTCAAGAAGTGAACGAGCAAAAGAAAATCGCCAGAGAAAAACTCCAAAGAAAAGCTTGGAAGATAAAGGAAAGAATCTAACTGGGGAATTGGAACAGAACGAACGTTTAAGACACCTGAAGTTAAGGGAACATAAGACCATAAAACATTGGAACAGAATTAGGCCACTCGGTCCGAGTCTGCTTCACCATTCAATCATGGCTGATATTTTTCTCATCCCATTTTCCTGCCTTCTCCCAGAGACAAAGGTAATGTTCAGAAGGAAGAGTAAACAAAGTGTTCTGAGTTAAAGAGACAATTACAGTAACTAGATTTAAAGTGGTTAAACTGGGACAACAGACTTCAGAGGTAGATGAAACGTTTTATGTCATTTTCACACAGTCTGGAAGTCGAGATTTGAAGCAATTGGAAAGCAGTTTGCACAGCAGTCAAGACCAAGAAATCCTAAAGAGGTTGAAGTGAAATCCTGGACTTGATTCGCTGTTAAAAGTGAAACAGATGCATTGTTTCAATGTGTCATATGTAAAACCTGGACTGGAGTTTAGAATGCAAACCACCAAGGGAAAGCATTATTATGAGATAAGGCAATGCGGCGTGACCAGTAGATGCTGGGATATGCCTCTTCTAGTCTCACTCTAATATGCATGGACGCATGATAGCCAAGGTGTTGGGATCTAACCCCTTCGCCTCAGAAACCTCTTGCGAGTGGCGTTCAGTGCTGGTTTCCACAAACGGGGACCTGACGACACAGCACTTGTGGGATAGCCCAGGAGATGGGAGCCCCCGAAGATGCATGCCCTCTTGGCAGGGTGGCACCCTGGTACTGCTGGTGCCACCTGGATACCCTGGCACTGCCACCTCAGTGCCAGCCCAGCACTGCCAATATTCCCAGGTGGCACTTCCAGCTGGTAGGGGTACCGCCATGGTGCCAGGCTGTCATTCTTCCGGTGCCGGGGAACAAGTCCGGGGATGTCCCTGAGCTTGTGCGTGGGGTGTGTAAGGGGCTGAGGACCCCCTTATGGGTGAGTTGGGGATCGCCACAGCCTCGTGAGATCCAACGCAATTTTGTTAGACATTGTGTTGTGAATCCTGCCCACAATGGGTGGGATCACCTTTTGGTAAATCTGCATATTAGAGCGAGACAGTAAGTCTAGGATTGGAATGGATTGGATTTGTTTATTGTCACATGTACTGACATACAGTAAAAAGTCTTGTTCTGCATAAGTCTCACTCCAAAGTGCAGATTCCTGAGGCAGCATGGTAGCATAGTGGTTAGCACAGTTGCTTCACAGCTCCAGGTTCCCAGGTTCGATTCCGGCTTGGGTCACTGTCTGTGTGGAATTTGCACATTCTCCCTGTGTCTGCATGGGCTTCCTCCTGGTTACGGGGATAGGGTGGGGGTGTGGGCTTAAGTGGGGTGCTCTTTCCAAGGGCCTGTGCAGACAGGATGGGCCGAATGGCGTCCTTCTGCACTGTAAATTTTATGAACACTCTATGAACCTGAGGCTTTAGGATTCAACCCCTTCCCCTCAGAGACCACAAATGAGAACCAGATGGAACGGTACTCATTCCCCATGAGATTTGAGGCTCCCAGCGACATGGCCTTTGGGCAGGGTGGTGCCCTGGCATGGCTGGTGCCACCTGGGTACCCTGGCGGTGTCAATCTGGCACCTTGGCAGTGCCACCTGGGTGTCAGCCTGGGGCTGCCAAGGTGCCTGAATGGCATTGCCAGGGTGTCAGGTTGGGACTGCCAAAGTGCCAAGCTGGCATTTTTTTTCACCTGCATGCAATCAGGCCGGGTATGCCGGGCGTGGATGTTGGGGGTGTGGGGGCAGGGGGTGGCCGGGAACCCTCCGCTTCTGCGTTTGGGCTGGGGAATTGTTTTGGGGGCTATGGATATTTTTAAATGGTGTCCTGACCTCTGTTATGGGCCAGGGTTTAGAGAACCCCAAAGTGTATCATGGAGTTCACCTGACCCACAACTTTTAATAGATTGTGGTATGGGGAGCAAACAGCCCACTCTACAGGTGTGGTACAGCAGAAATAGAGAAGTATTTTTTTAAGCAAAACAATGTTTATTCTATGAACTCAAGTTCACCTTTTTAAAACATACAGTGAACATCTTAGCAACCATTAATTCAAATGCAACCCCCAAAGAATACAACACTAAGTAACACCAAGTAAGGGCAGCACGATAGCATTGTGGATAGCACAATTGCTTCACAGCTCCAGGGTCCCAGATTCGATTCCCGGCTTGGGTCACTGTCTGTGCGGAGTCTGCACATTCTCCCCGTGTGTGCGTGGGTTTCCTCCGGGTGCTCCGGTTTCCTCCCACAATCCAAAGATGTGCGGGTTAGGTGGATTGGCCATGCTAAATTACCCATAGTGTCCAAAATTGCCCTTAATGTCAGGTGGGGTTACTGGGTTATGGTGACAGGGTGGAGGTGTGGACCTTGGGTAGGGTGCTCTTTCCAACTCGGTGCAGACTCGATGGGCCGAATGGCCTCCCTCTGCACGGTACATTCTCTAAAATTCTATAAATCCTTAAGCTGTCTTTTTAACATCCATAAGACTTTTTAAAAAACTTTAAACAAAAGCACATCAGGTTAAAGTCACTACTGAGAGCAGTTATTAGTTTTAAATCACCAAAGGATCGATTTACAGTCTTCAGATTACTGAGAGAGAGACTAATACCCTTTCGGGCTGTGACTGCAGCTATCCAGCTCTGAAAACGAAACTAAAACACACCCTGCAGCAAAACAGCCTAAAATGAAAGTAAAAAGCTGGCAGACAGCCCAGCTCCACCCCCACTCTGACATCACTGATAAACACCCATTTCTTAAAGGTACATTTCTTAAACACCCATTTCTTAAAGGTACTCTCACATGACATCTCTCGCTGCAATAGGGAGTTCCGGTGAGCCAAGCTCCCCACTGTACAAAATGGTGCTATGTGCGGCCTCAGCCGTGAGTCCCGTTGAATAGCCATGCGTTTCCCGGCACTGCAAGTGCCAGGATACACGCGGGTCAATGCTCTCACTGTGGTACTTTGTTCCCTTTTGGGAGAATTATGTCCCATTTGAAGATCTAACAAATGAATTGAAAGAGTCTAATGAGCAGTTATTGACCATGGGTGAAATATTCCTGTCCCTTGGTCAAAATGCTGGAATTCCCTTCCTACCAGCACTGTGGTTGTTGCTACAACACATGGACTACAGCAAGCAAGAAGGCATCACACCATCAGCTGTCAGAAACTATTAACGATGGGCAATAAATGCTGGGGAGAGCTCACATGCCATGAACAAATTTTTAAAAACTGTGCTTGTGAGTAGTAATCATCATGTGCCTCCCTCAATATTCTTACCCTGTGATTCTTTCTTCATAACCCTGAGTAAAACCTTTGCTAACTAGACACTGTTCTAGTTTATTTCTCCTTCCTCCTTCTCTCACGATTATTTATTTGGTTTAATTAAGTTGTTCCCTGTTTTCTACACTATTTCTCAACACCACTGAAGCTATCTTTCATCCGAATTTAGTTAAGGGCCGGGATTCTCCCCTACCCAGCGGGGTGGGGGGTCCCAGTGTGTTGTAATGGCGTGACCACTCCGGCATCGGGCCGCCCCAAAGTCTCCGCACCTTTAGGGGCCAAGCCCTCACATTGAGAGGCTAGACGTGCGCCGGAGTGGTTCCCGCTCCGCCAGCTGGCGTGAACGGCCTTTGGCGCCACGCCAGCCGGGGCCAAAAGGACTTCGCCGGCCGGTGTAAGTCCACGCATGCGCCGGAGCGTCAGCGGCTGCTGACGTCATCCCGGCGCATGCGCAAGGGAGGGGGTCTCTTCCGCCTCCACCATGGTGCAGACCATGGCGAAGGTGGAAGAAAAAGAGTGCCCCCACGGCACAGGCCCTCCCGCCGATCGGTGGGCTCCGATCGTGGGCCAGGCCACCGTGGGGGCACCCCCCGGGGTCAGATCACCCATGCCCCCCCACAGGACCCCGGTGCCCGCCCGCGCCGCCAATCCCGCCGGTCAGGTACGTGTTTTGATTCCCGCCGGCGGGAGAGGCTTGTCAGCGGCGGGACTTCAGCCCATCGCAGGCCGGAGAATCGCCGCGGGGGGCCCACCGACTGGCGTGGCGCGATTCCCGCCCCCGCCGAATCTCGGGTGGTGGAGAATTCGGGACACGGCATGAGCGGGCTTGACGCCAGCCCCGGGCAATTCTCCAACCTGGCGGGGTGTCGGAGAATCCCGCCCAAGCTCTTTGACATTGGATACATGGCTAATATAAATAAATAGTATTCCATAAAATGTTATGTATGTGAGTGCAGGACCTAGACTAGAACATCGGGATGCAGAACAAAAAGAATGTAAAATGAGTGGAGAACACTTTGGAGTCTTTGGGCTGGATTCTCCAATTTTGCAGCTAAGTGCCAATGCTGGTGTGGGAACTGTGGCATTTTACGACGCCAAAATTGGCACCGAACCCTCACGATTCCGGGACCGGTGAGGGGCTAGCAGCGGCCCCAGGTAAAACCCCCGGCTCCCGCGCCAAAAACGGCTGGAGAATGGCCAGGTCTGTGGCCACGCATGCAAACGGCGACGGCCTGCAGCCATCGCGCCATACAACATGGTGCTGGCCGCGCACAGACCAGACCTGCCAGATACTGTCCCTCTGGATCCCTGTCCAGCTGCACGGTCCCCTCCCCGAATGCAGCGGCACTGGATGCAGTCCACAGCTGCCACGCGCGGTTAATGAAAACTGAGAGCACCATGTGAACCATGCCGTCGGGAACTCAATCCATCATGGGGGGGGGGGGGGGGGCAGAGCATCGGGGGAGGGCCTTCAGGTGACATCCTGAGGCCATCCCAATGGCATGCGGTGTACTCCCCGATGATGCCGTTTTGGAGGGAGCAGAGCATCGGAAAACAGATGCTGCCCCCGATTCGATCGTGAAAAGAGATTCTCCACCCGATTGCTGATTACGATATCGGCGTTGAGCAACGGAGAATCCCACCCTAAGTATTTTCTTCAACGTAAAGGAAAGGTACATTTTCTGAAGTGTGATGCTTCTGGCTTTAATGTTATCCATACTAATGACTTATTGATCACCTTCACTCTCTCCACCCTCAGCCCAACCCTATCTTGGGCATTGATAACCCTAGCCTCACATTCTATTTTATTTGTAATTGAATACTGTTAATTGTCAAATTGCTTGTTGGTGTTAGAACCACAATATTAATAAGAGAGAAAGGATAGCATTTGATTCTACAACCAGGTTTAGCTAATTGCCCATATTGTGATTTTTTTTAATAGTAAGTAATTTACTTTTCACCTTCTTTAAATCCGCTAATGGAATACACTGTGAGGACATGTTTTGCCCCTAAATTAGCCTGTATCCTTCCTGGGCAATTCAGCTTGATTGAATTTAAAATTGTTAGTTTATTTATTGATGATTTTTTGGACTTAGATTGTCGGCCCTTTAAATGTATTTCAATGCTGATATTTAATGGCGGTTGCCATACTGAGGAAATCTTTGAGGCATCGAAGCATCTACCAATGAATTTTACTGCATCAGCTTTTTCTTGTTTATTTATGAATAGGCTACAAACACATTCTGAAACTTTTGTTTTGTGACTGTCGGTTCACTACTGGGTCATTAATAGATCTGACAACACAGGACAAATGAACTATTGTGGCCTTGCAACCCAGAGGTATGCATTTGAAATTTAAAAAGCATGAAAGAAATAACAAAAATTCTTGTTTACTCCCTACAAAATATAGAATTAATTTGGGAATGGGGGGGGAGACTCCACTCCTTTGATTTTTGAATTTGAATGTTAGGTTCTATTCAAAAGTAGTCCAAATATTAACTTCCCCACAAACACTCAATTCAAAAACAGACATGTGCACAAAACATGTGTGTAGGTCCAAAACGTCCACCAAAAATATTAATTGCTCACAAGGAATGGTTGTCCAATTCACCTTCTTCTGCTTCTGACTCTGCTTTGCCCTGAGTCTTCCATCTCCTCAACTGAACTCTTGCTCCCTCAGCCTGCTTCTCATCTTGTTGTTTCTTCTTGATAGCAAGCAAGGGAAAGTCAAAAGGTAAATAATCTGTCCGTTTTCATCATTGATATTAAAAAAGGTATAGAACAGGGAGGCAGAGTTAGGAAAGTAGGAATCAGAAAAGCAGTCGATTTTTACATTTTGTTACCTTGGATCTATGGACATAAATGTCCCACCTGAAATGTTTGAGTGTTTCATATGCAAATTCAAAACAACTTTTTGGATGTATAAATACTAATCCCAAGGGGGTGCCATAACTAAATTCATTTCACGAAACATTGTCAGATCGTGGAGCTTTAATACTTGTTAAAACGTCTTCATTAATCAATGAAAACCACATCTCGCTGCTTCCTCAAATCACATCAAATTAATTACAATCCTTTTCAGTTGTAAATTCATAATGTGCCATTAAGATAATAGTAGAATAAACAAAAAACAAAAACAAGCAAATAAATAAAATGCTGCCATGCTATTTCTTGGATATTTTTCAAATATTAAATAGACGCACATGCATGCATGTCTGGCTGACAACCCAACAATTCTTAATATTGACAGCATATATGCTCAAAGAATTTATATATTATTTTCAAAGTATGGCTTAACTTAGTAAACCATTTATTTACTCAAATAAATGGTCTTCAATGGCACACTTATTAATTGACATCGTTCTTAAATTAGAAGCTAAGGGCGAAATTCTCCCAAAGAATAACTAAGGGTGCAATTTTCCCGTCCAGTTGTGCCCGGTGCCAATTCCGTTGCGCCAGCTGCATAGTGGAAAAGGCCAAAAACGGGATTCACACCAGGTGGAAAGCATTTTGCAATTCACCAGGCCCATTCCCGATGACCAGATCCGGATCTTGCCCAAAAATGGCGAGAAGCTCATTCAGCTTGATTTGCATTCATTTCAATCTCATTAGTGAGATGGAAGTCAAATGCAGCAGTCATCTGACTCCCCTACGAGAAGTCACGCGGGCGTCGTTTTGTACTCCTCTGCAAAAATGGGGATCTGGCTCAATGGTTACCAAGGGGAAGTGAGGAGGTGAGTAGCCCTCTCCATCTACCGGCATGCAGCTCAAGGCACTGGTGCTTCGGCCCTTGTGCTGGGAGCGGGGGTGGGGGTGGGGTGCTTGGCAGGGGCTGGGGTTGTTTAGGGGGCTGGAGGCTGCCAGGTTGAGGGTCAGAGTGAAGGTTGCCTGCACCACTGGCTCGCTAGATGGCACTCTGAGAGAAGGTGGGACAGTCATGTTGGGGACGGGGAGGCTTGGGGTGCTGAGGGTCCTGGGATGGAAGACCTGACTGATTTTCAGCCCCTCTACTTCCCCAGTTCTTTCCAGAGACAAAAATGAATGCTGCTGTCCATTCCCCGGAGGTTGCCCTTGTTTTGCTTGTCTCAGCCGAGGTGGACAGACGCCGAAGGAGACGGTAAGCCCAATGCAAGCTGGAGGCGGCACGACATGTGCAGGGAGCCACCGCACTCCCTCAAGACTGGGCCGCCCATCAGGCTGAGGAGGGGGCCAGAAGGGGAGGTCAGTAATGTGTCAGGGTTTAGGAGTCATTGGTCTTTCCTTGAGCTGATGGACAACTTATGCTGGTGAAAACTACGTCTCAACAGAGAGTCTGTGCCATGTTCCTGTGGAGGAAGATGATAGTGAAGGTCACTGCAGCCATAGGTTTCTACACCACAGGGTCATTCTAGGGCTCCAGCGGCGACCTGTGTGACATTTTGCATCCATCAGCCCATAGATGCATCCTGAACAGATCTTTGTACGCCCGGGCATCAGAAAAGATCACCTTTGACCAGGACCAGGCCCACCATGATGCCCGGGCTGCAGGATTCACGACCATTGCTGTGATGCCCTCCATCCAGGGAGCCATCGATGGCATGCATTCCATCCTTGGAGCACCGGGGCATCTGGGTTCCTCTACCTGAATGTTCAGATTTTGTGCGACCCCCGCCTCAGAATCATGCTCATGTGTGCATGCTATCCAGGGATTGTGCACCACAGCTGAATCCTGGGGCACTTGGAAATCTCCGATGTCTTCAAGGACCACCCCAGGATGACTGGTTGGCTCGTGGGGAGTAGGCATACCGCCTGGGCCATGGCTGATGACGCCAGTGCAGAAGCCTGGGAGACCCGATACAATGAGGCCCACACTGCCACCATGCTGTCTTTGAGCAGTGCATTGAGCTGCTGAAATTACGGTTCCGCCACAGAGGGCTCCCGCTTTGGGGTAGTCTGCTGTGTCCGCCACAATTTGGCACAGCAGTGCAGCGAGGAGGAGGAATATGTGGCCTCGTCTGAGGAGGACCAGGTGGGGCTGAAGGACGAGCTCATAGAGAAGCAGGACGATGTAGGATAGGCCGTGCCATGAGGACAAGGGAGGCCCTCATTGTCTCTAGATTGTCAGGATACGAGGCTGTATCCATTCGCTATACAGCCACTGGCCTGGGTGCCATGCAATTACGGCACCATCTGCTGCACCTGGAGGCTTTGGGATTCCTCCAATCTGCCTTGCAGTCACTGGAATGTGGCTGACACCTGCTCCTTAATGTCACGGCTGTATTCTATCATCTGTATCAGCTCTGGGAGAACCAGAGGCTTGGCATCTTGCTGGGACCCATCTGAGTCCTGGGATTTAGCAGAGCTCCAACTGCTGTCTATCTTGGAAGTTCCTGCCTCCACCTGATCTGCAGCAGCTGTGTGGTGCTCACCAGATAGTGACCCAGAGGTATGTCTGCTACCCGTCCATTGAGGTATGTGTCTCTGTGCTGGCAGTCGGTGCGGGTGATAGCGGTGACACATGGCCAGTGTTCCCCTTGGAGCTCTCCTCTGATGTATTCTCTTGGGTGGCGGTTGGGGGAGGGGGGGGGGGGGGGGGGGGGGGGGGGCGGTCAGCGACTCCAGATGTCCCGGCCTCATTAGATGGTGATCCTGTAAGACAATGGACATAGGTTCAGTAAAAGGGGAGGATAATTGTGCGGGGCATCAACAACTCACTTGAGACAGGTCATTCGGTTGAAGGCCCAGTGGATCCTCACTTCCCTGGATGTCACCTCACTGTCAGTCACTGATCTCCATGGGCAATCCCGCAATCTTCAGCGCACTTTCCTCATAGGGGGTGAGGACTCAGATCTCTGCAGTTCCATCCCCTGTCTTCACCCTTTCACTCTTATTATGGGCTATCTTCTCCTGCAGGAACAAAGAGAGTGCATTGTGAGTTGCACACTTGATGGTTCAGGGGGTCTTTAGCAGGTTGCATGTGTGGACACTGCACCTAGACATGAAGGGGTTGTGATGGTGTGTGCCAAGGAGTTCTGAGGAACTGGTGTGGAGGTTGAATGTTTGGAGAGCATCTTGAGTGGCGGTGTCCAAGACGGTCTGTGATGACCATGGCTGAGGACCTCGACATCATGTCCCAGTCGCTGAAGAACGTATTCCAGATGCAGGCGGACATTGCTGAGGCACTGCAGAGCATAGCCCAGACACTGAGGATCAAAGCTGAGGGTGCCGACACCCCGGGGCGGCTTCAGGACTGGCAGCACCAGATGACTCAGAGGCCTCTGGAGCTCACTCCAGCTGCCGCTCCATCCCTTGGCGTAACTACAGGCACTGTCAGAGGGGAGGAAGCATTGGAGGTCAACCCGGGGCCTGCCACCAAGGAGACTTCTGTTGTCTTCCGTTCTCCCGAATTCCCTCCCTCCTGACACTGGTGTGCATCTGAAGGGCAGTGAGCAGTACAGGGTAGCACAGTGATGCCAGTGACATCAGTATGTTGGTCGGGGTCCTCCAGCTCCAGGTCCTCCAGAGGACTTTAAAGGCCACAGCGTGTTGTTGCATGTTTTACTTGAGTGTAATACGCGTTTATTGGAGTGTATTAACACGCCTCTGTTTAAAGGCCGTGTGCTTAACACTGCTAGGGCTCTGTATGTGTAATTTCAGCTCGGAGTCGCCAGGTGTCGTATATAAACACCTCACAAGTATCTCAAGGTCAGGTTCAAAGTAATAAAACTATACACCGATTAGTAAGTTCCAACGATCAATATTTATTATACAAATATAATAAATACGCATGCACACACTAAAGACTAATACCTATTTCTACTATTAAACGACTAAATACTTATCTAAGTGGGAACCAGCAAGGTCAGGGGACAAGGCCTTTATTCCTTTCTGGGCTGCACCTTCTGTTCGTTATTAGACGAGTACTGTATAAGTTCACGTAGCGAGCGTCGTTTTGGGACTTACTGAACGATGGCTGGTGCTCAACGGCTGGTGATGGAAGACAGGATCTGGAGGCTGGAGTCGGAGTCAGGATACAACAGCAAGCCGGAGCAAGAAACAACAGCTCAAGCCGGAGCACAAACAGACAGGACCATGTGCGGGGTCTATCTTTATAGTGGCCCCCAATGTCCGTGCCTTTTCGGGGCGGGCTTTGCCTGTCATGCATTGATTGGATCAATTCCCAATCGATGTCTCACAAATCCCCCAATCTGAGGGTCTTTGCTTGATGTGTGGGGCGGTCTCTAGGGTCTTTTGTGATGGATACTTCTGGTGCCGTTTTGTCTGGGCGTCCACTCAAAGTATCCATTCACAACCAAATGTTGCTATTGTGTGTGCCCAGATCTGGATTGCCTCATTAATATGCAAAGCGTTTTGCTATTAACACCTTTGGTTGAGATCTTCCACCTGGCCATAAACTAGTTTTGCTACGTGCAGAATGCTAATCAGTCTTTGCAGACTGCTTGTCTTGGCTAAACTGCTTTCTCCCTGCAGTCTTAGCAGTTCTCCATTTTGTTAGCCCAGTGTCCATCTTAGGTGGCTACATTCCCTCCTTGTGATCCTCACAATTAAAAATTGTGCAGGATCACCTATGCACGTTGCTTCGAGTGCTTCTGGGTGCCTTCTTGGTGTTCCCTGACCTCGGCAAGTTCCTGAGCGTCTACTCTGTCCTTGACTATGGGAAGAAAATGTTTTACCTGACATCTCTACTTGGCGCTATGTCAAAGGGGACATGCATTACCAAAACAGGGAACCTCTACCTATCACAACTATCCTTATCTTACCTTAAACATTTTATTACAGACTAAACCTCATCCATTCATACCACATCACATAACATTTCCTGACTCAGCAGTCGAGTCCAGGACAATATAATACATGGGTATATTTTATTTTATTCACACAGTGCTTTATTCATCAAGGGGCAAAGGGGATTGATGAAACCGAAAAATAGGGGATTGAACTCCATAGACGGTTGAGGGGCAGGAACGGGAGGCTCTCCTTTTCCATTTCCTCAACCTGAGGGTCTGTATGATTATGCAGAGGATTGCAATCACTAGCAGTGATTCAATCACATATGACATGGAGTACCATGTCATAAATTTTGTGCACCAGGTCTGAACTTCACTTATCAGAGCTGAGCACGGGGAAGTTGTTGTGAGTGAAACATTTACGGCGGGGGTTGTGGGGGAAACGTGTCTTGCTTCCACACATACAAATATAACATTTAACAGTAATAAGCAGGCTTCCATCATGGTCTTCTCTTCGTTCTCTTTCTCTTCCTCTTGTATGGCCGATCCTTGCTGTGAACCCTCTTTCGTCCTTCGAAAGCTATGGGATCAAGCACAGTATCTGTCAATACACAGTTTAATATCCGTACTTGTTAGTGTATCTGTCCTCTAATTCCAATTGACCCATTAAAATGACTGGCCAAGTCACACCCTGTGACTCCCCTCATTTTTTTTTTCAAAAGCGAATTTAATGAACACAATACACCTAACAACTTTTCTCCTGCGAGCCGTCTCGCAGGCTTTGCTCATTTACCATCCAAATGTTCCTGGATGTAAATAGCATGTGGGATGGCGGCCTAAGGGCTGCCTAACGAAAAATGGAAACAAATTTGAAAGAAAAGGTCGAATGGGTTGCGTATGAGTACGATTTGAATGGGATCCCCGGGTAGGGCGTGCTGTGCCATACCCGAGCTTGGCTGACCAAAGTGGGTTCTCAGACAGGGCGGGTCCTCAGTGCCGTTTGTCCACTGCCTGAGTAACCTGGATTAAACGGGCATGAATGTGTTTACCGTGGATTTGCAGCCTCTATTCGCCGAATAGAGGGGCACCTAAAAACAAGGGAGGAGCCAAGATGCTCCTTTTGAAAATTGAGCTGGGCTTCAGACAATTTAGCCGATAAGGTGAGCTGCTCACCATAGAAAGTTCTCAGAGGTATCTGCGGACAAACTAAAGTGCGTGCGAGGTGGTCACAATCTTTTCAGCTGAAAAGAAGGTGTCCAGCCTCCAACTGAATCAATAACAGTGAAACAAACAAACATAAACTGACAAACAAAACATACGTGCAGGTTCCATCAGAAAGGACATCGCTTCCCTCAAGCGGTTCCTATTTTACATCATCTGGACACCTCACTTTTCCTCTGTCTCTGTGAACAGGGTCACAAAGGGGTTGCTGTATCGGGATTCAGACACCGTGTCGTCCTGCTCTCCCGGATCCCACACCCTTGTGTGGATCAGGCATGAAATCTTTGAATTATGTGACCGGGGGTCACTTTCGTCGTTGCGGACAAGTCGGTACGAATTGTCCCTGTGCCAGAGTGTTGGGTCTAAAAGTGAATGGGTATTGTCGGGGTAGTCGGGGTCGGGTGGTGGGTCTGGATTTTTAATGTAAGTGACTTCCATGGGGTCACTGGAGTCGGGGTCATAGTCGCTGCAGTGTGGGCTGTAGTGTGGTGTGCTGTGGCTGTCCTCAGAGTCAGCGTCTGTATCGCTGTCTCTGCTGCGGCAGCTTGTGGGCGTTTCGGGGCGTGGTCTGTCGTGGTCAGTGGGCGGAGTCGTGGGCGAATCCGATGAAGAACTGGTCTGTGAGGGGGATGGTGGAAACGTGTCTCTAGTGGGAGGGGTGAGGTGTTCTGCTGCGTCTAGCAGGACATGGTGTGCATGGTTGGACTGTGTTCCATATGCCTTTAGCTGGTTAATATGGAACCACGCGGTCTTTCCATTAGGATATTTTATCCTGTAAACTGAGAGGCTAATTTTATCCGAAATTGAATATGGGCCGGAATATTTTGGTGCCAAAAAACTGCTGGGGTTGTATACAGATAGCATTACCTGTTGCCCAACCTGGAATTCTGTGGGGTGTACGGTCTTGTTAAAGCATGCTGTGCGTTGTCTACGCCGTTTCCCTAGTTGAACTGCGGCTGCGATCTGTGCAGACCTCACAGTCTCAACTAGGTCTTTAACTGTCTTTTCGTGTGTGAGGGCCGTCACTTCGGGGCTAGTCATGTCCAGTCCTAAAAGGAATTCTGTACCTTTCATAGGGCGTCCGGTCATGAGTGTGTGTGGTGTGTATCCTGTGGAAGTTGAAACTGTATTTCTGATGAACATGAGTGCAAATGGGAGCACTGAATCCCATGTGGAGTTGTTTTCTTGAACCATTTTTCTAAGTGTGGATTTTAGGGTCCGATTCATGTGCTCTACAATCCCGCTGGACTGTGGGTGATACGCAATATGAAAGTTTTGTTTTATGCCAAATATTGTCAGGACGTTCTTCATGACACGTCCTGTGAAGTGAGATCCCTGGTCCGAATCAATGCTTCGGGGTAAACCCCATCTCGTGAAGATGTGGTGGGTCAGGATCTTTGCAGCTGTCTTAGCTGTAATCGTTCTAGAGGGGAATGCCTCTACCCATTTGGTAAAGGTATCGATTACCACCAGAACGTATTTATAGCCATTCCTACAAGGGGGCAATGGTCCTATAAAGTCGATCTGGAGGTTTGTCCAGGGGCCATTAACTGGTCGAGTATGCCGAAGCTGTGCCTTTTTAGAATACCTCTCCGGGTTATTCTGGGCGCAAATAAGGCAATTCTCGATATAGTGAGTTACATCTGTCCTTAGGTTAGGCCACCAACAGAGCTGCCTGAGGTGCCTCGTGGTCGTGTCGATTCCTTGATGTCCATGCCCGTCATGGAACAAAGCAATCATTTGATTCCTGTCCTGCTGCGGGACCACATAAAGCTGATCCTTTATGATCACACCCTCATGTGTGGTCAGTGCGTGTCTAAACTTGTCGTACTGAGGCACAAAGTTGCCTTTGAAAATCTCCCTGAGATCCTCATCCTGCTTCTGTGCTTCAGCTAAATCCCTGATATCGGTCTGTGAGACTTGAACTGCGCTCACAGGGGCGCTAGCTGGTGCGCTAGCTGGGGGTGTCCACAAGTGTCCTCGCCTGGAACCTGCCTTAGCCAGTGCGTCGGCTTTTACATTCCCAGGGGGGGATGACCTATGGTGGCTTCTAACTTTTATGATGCCGAAGGTTCTGTCCTTCGCTTTATCTAAAATGTGTTGGAGTAAAGGGGCTGATGGAAGGGGTTTCCCGTCTGCGGAGACAAAACCTCGTGTCCTCCACAGGAGTCGAAAATCTGTCAAACTGTTGCAGACATATAGACTGTCCGAGTATATGTCCGCCGGGCTGGGGAAAGAATCGGGGTGGTCCACTATATACGCTATGGCAGCGAGCTCTGCTGCCTGCGCGCCTAAGTGACCTGGCAATTTTAAAGCTATTTCCTCGAGAGCGCGACCTTGCGCGTCCTCGACATAGATGCCGCATCCCGTGATACGCTCACCTTCTAAAACCGTGGATGAACCGTCCACGTATATCCGTAGTGGTCCACACGTGTCTGTGTGTTGGGGGCTTTGTCTTGGGTTCCCTATCTTCCTGGGGGGTGTCTTCGCTATGAAGGGTCCTGTGTTGTGTAGGGGTGCTACAATTTCACAGTCATGGGGCTGTCCTGGGTATTGGAGGTTGTTGGCTAAAAATGTGTGTGCGGGTCCGTTTTACTGTAATGTCCCGTCCTTGTAAGAGTAGTGTCCACCTAGCTGCCCTAATCTGGCTAACTGAACCGTCCTTCAGTCGACCGTCTAGGAGTAACTGTGTGGGGGTGTGCTCGGTCAAAATGGTGATGGGGTTGAGTCCGGTGATGTACGAAAAGTACTGAACTGCCCAGAAAACTGCTAGGAGGTGCCTCTCGCAGGCTGAAAATCCCTGTTCTACTGGGTCTAAGAGTCGGGAGGCATAAGCCACTGGTCTTAGCTGCTCGTGCCGTTCCTGAAGTAACACGGCCGAGAGGGTCAGATTTGTGCTCGCTACCTCTATTGCATAGGGGGAAAGTTAGTCTGGGACTTGTAGCGCGGGTGCTGCGCTAAGGGCTCTCTTTAACTCCTCCACAGCCTCTGTATGCTGCGGAAGCCATTCCCAGGGGGCTCCTTTCTTAAGGAGGTCTGAGAGTGGGGCTGCCTTTGTCGCGAATCCATCGATGTGGTTCCGACAATAACCAACCAGTCCTAAGAACGACCGGAGGGCTGAAACATTCTGGGGAAGGGGCAATTTGACAATCGAATCAATTCTTTTGAATTCGATCTCGCGTTTGCCGTGTGTGATGACTGTTCCCAAATACATCACTTTGTTTTCCAAAATCTGGGCCTTTCTTGGGTTAACTTTACAGCCAATTGAGGTTAAAAGTTCCAGGAGCTCGGCCAGAAGCGTAATGTGCTCTGCCTTTGTGTCTGTCTGCAGTAGTAGGTCGTCTACATACTGTACCAGACATTCGGGGCGGGAAAATTTTTCTAGACCATTCGCCAGCTGTCGGTGGAAAATGGAGGGGGAATTGTGGAATCCTTGTGGAAGGCATGTCCACGTATACTGTTGTGCTTTGAAAGTGAAGGCAAATTTGTACTGGCACGCTTTTGCCAATGGGATTGACCAGAAGCCATTGCTAATGTCCAATACCGTGAAATATTTGGAGTTGAGTCCCTGTTTGAGCATGGTCTCGGGACTTGTTGCTACCGTGGGGGCTACTGCTGGGGTTACTTTATTGAGTTCCCGATAATCAATGGTCAGACGCCATGATCCGTCGGGCTTTCTCACTGGCCAAATAGGGGCATTATTGGTCGAGGCTACTGTTCTAAGCACACCTTGCTCCAATAAGCTACCTATCACCTTCTCTATTTCTCCCTCTGCTTCTAGGGGAAATCTATATTGTTTCTGTGGTCGGGGGTCAGGTCCGGTAACGTGAATTTGTCCAGTCATTCTGCCGCAGTCGTGCCGGTGACTGGCAAATGCTGTCCTGTGTTTGTTTAATACTGCCTTAACTTGTCTGTCCGTGTTTAATGTAGTCAAGTCAAATGAATAGTCGCCTACTGCACTAATCCTATTAGCGTACTCTCCTACTGTGAGAGTAGCGGGTGCTCTGTCCGATCTTGCCATTCGCCAGACACACTGGTTCACTGGGTCGAACGACAGGCTATGGGCATTCGTAAAATCTATCCCTAGTATGTGTTCTGCTGTCCGGGGAAGATTTACTAATACGACGGGGTGTTTGGTGGAAATGTTCCCTAGCTGGATTGCTACGGGTGCTGTAATGTGTCCCTGCTGCGAGTGTCCTGTGAAACCGCTAAGTGTGATGGTGGAGGTGGTCGGCCACGTGTCTGCCTGTGCCGTGGTTGTGGAATTAATCATGGTGCGGGACCCTCCTGTGTCCCAAAGTAACTCTATGGGCCTCCCTCTAACTTTAGCTGTGACTACCGTCTTCCGGATTGATCCCAAAGAGTGTCACAGACCCAAGTGGGGGAGCCCGAACACCGTCAGTCCGTTCCGTCCACATTGGTCTGTCCTGACTGTATCCCTATACTATGGATTGGTTTGGCTTTATTCCTATTCAGAGTGCCTGTCTGCTGGCCTCTCTGTGATCTCTGGGGTGCATTACATTCCTTAGCCCAATGTCCTAACTGGCCACAGTTGTAGCATTCCTGCGACTTCTGTGGAGGGCTGTTCTTTCCTTCATTTACCCACGCGGGGTTTTGGTGCGCTCTCACTGCCTGTATGTCCGCTGCAGCCTGAGCTTCTTCTGGGGATTTCACTTTGCCTCTGCCCTGAACTGATTGCTCCCAAGCGCGGGACAATCTTTTCAGGACCCACTTCTCATTATGGGCCTCCTCTGAGGGGTCATAGCTGTTGCAAGCACTCTGTCCTGCATCTGTGGCATGAGAAATTATGGTGCGCGTCCATTTAACCATATTTTCACGGTTCAAATGGGCTCTATTTAAATCGCCAAAAACTGCGTTAAAATGGATCCACAGCCTTCCTGCAAATGCTGTGGGGTGCTCGGTTTTCTTCTGTCGGCACTTATTAAGTCCTTCTACTGGGTCACCTCGGTTATACCCTATGGCATCTAAAATGGAGGTGTGCATTTCCTCTAGGGTGCCTCCGCCAACGTTCTGTGGGTCGGGGAGGGCTGCTACTTCCGATTGGTCCAAACTCAGCACTGTGAGCTTAACCTGTTCTCTCTCGTCCAGGCCGTACATGGTTGCCTGTTGCTTTACTTTTGTGAAAAATTGGTGGGGGTCTGCGGTGGGGAGAAACGGAGTGATGTTTTCACACGCGTCCCTGAGTTGGGTTTCAGTTAAGGGGGTGGTGTAAGTAATATCGGGTGCACCTTCTGTGGTCGCTTTCCTTTGGGTGGTGACTGGATTCATTGGTGCGGTAACTATCTGATCTGTGGGGGGTTGGGGTGCTTGTCTTTTCTGCTGCGCTGCTGGCGCACATGTTCCCTGAACATAACGCTGCGCTGTCTCACTTAACTCTTTCCAGCCTGGGGCATTCTCCTCATCTAACTGCGTTCCAAAGGTGCTTTGGAACCCATTTTGCACTGAAAGCAGCGATTGCAGCTCCGCAATCTGCTTCCTGCATTTCGCATGGTCTACTGTACTCTGTCTTTGTTCTGTGGTGGCAGCATGGAGTGCTCTTAAAGCTGCTTTAAGGTCAGAGCATTGCCTCTGCAAAGCCTCTACCTGCTTCTCTGATTCTTCTCTTATCAGGACGGCACGTTGCACGTCCTGATAGGCCTTTTCGTACTGGGTCTGGGAACTGCTGAGATGGGCTAGACAAGACTGATGTGCCCTCTTGGCATCATCCACCTCTCTACCTTTCTCTGCCAACTTCCCTCTAAGATCCATATTCTCTTTCTCGATGTCCCTGACATCCACTTTACTCATTCGATTTCTCTCCTCTAATTCTGCCCGGAGCGTCTGAACGACCTCCTCTGTGCCTCGCAACTGTGCCAAACAGGACACGATTGCCATCGGCTTGCGTGCTTTACTAAGGGTCTTCTTATGAATTTGAGAGAGGTTCTCCCACCAAGTATGTCCTATACTTCCGGGACCTGTCTCCTCATTCAAACAGAATTCTTTCCAAAGGGGCCATCCCTTTCCTTGCAGATACTTGCGGAGTTCCAGCTCCCACACGGGACACTGACCTACTCGGCTACTGCTGGTCGCTGCAACCACAAACCATTCTGGATTCATGAGGCGTTCCATTGCCTGCATGGCCATTTTCTCTGACTCACTTTAATTTGGAACAGGGGGTGTTGAGGTTATGTCTCACGAAACGGGTAAGGCTTACGCTATGTTCCGTTCACAAAACTACCGAAAGTTTGTCGCAACAAAAATGCTTTCAGGTTTTCCTTACAACCCTGTTAGTACGCATGCACTAAACACACTTCCGAATTACGTTTATTCATTTGAACACCTTGAATACTTGTGATTTCTTTCCTTTTTCTTTACCAGATTTCTAATTCAAATTTCAGGGTCCTCGACGGAGTGGGGGTAACCCTTGTAACCGTGTCCCGTCAGGAAGTCGCCACTAAATGTTGCACTTCCTCTAGGGTTCAAACGAATAAAACTATACACCGATTAGTAAGTTCCAACGATCAATATTTATTATACAAATATAATAAATACGCATGCACACGCTAAAGACTAATACCTATTTCTACTATTAAACGACTAAATACTTATCTAAGTGGGAACCAGCAAGGTCAGGGGACAAGGCCTTTGTTCCTTTCTGGGCTGCACCTTCTGTTCGTTATTAGTCGAGTACTGTATAAGTTCACGTAGCGAGCGTCGTTTTGGGACTTACTGAACGATGGCTGGTGCTCAACGGCTGGTGATAGAAGACAGGATCTGGAGGCTGGAGTCGGAGTCAGGATACAACAGCAAGCCGGAGCAAGAAACAACAGATCAAGCCGGAGCACAAACAGACAGGACCATGTGCGGGGTCTATCTTTATAGTGGCCCCCAATGTCCGTGCCTTTTCGGGGCGGGCTTTGCCTGTCATGCATTGATTGGATCAATTCCCAATCGATGTCTCACAAATCCCCCAATCTGAGGGTCTTTTCTTGATGTGTGGGGCGGTCTCTAGGGTCTTTTGTGATGGATACTTCTGGTGCCGTTTTGTCTGGGCGTCCACTCAAAGTATCCATTCACAACCAAATGTTGCTATTGTGTGTGCCCAGATCTGGATTGCCTCATTAATATGCAAAGCGTTTTGCTATTAACACCTTTGGTTGAGATCTTCCACCTGGCCATAAACTAGTTTTGCTACGTGCAGAATGCTAATTAGTCTTTGCAGACTGCTTGTCTTGGCTAAACTGCTTTCTCCCTGCAGTCTTAGCAGTTCTCCATTTTGTTAGCCCAGTGTCCATCTTAGGTGGCTACAGTGTGGAAAGCAGCAGGCTGCCTCCACCACTAATCCTGAGGACACACCTAGATGCAGCAGTAGACCATGGAAGATCAAGAAATGTGAGGAGCACTAAGTGGGCACTGGTGAAGCCACTATCTGGAGCTCGGGGGATTGGAAATCTGTCACAGTAAAATGTGCATCATTAGAACATGCCACACCTCATACACACCTCCAAGAGGACATGGTACAGGTGTCACACTGTCTACCTGCTGAGACACAGTCTTCTGCAGCACATGGTGTTTGTCAGCTCATTAAATGAACAATGGCATCTGTATACCTTGGGCCATCGTTGGCCTCCCCTTTTGGGTCCCTCCTCAGCCTTGATGGATGGCCAGGTCTTCAGGTTGTGCGGCGGCCCTCTGAACATGTGGCGCCACCTCCAGCCTGTGGTGACATTGCTGCCTTCTCCAGAGTCTGCCTGCCTCGGCTGCGACAAGCAATGCGACGGCAGCTTCCACGGATTCGACTCCAGCAAATATTTTAAGTGGAAGGAATTGGAGAAGGCGAGAGACCAACAATCAGTTTGGGCTTCCACCCTGGGACCCTCAAATCCCCCAAGTCTCCCCCACCCTTACCATGATTGTCCCACCATCTCTCAGAGTGCTTTCCAGGGAGTTAGTCGTGCTGGCAAACCTTGCTCCATACACTCACCTCCGGCCATATCAGGAGCCCCTAGATCCCAGACCTCAGACATCCGGGAATATTAGGGAGACTGTGCTCAGCTGCCTTCTGCTCATCCACACGCTTACCCTTTGGTCATGAGAAGATCCACAGTCGTGAAATCCTGCTCTTCAGTGTTTGATTTTTGGCAGCTGCCTCTATGGTGCTGACGCTCCTAGAGTTCAGGCTCACTGTTCAGGCATCAAAGTTCACTGGACATGCAATGCACTAATCATCCTCTGAGACATGGCACGTGTTTCCTCGAGGAAGAATTTGAGAGTTGAAAAGCGTAAAGTGCGATCACAACTAATAAGGTTAATTCCTCATTTGAAATAGCCTTCAGCTGTGAAGCTTGAGGTTACTCACAGACAAAGGGAGTGAAATCAAATTTCAGAATAGAAGCCTGTCAACATATTTAAATATGTTTATCTTGATCATGCCCAGCGAGTGCATGATCCAGACTGCATCAGGCACCGTGGGTTGGGTGCCTGGGACAAAGCCTGTTTTTGACCTCTCTAGCTATGCCCCCAGGGTAACAGGATTGGCGCCTGGCGCAACAGGGTTGGGAAATCACGTTCAGTCTTTTGTCAAACAAAGAAAGGAACAGATGGTAGATTGCAGCCTCATTGGCCTACAAAAGGATAATAGCGAATTAGACTACAGAAGATACTGGGCCTCATGTACACGTACCATTTTGTACCTACCAAAATGATCATATATCATGCATTATATATTTTAGCAACATATTCATTCAGAGTGCTTGCACACAAACATTTCATAATTTAGATAATGAAAACACATCCATACATACAATCACTCTGATGCATGTGACTCGCTTCCTTTGGCAGGAGGAGGAATAAGCAAATAGATGACACCACTTCAATCTAACAGTAGTACTACCAGAAATTATATTAACATAGGTCATTGGCACAGCGGTGAATATCCCTCTCATCAATTAACCAGTACTGCAACAGATGTCTCAGAATCCAAGATCCAGGAGGAAAAGCTGGCTTTGACCTGTTTGGACGTGCTTTGACCCAAGGCGTTCAAATATTTTTCAATTAGTTCTGAATGTTTGCCTCTACTTGCTGCCTATCCAGTATATTGATCACTCTTTGAAGAAGAATTTCCTAATATCAGTTGAGAAAATACCTTCAACTACTTTGCCTGTCCTGTGTCCCCTTGTTTTACTCCTGGAGTTTAAAGTCCTATTCCGGCTTAACCTTCTCTATCTCTTCAACAACTCTAGATGCAGCAAGAGGATCAGCTCTCAGATGTGTTCGGATGAGGCTATAAAGCCTCCAAGCTGGGATTTTTCGTCCCTGCTGCAGCAGGTGTAGTGAGCTAGTCAAAGGTCCATTGACTTCAGCAAGAGCAGAAGATCCCGTTCATGGGCGGAGCCAGAAAATTCCAGCACCAATCTTTTTCATAATTCAGGGGAGTTGTAACAGAACTGAGCCAAAAAATGAAAGCATGTCTGAAATCTGGCTGATTTCAGCTTTTAATCAGTTTGGACAGTAACCAACCCATGTAGGAGGCTGGTTGGCAATTTATCTATGTCGAGGCTGGCACCTGCAAACATCATCCTCCTCGCTGGGAGGCTCCCCACTGGGTTCAGAACCACCTGGTTCTGTGGACTCTTCTCCAGCATGCCTGCCTAACTGGAAACCAAATCAGTCCATCAGGCTGACATCTGGACAGCAAATCTGCCAGTAACATCAGACACCGGGCATACAATGTAAACTCAAATTCCCACACTGAGCAGGGAAACCTGGACTTCCTGCTCTCCACATATCTCCCACGGTCACACACATTCCTGCATTGCTTTAAGCCCTTGAACATTTGTCTTGGTTCTTGGAAATCGTAACGGCACACTATCAAAAATGTAGTATAATGTTTAACCACAACCTACTCTGACTAATGCTATATGTAGTTCAAAATCCATGGGCTTTGTTGCTACTACTTTGCATTGAGTGAATCGGTTCAATGCTAAGTTTTAAAGCTCATAGAAGGCAGCACGGTAGCATTGTGGATAGCACAATCGCTTCACCGCTCCAGGGTCCAAGGTTCGATTCCGGCTTGGGTCACTGTCTGTGCGGAGTCTGCACATCCTCCCCGTGTGTGCGTGGGTTTCCTCCGGGAGCTCCGGTTTCCTCCCACTGTCCAAAGATGTGCAAGTTAGGTGGATTGGCCATGATAAATTCCCCTTAGTGGCCAAAATTGCCCTTAGTGTTGGGTGGGGTTACTGAGTTATGGGGATAGGGTGGAGGTGTTGACCTTGGGTAGGGGGTAGGGTGCTCTTTCCAAGAGCCGGTGCAGACTCGATGGGCCGAATGGCCTACTTCTGCACTGTATGATATATGATATGATATTAACATAGAACATACAGTGCAGAAGGGGCCATTCGGCCCATCGAGTCTGCACCGACCCACATAAGCCCTCACTTCCACTCTATCCCCGGAACCCAATAACCCCTCCTAACCGTTTTTGATCAGTAAGGGCAATTTATCATTGCCAATCCACCTAATCTGCACGTTTTTGGACTGTGAGAGGAAACCGGAGCACCCGGAGGAAACCCACGCAGTCACAGGGAGAACGTGCAGACTCCGCACAGACAGTGGCCCAGCCGGGAATCGAACCTGAGACCCTGGCGCTGTGAAGCCACAGTGCTCTCCACTTGTGCTACCGTGCTGCTCAGTAATCTCTTTCAATACCATTTGGGAAGTGTATGGATGGCCTCTTATCCTTTTCTATGTGCAGAACACACTTTGCTGCCGTTGTCCATATTTTCCACCTCAAAATGGAATTTGTCCCCATTACCTCAGTACAGAGCACATCTGGCGTTGGAATCACTGCCTGAGTCAGTGGCAGATCTTGGAAGCAGAGTTTGAAAATTACACCTCATGAATTGGCTCAGCCACTGGTGTCAAACCCACGGCTTGGAAACCAGACACCGATATAAGCAATGCAGGGCGATTTTAGTCCAGAATGATTTTGGCTCAGGTCAGAGGTTGCAGTGTTAAAAATTCAAACACTGACCCCCAACCTGCCCACTCGACCTCCATCTGGCTGTAACCAGGTGCTAAAGGCTGACATTGGGACACAGAGGAAGAAAAGATTAATCAATTCAACAGGTCCTGTGAGAAACCTGCTCTTTCCGGTTTTCCGACATTAATCCAGCCTCCATTGCTCCCTCCCTGCCTTCAAATAGTATTCCAATATAATATGTGCAAATACAATAAGCGTCTGTGTCAATTTAAGACCTCAAAAAATCCTTTGAGACTCTCATTGCAAACTCTCATTAATTAAAATTATTTCATTGAGCAGAAATTATGGCAAAAAGGCAAAGCAACAATGTAACTGATTCCTATGAATTTCTGGAAGTGACAACCCTCATGGCCAAAGAAGGTATCAGGTAGATGGTTCTTTGTGGTTTAGGTGGTACCTCAGTCTTAGCTTCAATAGTGAGCCTGACTCTTTTAATACACGTCCTCCATATTTGTGTCGCAAAATGCCATGGTAAGGGCTTTGCTTACTAAAAATCAAGTTCCTCCCATATCCTACCTAATAACCTTACCATTTTTCTGCCATAAAGTTAACATGGATGCTGCAATGCAATGCTATTCATTTCTGTCAGTGTTCTGCTGAAATCATGTCCTTCCATCTGGCAACTAGCACTTAATTCCCACCGTGCACAATGAGTAAGAAATTCAGTTTCTATAGTTATCAGTCCCTTCCCAACTGTTTGAGGCTCCCTTCATTGTTCTTTAGCCCTGTCTGACCACTTCTGAATCAGCCTTTTCTTTTCTGCTTTCGGTCCAACCTTTCGTTAATATACTTCATCAAGCAGCAAGAACTTGAGCAATTGGGTTTGGTCCATAAGGAGGAGGCAGGCGAGGCAAAACCAAATATCGCCTGAGGGAGTTGTTGGGAATCCACCCTGATTTCCATGTCTGCCGCAGTGCGACCAGCATGAAGTGTGCTTCTCAGAAATAGCTTAGAGGCTAAGAGGTGAGAAATTAAGCAGCAATACAGGGTACTTCAGGGCCTTTCTAAGAACTTCCTAAAAATTGTTAATTATTATGAATTGTCCCCTTGATGGATATTATTTATTACCATTTAGATTTGTGTTCTGCACAATGCACAGTAGATATTCCAGGGCAAAGGGTTCTCTAATGAGAGCAACTGAGTATGTGCGTAAGGAGCTATTTCACAATGGCATCACTCACTGAGGAGAGGAATATAGAACATAGAATATACAGTGCAGAAGGAGGCCATTCGGCCCATCGAGTCTGCACCAACCCCACTTAAGCCCTCACTTCCACCCTATCCCCATAATCCAGTAACCCCTCCTAACCTTTTTGGTCATTAAGGTCAATTTATCATGGCCAATCCACCTAACCTGCCCGTCTTTGGACTGTGGGAGGAAACCGGAGCACCCGGAGGAAACCCACGCAGGAGTTTGAAGCATCTCGGAGAATCACTCCAACTATTTTTTGGTCATATTTAACCATTGTAAATAGTTAGCATGTGAATAAATGTTTTTGAAAAAAAGATTATCTCCTTCTGTAAGAAGTCTTTTAGAGTAGGAAGCCAGTAAATTCCAAGATAAACCCTTGATAACAGATGACGGCGGCAGTAAATACGCCCAGAGAGGAACAGTCAAAAATGGCAGGAAATGGCTGAAGAGAAACCCATTAACAGCAAGGCCAGTATACCCGAAACCACATTCTCTCCATGTCTGCGTGGGTTTCCTCCGGGTGCTCCGGTTTCCTCCAACAAGTCCCGAAAGACGTGCTTGTTAGGTGAATTGGATACTCTGAATTCACCCTCAGTGTACCCGAACAGGCGGCGGAGTATGGCAACTCGGGGATTTTCACAGTTAACTTCATTTCGGTGTAATGTAAGCCTACTTGTGACACTAATAAAGATTGTTGTTATTATTATTATTACTCGATTTGGACAAACCAGCAAAGAGACTTTCCCTTTAAGAGAAGAGACTTTGAGGTGAGTTGTGTATATTTATACAATAGCATGGGGCTGAAGACTCAGGGGAGATGCAGGGCTGAATTCTCTGATTGCCGACGATGAAATCGCATTCGACAATTGGCCGGAGAATCCCTTTTTAAGCCAAAATCGGGGGTGGCGCTCTGAAGGCCTCAGGGCAGTACCTGAGGCACTCCCCCGATGCTCCGCCCCCGAGTGGCCAACTTCCCGATGGTGTCAGTCGTGTGTCTTCTCAATTATCGAGGACCTCGCATGGCGGCTGAGGACTGTGTTCAGCGCCACCACAGTCGCAGGGGGGGAGAATTTCCTCTGTCAGGGGGGCTTCAGCAGGCTGGGGGGACGAGTAGGGGATGATCCAGGGGTGGCAAGGGTGGTTACAGTGGTAGGCCGGTTCCGTGCGTGGCAGGCGCCATGTTGTGCAGTGCGGCCACCGCAGGCCGCCGCTGTGCGCATGCGCAGCCATGGACATTGGCCAATCTGCGTCCATATCCATAGGTAAAGCAGGGGCTTTATGTGGTGTGGCTGCGAGCCCCCCAACAGGCGGAGCATTGGTACGTGGGCGGCGCTGACGTTTTGGTCGTAAGTCCAGACCTTCCTCCGGACGTAGCCGCAAAATCGGAGAATCCATACCATAGAGTTTTATAAGGGCAAAGAAGAGACCACACTGAATAGGTCGAAACAAAACTTACTTTATTTTACAAAAAACTATTATTTACAGCTCCAGTAGTTCCCTACTGGGTCTTCTCTAGATAGTGCCTTACTGGTCGACTTGATTTATACAAAGCCAAGTATTGTTAAGGATCCTCCACCCCCTTATCGGGAGAGCTCGTATTCTGCAAGATTACGTGGGGTAGTTAATCATCCCTATCCCCTAAGATCTGCGCAGGTTATAACATAAATAAAGGGTTACCTCCACTGATAGCAATTTTCTAAGCGACCCACTCATTTTCGCGCCCGGCGTGTGAGGCAGGTTATTGTTTCCATAATGGCGACTCATCAATTACACAATGCATTTTTCATAAAGTGAAGGACAGAATGCAGGATTTTATACGGACTTATTCACTAAACGTTGCTGGCATTATTTCTTTGCAACAGGACTGAAACTTAACTTTAAATCAAGGCAATGATTCATATTTCAACTTACCCAGTGGGAACAGAACAATCCAGCCTGATTTCACTATTCATTGTCTTCAAAATTGGACAAGGTGTAAAACAAATGTAAGTCTGCTGTCTGAATTACATTAAAAGTAGCCAACAGCCAAAATGCTTACATTTGATGACCTTCTGGCATCAGTAGACTTCATTGAAGAGGCACGATAGTGTAGTTAGGGAGTTGACAATTACTAACTGCACCACTTCCTACCACATGGTTCCAGCCTTGCCACCCACCCCCACTGAGCTGAATTTCAATAAGGAGAATGTTTATATTACCCCCCAGAGAGGCTTGCTGTTTGTTTCTGTGGAAACCATGATTTCACTTTCCTGGTTATTCTATAAAAGTGCTCCAACTTTTTAAACGCTAAAGCTTCACTCATAGAATTGTTTTTACCCCACCACCACCACCACATCACACCATCCCAAACATTTCTCCAGCAACTTACCACCCCCAGGAGCAGCACACCAATTGCTGGGCAAACTATCTTCTCTGCCCCATCTAATAATATTTCTGAGTTGGTTCAGCGATTTCTGGTGGCATAAGTATAAGGCCATTGAGTTGGCAGAAATCCTGGCCTGCCACACTTTAATGGGGTCACAGCCAATAAGCTCTTACATTATCTTCAGACCAATCCTTACGATCGTGATACTTACAAATATACAGTTTCAATAAAATGGTCATTAATGACCTTAAAAGTGGGTGTCTGGGCAGTAAATCATCACTTGAACTTCTGTGGGATCACAGCCCATCTTGACTCATTGAATCGAACGTGACAAGAAATAATGGAGAGGAATGCAAAGCGAGTAGCACGGATTATTGCTCCCAAAACCAATGTGTAGTTGGGGGATCAATCCCATTCCAGGCATGAGGCTGAGCATATGTGGTCCCTGCAGTTTCGAAGGCAAGGCTTATCACCTGAAACTTGCTGGTGTAGCACTCAGCTACAGAAAATCACATGCATGCTGGTTTGGGTCAGTCTAGACATAGCCAAGTTCGGTATCTCTTTGAAGTCCTAATACTATGCTGAAGTGCATATTACCATGAAGTGTTAGGATGGTACTCAACGGAATTATGCCATTCTAAATTAGGCTCAGGATAATGAGTCCTGATCCTAACATGGAACAAACTGATCCACAACCAAAAGGAATCTGCTCCATGCTACAGTGTGGTCAAATAGGATATCAGATGCACAATTGTCGTTCGATACAAGAAGATTGTACTACGGGCAGCATGGTGGGGCAGTGGTTAGTTGTACTGTCTCTCAGCGCCCCAGACATGGGTTCAATTCTGGTCTCGGGTGACTGTCTGTGTGGAGTTTGCACTTCCTCCCCGTGTCTGTGTGTGTTTCCTCCGGTTGCTCCGGTTTCCTCCCACAGGAGGAAGCTCCCTTAGCTTCCAAAAAATTAGCTGGGTTTACTGGATTACAGGGCAAGAAGGTAGGGTTGTGGACCTAAGTAGCATGCTATTTCCAAGGGTTGGTGCAGTCTCAATTGGCCGAATAGCCTCCTTCTGCACTGTAGAGATTCTATAATTCACACATAAAATCTTCTGTAAACCAGGGTAGATATAACACAAGTAAAATTGTATTCAACACAGCATAAAAACTGTGGCGCACTGGGACATGAGATAGACATCAGTTTGTTCCTATATATATTTATAAATGAAAGGGCATGCTCTATAATTACGTACGATCATAGATTCCCTACATGCAGAAGAAGGCCATTCGGCCCGACCAGCCTGCACTGACCCTTCGAATGAGCACTCTCCCCAAAACCCCATTACCTAACCTGTACATCCCTAGACACTAAGGTCAATTTAGTATGGCCAATCCACCCAACACACACGCCTTTGGACTGTGGGAGGAAACCGGAGCACCCGGAGCAAACTCACACAGACAGGAGGAGAAAGTGCAAAATATAAAAAAGCCATGGCCTGGGTATCATTTGTGTTGGACTGAATTTTTCTGTCACTTTGAGATCTTAATTAGGTCACTTAGAATCACAGAAAGGTAGGGATTGCTGGAGTTTAAAAGATCAATTCCATCTTGTTCTCCTTGTGATAGTTACAAGATACAATGATGTTGATTAATCAGAGCTATCAATCAATCGATTACAGACAGAGGGACGACGTGAGGAAACAACAAATGTGGTGAGGTTTGAGAGCTAAAGGTCCAAAGTCACCAGCCATAATGACTTGTGAATTCGGAAGGGGTTTCATGCAGTTCAAATCCAAAGTGGAGGACTCCAACTCAACTGCATACTACCATGTTCCCACTTCTGATTCCATCCTGCAAGTGATAAAGATCATCCAGGATTGAATCTGTTGTTGTCTAATCTGCCATACACTTATTCCAGCTTGATATCTGAAGAGGACTTTGCAGAGTCAACTGGGCTAACATTGCTTAAACTGTGCCTTTATATGATTCCTGGCTCATGTCGTATAAGGGTCTGGCACATATAGGGTTAAAGTGGGACTGAGTACAATACTGTCCACATAGTGATAGAAGAGAATACATTACCCGGATCTAGATAGAACCATGTGCACTAACGCGCATGGGTACAGCTCCCAGATGGAACTCCTTATTGTTTATATGTACATAGCTCTTGTGGTTAATAAATACATACAGCTAACCTACTTAAGACCACAAATACTTCATTAAGACCGGCCACATAATGTCCAGGCAGACATTTAAAATTCCTCACTGCAGCAGAACAACCCATGGGGTTTCTCAGAAGTCCAGCTTCATTGCCCAAGTGCAGAGCCAGCAGACCCAGCATTGATGAGTGAATACTCAGGATAAAACAAGTCCTGAGAAATTTTTAAATAGATCAATGGTCAGAAATTGCTATTTTAAAATTCCAACAGAAAAGCCTGATTCCCGGGCCAGTACCCAAACACATGGCATCCGTGCTCACTCCAAAAAAAAAGGATTGATTAATTGATTCAGAAGAATGACAACTAAAGAATCAGACTTAAAGAATCAGCAAAGTCCAGAAATCGCAGAGAGCTAAAACGGAGAAGTCAGCACCTAGTTGACCAGCCATTGTTTTAAATATTTTGAAGGCAGGGTGCGAGTGGCATGGCAGCTTGCCAAGACTGGTCTTTGTCTTTGCCTTCAAACAAATAATGGTGCCATCCTGGATTTCAGCAACGTCTTAAAGCTGAACCTACACTATAAACGTTTTAACCATGGATCAAAAGTCCAAATTCCCAGTTGGGGAACTTACTGATAAAGTAAAACTAATGCAGAACATTCAAGAAAACACTAAATGCCTTTTACAAATAATTACATCTTCAGGCTGTGGAGTAAAAAAGAGGCACAGAAAACTTGCATTCAGGAGGATAGAATAGCAGGGAACTGTCCGGAGGTCTAAAGCTATGTATTCTTGGCAATCCCAACACCTTACCTGGGCTGCAACAGCAGGTAACGGTGCAGAGCAGGCGGATAGCTGTGAATGAAGGAAAGCTATCTGATGAAACCCAAAATATACAAATGCTGCAAAAGCAAAATGAAATAAAGTTGGAAAATATTTGATTCAGAACTGAATTGGAAGATTTGAAATTCAAGATTATTGCTGAGTTTATACCCTTGGCAATATATGAGACACTAAACTTGTCAATGAACCAAATTGTTGGATTTGGTTCGTTAGTTGGCACTGCCAGGGTGTCAGTTTGGCACTGCCAGAGTACTAGCTTGGCACTGCCTAAGTGCCAGCTTCTCTATCCCCAACTACCTGGCGTAGCCATCATGTCTGTTTTCCTTTTTTGGAAACGAGCACTAATTTCCTCCGTCCTCAGATTGCGCTGGTGGGTCTGGTGAATCCTGGGAGCCAGAAGACTCTGGCCTCAAATGGGCACAACGGGTCAGGAGCATCCCAATCGGATCGGCACCCAGCACAAAACCCACTTTTCAGATTGCCCCAATCCCACCGGGAATAGTGGGACTGGAGTCAGGCACAAAACAGCCAGAAAATCGTACCCAATTTGGGCCATCTATGTTTCTTTCTCTTTGCGGCTCCGACAAAGAATATAACAAAAGCAAAACGGTTGACGAGATCTGGGCTATAATCAAAAAAGAAGGGAGAAAAATAACTTTCGATGATGATTTTGTGAGCCAGAAGAGAGAATCGACAGAGATCCAGATCCATTCACCATCGGGAGTGAGGTTGGGAGAAATATTGTCAACTTCCAAGGCAAAATCATCATTCTGGCAAGTAAAACTAACTCTCAAGAAAATACTTGGAACCGCACAGTTTAGAAGGGGATATCGGCGGCAGCCACTATTGCAAGTAAAAGGGTTTTCAAAAAAAGCTATCGGACAATTACTGAGGGCTTACTTCAAAGGAAAATGGAAGTTTTCGGTACACATACCGTTGTAGTGGCAAGTGCTTTGTAGACTGCGCATGAGGCACTGAAACAGTCGCAAACCTACAGGACTGCTGATTCTGCAGCCTACCGCCCGGGAATCGATAGCAGGGCACAGAAACAGTCAGCTGCTTGTGCGCTGTGAGTTTGCTTTAAACAGAGAGAAACAAAAACGGCAGGGAAGACTAGCTGATGGCTGAGTAGCACAGGTTAGGGAGTTGTGATCCAAAAATGGCAGGAAGAAAATGTGCCTTGGACGCGTTTGATGAGAAAGAGACATGGAATTCCTTAAAGCCAATCAGACACCAGCAAACCTGCACACTGTGATATTGCAAAGTATACAGGGCGGGCTAACCAGTTAAGTAATCCAATGAAGACTCACCAAGTACTAAAGTGTAAAGCCATCTTAAGGAATCGAAGCTCGGCATTCTAGCAGGAGACCAGCAATGATTTTGGGTCTATCCAAAATTAAATGGGAACGCTATTAAGATGGAAGTGGATACTGGTGCTTCAGTATCCTTTATACCTGAATCGATATACCATCAGAAATTTAAGTATCTGCCATTGCAACTATCTGATCTGATCTTGAGGACATATACAGAGGAGGTCGTGCCACTGAAGGGCTTCATCAAGCTGACTGTGGACCTTAATGAGCAGAAAGTTTCAGGGAAACTTTCCAGCATTGATGGGGAGAGCTTGCCTCAAGTTCAAGGACATTTTCAAGCATTGTTTGGGAGATCTTGCCTCAAGTTCAAGGAAAATTTCCAGCATTGTTTGGGAGATCTTGGATAAGGAAGATAAACTGGGTCGTTGTGAACCAACTTGTTTTTTTAAAATATTTTTATTTTCCTCCTTTTTCCCTTTTTCCCCCAAATTTACTCCCACCAATAATAAACACTAAGCAGTAACGAATACAATGTCAATCCCCGTATTAACAACAACAATCCCATCCTTCCACCAAACCCCCAAACATCAACCCGCATGTTAACATAAACAAATAACAAAAAGGAATCAGGAATCACCCATAATCTCCATTAACACATACAGTACCCTTCCCCCCAACCCCTCTTCCCTAATGTTCGATGTAATTCAATTCTTGAAAGTGCATAATGAATAACGCTCATAAATCCCCTTAGTTCAAACTTAACCTTCTCAAGAGCTAAGAATTCCAGCAGCGACCCCTACCATGTCAGGGCACAGGGTAGAGAGGTTGACCTCCATCCCAACAGGATCCGCCTTCAGGCAATCAACGAGGCGAAGGCTACAACATCTGCCTCTGCACCTGTTTCCAACCCCGGCTGGTCCGACACCCCAAATATGGCCTCCGTGAACCAACTTGTTGATTCTATGAATGATCTTCAACCACGTCTGAGAAAGTATGCAAAGGTATTCGAGGAGTCACTTGGATCCATGAGTGGGATTGAAGTGAAACTCAAGAAAAAGGCAGATAGCGTGCCTAACTGTTTGAAAGCATGTAGCATACCCTACTCTATTCGACCTAATGTGGAAGAAGAATTCGAGAAGTTACTGAAGACAGAAGTCATTGAGCCTGCTACCACCAGCAATTAGGAAGCCCCAATTGTCCCAGTCTTAAAGGAGGATGGTTCAATATGAATATGCAGGGTTTCAAAATGACTATCAGCCATGTATTATGTGCTGATCACGACCCTTGGCCACTTATGTAAGATCTTTTTTGCAGGCCTCTCAGCAGCCAAATGTTTACCAAAATTGATCTCTCCCAAGTCTATCTGCAAATGAAGGTAGCTATTGAGTCTCAACCGATACTGACCACAGTAACACACAAGGGTCTGTTTTGGTATTGGAGGCTTCCATTTGGGATAACATCAGCTCCGGCTCTCTTCCAACGATCTATAGATCAGATCTTGAGTGAGCTATCGGATGTGCAATGCTACCTGGGCAACATTTTGATTACAGATTTGAACAATGTAGAGCATGTAAAAAACCAAGAACCTACTCTTACAAGGCTGCAACTATCAAATCTCAAAAAGAGAAGTGCAAGTGTTTTAAATTTTCCGTTCACTATCTTGGACACATCATCGACCAAGGCAGTCTTCATAAAGAAACAAAGAAGATGTTGGAGATCCTAGATGCTCCACAACCGCAGAACGTGATTCAGTTAAGGTTGCTTCTAGGACGGTAGCACAGTGGCTAGCACTGTTGCTTCACAACGCCAGGGTCCCAGGTTCGATTCCCGGCTTGGGTCACTGTCTGTGCGGAGTCTACACATTCTCCCCGTGTCTGCGTGGGTTTCCTCCGTGTGCTCCAGTTTCCTCCCACAAGTTCCGAAGACATGCTTGTTAGGTGAATTGGATATTCTGAATTCTCCCTCTGTGTACCCGAACAGGCGCCAGATGTGACGACTAGGGGCGTTTCACAGTAACTTAATTGCAGTGTTAATGTAAGCCTACTTGTGACATTAATAAAGATTATTATTATTATTAAATTACTGTGGAAATTTCATACCGCACTTAGCAACAAGGCTGAAGCCTTTACACACATTGATTTGTAACAACCAAGTTTGGCTCTGAAGGAGAGATTGTGAGGATGCTTACCAAAATGTCAGAACAATTACAGGAATCTGAATTATTGATTCATTACAACCCAAAACTGAAGCTGCAGCTTGCTTGTGATGCATCATCTTATGGGGTGAGAGCAGTTGCATATATTGAGACAAAGAGTGACTAATAGCATTTTCTTCCAGGACGTTGACTAGCACTGTGTCTAACTGCCCAACTTGAGAAAGAAGCTCTCAGCATTATTTTTGCTATTCAAAGGTTCCACCATTATTTGTTTGACTGTCAATTTACTCTATTGACAAACCATCGTCCCTTAACAACTATATTTGGGCCTCAAAGGGATACATTCACTCGCTGCTAGTCAATTACAAATTTGGGCGTTAATCTTGTTGGCACACAATTATGCTGTTGAATATCGTAGGTGTAAACAGCACGTGAACGTGAATGCTTTGTCTAGACAGCGACTGCAAGATCAACAAGACAAAAAGATAAGCATGAATCTGATGAACACTTCAACGACATATCTTATCTGTGGAAAATTTTCAGGTAAAGTCTTCTCAGGTGTGGAGGTACCCGATCGGATCCGATGATGGGGAAGATGTTGGGCATGATGCAAAAAAACACTCTTTCACAAGAGCACAGGAAGAATTTGGACCTTAAATCATATCTTATTAAGCATCTTGAGTTGACAGTACAAAAGTGAGTATTGTGGGGTTTTAGAGTATTCATCACACCATATCTACAAAGTAGAATCCTGGAACAACTACATGAGGGCCATCCCAGTGTAGTTAGCATGAAGAAGTTGGCATGAAGCTACTTCTGGTGGCCTGGGTTAGATGTCTAAATAGAGGAGAATGTGGGGTTATGCCAATCAAAATGGCCAGAAGTTGCCATCATGAAATTGACAACTAGGGAACAGGCCATAGAATGGCTTGATGACGTATTTGCAAGATTTCGGCGACCTGAACAACTCGTGAGCAATAATGGTACTCATCAGTTGAATTTGAGGACAACCTGAAGGAGTGTGGCACCACCATATCAAATTTGCCCTCTACCATCCAGCTACCAATGGCTTAGCTGAACATTTTGTACAATCGCTCAAGCATGCAGTGAAGGCTTCAAGTGATGAAGGCTCTCTACCTTATCGTTTCAATAGCTTCCTAATGACATACAGAAACATTGAGCATTCTACAAATCAAAGCTCACTGGCTACATTGAAGTTCAAAAAGGAAATGAGGCACACAGGTCGACCTTTTGATTCCCCCTTCAGTTTTAGAGATCATCAGGTAACAACATCAGATGCAAGTGGGTAGAATAGAATAACATTCCAAAAGCAGAGACTTTGACCATGGGGACCGTGTTCTTGCAAGGAATTACACTTCAGGTGAAAAATCGATTCCAGGAATTGTATTAACTAAAACGGGTCTGATTTCATATATAGCACAATCTGACATTGAACGACACTGACCAATTATTGCTGCACGTAGTGAGAGTACAGAACCTGCACTTGATGTTTACATCACAGAGAGTATGAGGACTACAACTCCCGGAATTATGGAATCTGTTGTGACAGAATCATCCACACAACCAGAGAGAGCTTCTGAGTTGGTTTTGTTGGATATAACACCGATCAGTGTACAGGAAGACAGTCCCATTACCCCTCAGAGCCAAGTTCATGAACGTCGTGTTCTGCCAAAATGAGACAGACGTCCACCCAAGAGACTGTCTTACTGATGTACATATGTGTTCCATAACATAAAATCGTTAGTTATGGTATAATGTGTTGGATCTGTTAAAGTGTTTGATTAAGTAAAAATGCCGGGAACACTAAAGGAGTAAAGCGGGAGGGGTGTTATTTCTCAGAATAACACCATTGGCTGGTCCACAGCAAGGGGACTTGGATGTCGTTCAGTGCCCTTCCTGCCCCCTTCCCAATGCATATCCCTCAGTCACCCACTGAGTGTCTGACAATAAGGGAGACAAACCTAACAGCATTTTGCCTTTTGGGCTTCTCGCATGGCGTGCCCTGCCGGTCACTGGATAAATGTATGGATAGATTGGAGAAGTTGGGACGGTTTTCCTTGGAGAACAGAAGGTTGAGAGAAAAGGCTATAGCCCGTAACATACTCCAGGCACGATGCTGACAGTTGGCACACCAGAACTAGCCACTTCTCTAGCCAAACCATTCATGTATGGCACGGTAGCACAGTGGTTAGCACAGTTGCTTCACAGCTCCAGGGTCCCAGGTTCGATTCCCGGCTTGGGTTTGTGCGGAGGCTTCACATTCTCCCTGTGTCTGCATGGGTTTCCTCCAGGTGCTCCGGTTTCCTCTCACAGTCCAAAGATGTGTAGGTTAGGTGAATTGACCATGATACGTTGCCCTTCGGTTAGGTGGGTTTACGGGGATAGGGTGGAGGCTTAAGAAGGGCGCTCTTTCCAAGAGCCGGTGCAGACTAGATTGGCCAAATGGCCTCCTTCTGCATGTAAATTCTATCACCTATGTAAAACAATAATGCTGGCATTTCGTTGAAAGATTCCCCAGGTAAATATTGGCGATTAAAAAAACAAGATAAATCTAACCAAGCCAACTACAGCCCAATCAGCTTTCTTCCATTATCAGAAAAGCTATGAAAGAAGCTGCCAGTAGTGCCATCCCGAAACACTAAACCACACCCCTCTCCTGCTTGCCAGCACACAATTTAACTTATGTCAATACTATTTGACTCCAGGCCACATTACAGCTTTGGTACCAGTGTGGGTGCAAGGATTGGATGTGAGAATCTGCCTTCAATACTAAGGCCTCATTCCACTACATATTGCACCAAAAGAACATGAGATTAAAGACAAGGCCAGTCATAGTAACCAGGCATGCAGCTCTCCTCACACCCCCCTTTGTGGACCTGCTATGGTGCCTGCTCTCTGCTGTTTTTTTGTTATTCTTTCATGGAATGTGGGCTTCGCTGAACTGGTTGGTTTGTTAGGCCATTTCAGATTTCAGAGGGCAGTTAAGGGTCAACCATATTGTTGGGGATCTGGGGTCACATACAGGCCAGACAGGGTGAGGACAGCGGACTCCCTCTCCCACAGGACATTCGTGAACCAGATGGGTTTTTATTATAATTAACAATGGTTTTGTGGTTACTATTACTGAGACCAGCTTTAATTCCACATTTATTCATTGAATTTAAATTCCACCGGCTGCCATGGTGGGATATGAACCCACATACCCAAAACCTGGAGCTCTGGATTATTAGTCCAGTGACATTACCATGTCTCCTCCATTTCCCCATTGTAATAAATTAAAAACTCTTGACACCTCTATCACCTCGAAAGTCAAGGGCAGCAAAAAGTTCCTCTCAAAGCCACTCATAATCCTGACATGGAAATATATTGTCGTTCCTTCACTGTCACTGGGTCAAAATCCGGGAACTACCTCACTAACATCACTGTGGGTGTATCTACACCACATGGACAGCAAAGAGCAAGAAGGCAGCTCACCATCACTTTTCGAGGGCAATTAGGGATGTGTAATAAATGCCGGCCAACAACACCCACATCCTGTGAAGGGATTTTTTAAAATCTTCACTTTTGGCCTCAAATTTTATAGGCCTTGCTTTTTATTTTGCTTATTACTTTCTCTCCCGCCCCTTCAGTCTTCTGACGTTGGCATCCTACAAACCTACCCTCTTCACCCCATCAAAGTGGCAGAAGTTTCAACCACCTAGATCCTACTCTCTGACACTATCTGCCTAAATGTGGCCACCTCTCTATTTATTTTAGATTCTTTAAAACTCACCTTTGCACCCCAAGCCTTTGGTACTATCCCAAAGCCCTCTCTGCCAAATTGGTGAAGCTAAAATTCAACTTTGAAGGGGCACAAAATGGTCAGTGATGGATCAATCACCCATTATATACACCGCCTGATTTTTCTTTGTTGCATTTTATCCTGTCTTTCATTCGGAAAAACAAACATATGAATTAGGAGGAGGAGGAGGTCAATTGGTCCCTCGAGCCTGCTCCGCCATTCAATAAGATCATGACCAATCTGCTTGTAACCTCAACCCCACATTCCTGCCTACCCCCAATAACCTTTCACACCCTTATTAATCAACAATCGATCTACCTCTGCCTTAAAATTATTCAAAGATTCTGTTTCGCTGCTTTTTGAGGAAGAGAGTTCCAGAGTCCCACGACCCTCTGAGAGAGAAAAATTCTCCTTGTCTCTGTCTTAAATGAGTGACCACTTATTTTTAAACAGTGACCCCTAGTTCTAGATTCTCCAACAAGTGGAAACATATTCTCTACATCCACCCTGACATTACCATAGTGATATCATGGTTGTGTTGTAATTCATCGATTGACCACCAGGAGTCTCATTAATATATCAGTGGATGTTAGAGTCAGGTGACTTCAGACTGTCTGGGGAGCTGGGAGAGAGGTTGCTTGTGCACGTTCATACTATTATTCATCTGTTGTCATCTGTTGTTTGTGTATATTTGGCCCACAGTTAATGTTAATTTGTATATAGCTTTAGCTACAGGTGTTCTTGTAATATACATCAGGCCATCTGACAAGAACATTACAATTACTCCTCAGGATATTAAAGATTTAGATCAAGTTGCCTCTTACTCCATTCCGTAGGGCAGGGACTCACTTTAGGTATCTGAGGGTGCAGGTTGCCCGGGAGTGCGGAGGGCTCTGCAGGTACAACATTTCTAGTTTGGTGGGGCGAGTGAAAGCTGATCTGGCATGGTATGATGGTGTCCTTCTGTCACTGGCGGGTCGGGTACAGACGATTAAAATGAACGTGTTGCCGCGATTTCTGTTTATTTTCCAATTCCTGCCGCTTTTCCTGCTAAAGGCATTTTTCAGAGAGACTGAGGAAATTATTACTTTGTTCATATGGGGATGGAAAGTGGCCAGAGTTAGAAAGGTGCTGCTACAGGGGGGAATGGAGGCAGGGAGATTGGGTCTTCCAAACCTGATGTATTACTACTGGGTGGCGAATGTGGAGAAGGTGCGGAGCTGGGTCAGAGGGGTTGACTCCCAGCGGGTCAGAATGGAGGAGAGTTTGTACAGAGGGTTGGGATTGAAAGCACGAGCAACAGTGCCGCCCCCGATGGCCCCAGGGAAATACTCAGGGAGTCCAGTAATAATAGCTTAATTGAGAATTTGGAGGCAGTTTCGCCTTCACTTCGGGTTGGGGGCAGGGTTAAGGGAAATGCCGATTCGGGGGAACCACAGATTTGAGCCAGGGAAGTGGGACGGAAATTTTCGGAAATGGGAGGAGAAGGGGATTAAGACATTAAAAGATTTGTTTCTTAGGGGTCGGTTTGCAGGATTGAAGGAGCTGGAAGCGAAGTATGGGCTGGAGCGAGGGGAAGTGTTTAGATACATGCAAGTTCGAGATTTTGCCAGAAAGGAGATACAGAGTTTCCCGGTGGAGCCGGCCTCCACATTGCTGGAGGAGGTGCTGACGACAGGGAGACTGGAGAAGGGGGTAGTGTTGGCGGTTTACGGAGCTATTTTGGATGAGGAGAAGGCACCACTGGAAGGGATCAAATCAAAGTGGAAGGAAGAGATGGGAGAGGATATGGAGGAGAGGTTCTGGTGTGAGGTGCTCCGGAGAGTGAACGCCTCCACCTCGTGCACGAGGTTGGGGCTGATACAGCTAAAGGTGGTATACAGGTGGTATTGCGGGGGAGGCCACGCTAATCACGTTCGTATGTTTTGGTCCCGTCCAAAGCTGCAGGATTACTGGAAGGAGGTTTTTAAGGTAATCTCTAAAGTGGTGCACATGAACCTGGACCCAGGCCCCCAGGAGGCCATATTCGGGGTGTCAGACCAGCCAGGGTTGGAAACGGGTGTGGAGGCAGATGTTGTAGCCTTTGCCTCGTTGATCGCCCAAAGGCGAATCCTGATGGGTTGGAGAGCAACCTCTCCACCCTGTGCCCTGGCGTGGCGGGGGGACCTGTTGGAATTCTTGACTCCTGAGAAGGTTAAGTTTGAACTGAGGTGAAGGATGAAGGGGTTCTACAATTCATGGGCATTATTCATTATGCACTTTCAAGAACTGGATAACATCGAACATTAGTTGGGGGGTTGGGTGGGAGGATTGGGGGGAGGGGAGCGGTGTGCATTAATGCTGACTATGGGTGATTCCTGATTCCTTTTTGTCATTTGTTTATGTGAACATGCGGACTAATGTTTGGGGTTTGTTGGGAGGATGGGATTGTTGTTATTGATATGGGGATTGACATAGTTGTTACTGATTATTGTTTATTGTTTGTGGATGTAAATTTGGGAGAAAACGTGAAAAAGGAGGAGAATAAAAAAAATTTTTTTTTAAAAAGTTGCCTCTTACTCTTCTAAATTCTAATGGATACAAACCTAATGCCTCCACCCTTTCCTTTTATGGCATAAAGTGTCCTTGGAACATTTTGTTTGATAATGGCACCAGATAAGCTGTCGTTGCAACTGCGAAACCAATAGAAAACTGAAGAAAGGGTCCCAAATGGCATTTCTGTACTGATGTTTACTTTTAAATCTGCAATTGACGTGCCACAATTTTAAAAATGAAATGAAATGAAAATCGCTTATTGTCACGAGTAGGCTTCAATGAAGTTACTGTGAAAAGCCCCTAGTCGCCACATTCCGGCGCCTGTCCGGGGAGGCTGGTACGGGAATCGAACCGTGCTGCTGGCCTGCTTGGTCTGCTTTAAAAGCCAGCGATTTTGCCGAGTGAGCTAAACCAGCCCCTTGCTGAAGGACATTCAGAGATAATTACAGGCAATGAAATAATTCAGTTCTTTGTTCATACATCACACATTTTGTAGCCATCTCAGATGGCCACCTGCAAAGGGCCATGGGAATTATGGCTAACTCAGAGCTTGTGTGTGTATTTGCAACCCAGATAGCTAGACGCAATCGAAACCCCCGCTTGTTTGCATTCTAATGGCCCATTTCCCCAGAACAAAAGGACTGTACTCAGGTAATCAATACAGATGCAGACTAACTGGCGCCACTCCCTTTGCTAAGAAAGCCCAAACAGCCATGGTCAATGACCGCTCAGGACATGCCCAGCCATCAAGGCACCCGCCCCTTTATTGGCCAAAATCGAAGGCAGTGATCGAAGCCTGTCGAATTATTGGGTCCAAAGTGTTGCCTTTTTAACTTGCTATAAATATGGCAGTCAGAAAGTTGCCCTTCTTTTACCTAGATAGTGATATGATATGCTCTCAGAGTCGCCAGGTATCAAATGATACCGCCACGAGGTTCAACCGGGTATCGATCGAAGAGCCAAATAACCAGTTAGTTAGTTCAGGATCAATGGTACTTTATTTACACACAAGATTAACTTGCACATGCAAAATAAACACTACTAATTAAACTACACCTAACAACTATGACAACCTGTACTTAACTTCAGGCACCCACCTTACGTCAGAGCAGCAGTGGCCTTTGTTTGAATCTGGATGTACTGGGTCTGGAGAAGTAGCTGCTGTTCATCTGGGCTCATCCATCTGGTAGCGAGTGTTGAACTAGCGAGTGAGTGGTTCTGCGATTGGAGATGAACATTGCCGGAGCGCCAGGTCCAAAAGAGATCGAACACGTGGCGGTGTTTCTCTTTATCCTGGGGGGTTTTGCGCTCTTTTGGGCAGTCCTTAGGTTTGGCCCCAATTAATTGGGCAGTTCTCGATCACTGCCTTCGATCTGAGCCAATAAAGGGGCGGGTGTCTTGATGGCTGGGCATGTCCTAAGCGGTCATTGGCCTTGCTGTGTAAGCTTCCTGAAGAAAGGGAGTGGCGCCGAAATGTCTGCACTTGTATTGGTTACTTGAGTATCGATCCTTTGTCTTACGAAGATCGGCCATTAAAATGCTAATCGGTTGAGGGTTTCGATGCTGTCTGGATTCTCTTCTCACAAATATACATGCAGGCTCTGTGCCTGCCTGACTCTTACATTGTCCACATTTCCCTTTAGGCTTTACGAACATCCATGTTTCTTGTTGTAAGTGGCCATCCCAGATGGCTACAAAAGCTAAGGACCGCCCCAAAGGGATAAAAAGAGACATAGCCACGTGTTCGATCTCTCTTGGCCCCGGCCTACGTCTAAAACCAAGTGTAGCATTACAACCAGAAGACAAGTTCAAGACCAACAATCGCTACCAGACGGATGAGCCCAGCAGAAATAAAGCCACTTCTTCTGCCCAGCAATGCAAGATCCGAACAAAGGCCTTGTTCGTCTGCAAAGAGCCGGTTGCCCTGAAGTTAAGTATAGGCTTTGTAGTTGTTAGGTGTAGTTTAACTTGTAGTGTTTTATGTTGCATGTCAAAGTAATCCTTGTGTGTAAATAAACTATCTTTGAACTTGAACTGATGAACTGTTTGTGTGGTCCTTTGATCGATATCCGGTAAAGCCTTGTGGTGGTATCATTTGATACCTGGAGACTCTGAAAAGCAATATTATCATTAACAACTGCCATATCTAATTAATTTGGCAACAATTTACAGTAAGAACATCAGGTTAAAGTCCAACAGGTTTGTTTCAAATCACTAGCTTTCGGAGCACTGCTCCTTCCTCACATGGGTCACTGTTCATATGGAGTTTGCACATTCTCCCTGTGTTTGCATGGGTTTTGCCCCCACAACCCAAAGATGTGCAGGCTAGGTGGATTGGCCACGCTAAATTGCCCCTTAATTGGAAAAAAATAATTGGGTACTCTAAATTTTTTTTAAAATACATATAATGTGTACAGTACAAATTCAACAATTTAGATTTGCAAACAATTGATTTTCCTGCGAATCAACTGCTTGCTCAACTTGTCCGTAAATCTGTCTAAATGAGAGGATTTGTATCTTCAACTTTATTATAATATGTTAGGAGCTATGCAGTGACCTTTAATGCGCTGTGTAATGTTTCACAAGCATGGGAAAAGAACAGCTGGCAGTGAATAGAACACCAAATAATACTTCTGTAGCTAGCAGCTGATTTCTGGAATGGTTGATAATTGTTAACTTTTGATGTTCTGAATGATTAATTTGGGATTAGCCAGGATTAAACCCTTCTTTAACATAGCACCTTTTATTTCAGTCTGATTTCTATGATCAATTCTTCTCAGTTAATAATTAACTAGCTTCCCAAGGCATGGATGCAATGATCAAAGCATATAAGTTACCATCACTAATTTTGCTGCTCTAATTGATTAGTGTGGTAACAGTTAATGCCACTTATCACAGTCATTCTGTCTTTCCTGCTAACGCTGTGGAATCGAAAATCCACGGCCTTTCTGGTACGTCTCACCATACATCTGCAGAGTCACTCCTCAAGAGCTGTACATCTTTCAGGGATCAAACATACCAGGACCTGGCCTCAGACCGGATTCAACAGGCCTTGTAAGAAACAGAGCCTCTGCCCACCCCACAGAAGGCCACATGTATGAGCGTGTGGAATGGGGAGGTGGCGACCGACTCAAATACCATGAGCATCTATTCTCCCATCTTCTCAAGGCCAAGACTTGAGTAAAAAGTCTAAGCTGACACTCCAGTACTTAGGGACTGGCTGCTCTGCCAGGGGTATTATTGTTTGGATGAGATGTTAAATCCAGACCCAACTGGACCTCTCATATGGTTGTAAACTCAGACTATCTGGTGCATTGCACCACCAGGGGCTGGTTTAGCACAGGGCTAAATCGCTGGCTTTTAAAGCAGACCAAGGCAGTCCAGCAGCACAGTTCAATCCGTGTCTCGGTCTAGTTCAAAGAAGAGCAAAGTACGTTATCTGCTGTGTCCTGCCTAATATTTATCCCTCAATCGCACATCACAGCACGATTCTTTGTGGGAGCTGCGTACATTCAGATTGACCCCTATGTTTCCTACATTACAACAGTGACTACATTCGTGGCATGGTTAGCACTGCTGCCTCACGGCACTGAGGACCCGGGTTCGATCCCAGCCCCTGGTCATTGTCCATGAGGAATTTGAACATTCTCCCCGTGTTTGCGTGGGTCACAGCCCAAAGATGTGCAGGATAGGTGGATTTGCCATGGTAAATTACCCCTTAATTGGAAAAAAAGAATTGGGTACTCTACAATTATAGTGACTATATTTCAAAAGTACTTCCTGAAGTGTAAAGTGCTTTGGGACATCATAAGATTGTGAAATGTGGATAAATGCCTTTCTTTTGCTTTTGTTCTTTCTTTCATTTTCTTTCTTTCTGGCAGTACAAAGTAAGTATTTATAAATTAGATGGCGTGTTGATGTACTTACTAAGCTCTGACACACTCAAAGAATATATTGTTCACACATGCTTACCCTATCATCGAAAGGGGCAAAAGGATACATTTCTGCCGTTACAATTCCAGGAGGACTCCTTGCCAGTCAGGAGTGCAGAACAGAAATTCCAGCACTCGCTCAATGCACCAGATATTCTGAGTTGAACACTCAATAGGCAAAGCACCCCTTAGGAAAATCGCAAACTCTAAAATATGAACAGATTGCTGACATTGACTCTTCTGCTTCCACACATAAGAATGGGTCATGTAGGGTAAAGAATGGTGAACAGGTGAATGGATTTATTGCCCCAGTAAAACACAGCATAATCAGAAGAAGTTATTAAATTTGGAAAGAAATGAAGCAAACTAACAGGCAAGAATTGAAATGCTGAAAGAGCAAAACATTACAAATACGGGACAGCCAAATGCCAATTTTATAAATTTTCTACACTTTTCTATCCTTCTCTTTTATGACCAGATGCAGTATCACAGGCTCATTGGCTAGGTGACATTTTTTAATGCATGGGTGTCGGTGTAAATGCTGCCTGGGAAAGGGGAGTATTGCAACTAAACCTAATCTTATAATTTTATAATAATAATCTTTATTGTCACAAGTAGGCTTACATGAACACTGAATGAAATTACTGTGAAAAGTCCCTGGTCGCCACATTCTGGCACCTATTCAGGTACACAGAGGAAGAATTCAGAATGTCCAATTCATCTGACAGCACATCTTTCGGGACTTGTGGGAGGAAACCGGAGCACCCGGAGGTAACCCACGCAGACACTGGGAGAACATGCAGACACCGCACAGACAGTGATCCAAGCCAGGAATCGAACTTGGAACCCTGGCACTGTGAAGCCATAGTGCTCACCACTATGCTACCGTGCTGCCAATGTAATCGTGACCTTGTCCAATGTAATTTTCAGCAGGTGTCATCATGCAGCAACAAATGGAAAGATTATTTTGTGCACTATGCATAGCAAAATAATTTTTCCACACAGGTTTACAATGTTGAAATTTATAGTGTACAGACAGCACCGTCCTCCAAGGGAAGGAACCCTGCCTGAATTCCGCATCCCTCCCCATCAAGTGGTACTGGTTCAAGTTGCAATGCTGCCAGTATCAGCAATGTCCCTTTTAATTGTCTTTACCAAATAAACATTAAAGAACGAATCCAACTCTTTAGTTGGGTTTTTCATCCGAATCCCCGGGCGAAATTCTCCCAAAGGGAGACAAAGTGCCGACGCCGGAGTGAAACCCGGAGTGTTTCACTCCGGCGTCGGAGGCCGCTCCTCGCCCCCTATTCTCCCCCCCCCCCCCTCCCCGGGGGGCTAGGAGCAGTGGCGTGTCAATCTCGTGCGCCGGGCCTTGACGCTTGCGTCAAAGCGGCACGGCCTGAATGACGCGGCCGGTGGCGCCTAAATGACGTCACCCATGCATTCACAGGTTGGCCGGCGCCAACCCGCACATGCGCGGTTGCCGTCTTCCCCTCCGCTGCCCGCAAGACATGGAGGATTGATCCTGCGGGGTGGCGTGGGGAAAAGAGTGCGTCTTTCAGAGACGTCGGCCCGACGATCGGTGGGCACCGATCGCAGGCCAGACCCCTCCTGAGCACGCCCCTGGTGCTCAATCCTCCCTCCGCCCCAACAGGCCCCACACGCAGCGGTCGCACAATGTTCACGCCGGCAGTGACCAGGTATGGTTGGCGCCGGCATGAACCGGTCAGAGTCGGCAGGCCGCTCGCCTCATCCGGGCCGGAGAATCGCCGCTCGACCGGAGCGGCGATTCTCCGAGCGGCCTGTCGCAAAACGCAACACGCTGTTTTGGGGGGGGTGGGGTGGGAGAATTGCTTGGGGGTGCCAGGGCGGCATGGCGTGATTCGCCCGGCACTCCCGCGATTCTCCCACCCGGCGTGGGAGTCGGAGAATCGCGCCCCCTGTTTGCACATTGCTCATTAAATCTCACTCTCAGTTCCTATACAGATATTGGTATCATTGCTTGTTCTCAGTCCTTTGACGTCACCAAGATTTTATTCGTAGGTAAGAGTAACCCGGAATAACTTTCCCCCTGAATTTTTCTTTCAATTGACGGGGTGCTCCGTAACATTGCAATATTATCATGATTAAGGCTCCTGAGCTCATCGGCATGAGGATTATAGACGTGAACCTACACCCTGTGTACGATTGATGCTCTGATGCACAAGTATCCAGTTTCAGCCAGAATTTAGTCTGTTTTGTCACTTCGACTGACTGGCTGAGTAACTTGTGATTGAAGAAAAACATATTAACAGAAACAGCTGATCCTCACGATGGTGAATAAAACACCAGTCAGTTAGTATTGCTGGCTCTCACAAGAAGAGGGTACTGGACTGACATCTGCATCCCTCTTTCAATATCGCAACTATTCCCCTCTGATCACAACCTGTCTCAGGAATCCTTGATACTGGAGGACCTGACTGCTGGAGAGCAGCGGTATTGCTGGGCACAGGGGCACACCTGTCAAAGGTTATCCTGTCAGGGTTATTTTTGTTCCCCAATTAGTGGATTAAATGTGTTTATTGGCAGGTTTTATGAAGGTACTGCACACCTCACTCATATAGCTCTGTATGGTGAGCAGGAGGGAGAGATGTTGTCAGAGTTTAATGAAACTGCACTTGTAGAATTCGCTAAAGCAGCACACATGGATCAGCCAGGTATAAAACAAAGATTCTATTTATTCACAATATCATTCCACTCCCCAAAGGGCCTCCCTCCCAACCTGCTCTCAGGCCGGGTTTTTACACCGGAGAGCTGAGCTCTCAGTTAAGCGGGAAACCCCGCCCCCTCGTTACCTGGGGAACTCTTATTCAAAAGAGGTCACCTGGACCTCCTCTTACCTTGTTACCTCCCTGACGGTTATAACATCAATCCCTCGCCCCCCCCCCCCCCTTCCCCGCCCATCCTCCCACCACCAGATCCAGAAATACATCCATGTCCATGTCTGCGACAGGGACCACTGGCTCTTTCGGCGTCTTAGCTGGCAACAGCTGTCGAAGGCCAAGCGTGTAGCAGTCGGTGGCATGGACCTGACTGGGGAGCATCGCTTTCTCGTGCAGCGTCTCAGCAGGGTCGTAGGCGCAGCACTGGCCGGGGTCATGGACACTACTTGCTCAGGCAGTGGCAGTATGTCCATGTCAATCTCGGAATCAGTACCAATTGGATCCTCGTCCAGCATTTCGCCATCCTCCACATCCGAGAGCAGTTTCTCTATGGTAGGTACGTCTGGGTTCAACAGTGGTGACTGGGGTGGAGGTGTCTTTTCGAGCTGGGGGCAGTTTTGGTCCGAAACCTTCGGAATCGGATCCGGCGTCACTTGGATGCATCCATTGAGGTGGTACATGTGCTGATTCGATTCACATCCTTGTGCCCATACTTATAGAAGCATAGAATTTACAGTGCAGAAGGAAGCCATTTGGTCAATCGAGTCTGCACCGGCCCTTGGAAAGAGCACCCTACTTAAGCCCACACCTCCACCCTATCCCGTAACCTAGTAACCCCACCTAACCTTTTTGGACACTAAGGGCAATATAGCATGGCCAGTTCACCTAACCTGCACACCTTTAGACTGTGGGAGGAAACCGGAGCACCCGGAGGAAACCCACGGAGACGCTGGGAGAATGTGCAGACTCCGCACAGATAGCCACCCGAGGCCAGAATTGAACTTGGGTCCCTGGAGTTGTGAGGCAGCAGTGATGTGCCATCGTGCTGCCGATATGAGACTGGTCCTATCTATGCCAACCAATTCCTGGTGTCCAAATGGCACGCCGCATTCCGCCAATCTGTTCGACATGAGGTGGTGATCTGCAATCTAATTGTCCTTACCTTGTGACCTCCCTAAGGGTTATAACAACACTCCAGTGACCCAAAACAACCATTAAAGCATCTTCATTAAGGTTGTTGAATCTATGCATGCCATAACCCCAGTTCAGTGATGAGTCAATGTGCAGCGAACTTTCTGATATCAGTCCGGGAGTTGCCTTTGCTGGTTACACCGGTATCTTCTTGTCGTATTCTCACAGTTTAGTGTAAAATTATTTTCTAAGTCTACCTTTTTTACACAGATGCATATCTTTTTGGTTACATATCTTGTAGCTTTCCACGTAGGAGCATAGGGCAGCCAACAGGAATAAGCCTTTCAACCCTCTGAGGCTGCTCCGTCATTTAATATGATCATGGCTAATCAGACACTTCAATGCCTTTTACACCCAATGGGAACATATATACTTATGTGGCAATCTTCAATTTCCTTTTTGAAGGCAGGGATGTTCAAGATTCTATAGTCTTTACTTATGCATTTTGGGTGATGGTGGAACCATCAATTCTACGGACACGTGCTTGTAGGATTAGAATAGCGGTTTTAATATACTTACAACAGAGCCAGCCTGTTAGCCGTTGAACTTTCGGTGAACTGGTTGGCTGACTCTGTGGCACGGATCTTTATACAGCAGCTCCAGGGGGAGGAGTTCTGGGCGGAGCCAAGGGGGGAACCCAGTACAAACTCTCGAGTACTCCCAGAGCTACTCCCCCTGGTGGTCAGGTAGTGCAACAGCACTTACAATATTGATACATATATATACTTGGAACAGAGTGACATTGGTAACTATAATACCGTGTGAATCTCATTCACCACATTCACCCCCTGTGAAAAAAATAGAGTCCGGCAGGGGGGTGGTGGTGTTTCACAGAGTTAGTCTGTCCGGTGGACGAATTGTTCGTTTCGATCTGCGGAGCACCGGGGTTGCAGCCTCTTGCGGTGGCTGGGTGGGTGTTGAGAGCTGGGGTACGATGGCAGACTCCGGGGCGGGTCTCGTCCAAACTTCATACATCTCTGGCTCGACCAGAGACTGGGGGCGCTGGGGGTGGGCTGGTGCTGGCGCGTGGAACCGGTAGGGCAAGCTTGCGGAATCGGGGGAGCGAGGGGGCGGCAACATAGGGAATGGGGTAAGGGGTTCCTCAGTGGGGGTGGGGGGGGGGGGCTGGATCCAGCGGGTGCCAGGTCCCGAAGGGATACTGTGTCCTGGCGACCGTCCGGGAACTCCACGAATGCATACTGGGGGTTGGAATGGAGGAGGCGCACCTTTTCAACAAGGGGATCAGTTTTGTTAGTGGAGGGGAGTGGCCCTTTGAAATCGATTGCAAGGCGTTCAAAGGGCCTAGAAGCCTTGACCAGGTGGGCCTTGTCTGGTCTATAGAAGTGCGGTTTGCACTCTGCACAGATTGGGCAGTCCCTGGTGACCGCTTTTACCTCCTCGTTGGAGAAAGGCAGGTTTCGGGCTCTGATGTAGTGGGCGAGCCGGGTGACCCCTAGATGGCAGAGGTCATCGTGGATGGCTTTCAGACGGCTGATCTGCGCGCTGGCGCATGTCCCACGGGATAGGGCATCCGAGGGCTCGTTGAGCTTCCCCGGTCGATATTTAATATCGTAACTATAGGTGGAGAGTTCGATCCTCCACCGAAGGATTTTATCATTTTTTATTTTGCCCCTTTGCGAGTTGTCAAACATAAAGGCAACCGATCGTTGGTCGGTGATGAGGGTGAATCTCCTACCTGCGAGGTAGTGCCTCCAGTGACGAACAGCCTCCACGATGGCTTGTGCTTCCTTCTCGACAGAGGAGTGTCGGAGTTCTGAAGTGGATAGGGTACGGGGGGAAAATGCAACGGGCCTCCCTGCCTGATTTAAAGTGGCTGCTAGAGCTACCTCTGAGGTGTCGCTCTCAACCTGAAAGGGAGTGGATTCATCCACCGCCCGCATGGCTGCTTTGGCAATGTCCTCCTTGATGCAGCTGAAGGCCTGGCGCGCCTCAGCAGACAGGGGAAATCGTGTGGCCTTAAAGAGTAGGCAGGCTTTGTCCGTATATTGAGGGACCCACTGGGCGTAGCATGAATAGAACCCCAAGCACCGTTTGAGGGCCTTGGGGCAATGAGGGAGGGGGAGTTCTAATGCGGTCCGGGTCTGGGCCCAGGACTCCGTTCTCCACGACGTAGCCGAGGATGGCCAGTCTGTTTGTGCGGAAAACGCATTTCTCCTTGTTATAAGTGAGGTTTAATTTCTGTGACGTCTGGAGAAAACGGTTGAGGTTGGCGTCGTGGTCCTGCTGGTCATAGCCGCAGATGGTAACATTGTCCAAATACAGAAACGTGGCCCGCAGCCGGTACTGGTCTACCATTCGGTCCATTGCTCGTTGGAACACCGAAACCCCGTTAGTGACGCCGAAGGCAACCCGGAGGAAATGGAAGAGACGGCCATCGGCTTCGAACGCCGTGTAGTGGCGGTCCTCCGGGCGGATTGGGAGCTGGTGGTATGCAGACTTCAGATCCACCGTGGAAAATAGCTGATATTGGACGATCTGGTTAACCATGTCTGCAATTCTGGGGAGGGGATACGCGTCTAGGAGTGTAAAGCGATTTATAGTCTGGCTATAGTCGACGACCATGTGAAATTTTTCCCCGGTCTAGACGACCACCACCTGAGCTCTCCAGGGACTATTACTGGCCTCTATGATCCCCTCACTGAGCAGCCGTCAGACCTCCGATCGGAAAAACACCCTATCCTGTAGGCTGTATCGCCTGCTGCGAGTAGCTACTGGCTTGCAATCTGGAGTGACATTGGCGAAGAGAGGAGGGGGGGCGATGTGCAGCGTGGCTAGGCTGCAGATAGTGAGTGGGGGCAGGGGCCCGCTGAAGCTGAGGGTGAGGCTCTTGAGGTTGCACTGGAAATCCAAGCCTAATAAGAGTGGCGCGCAGAGGTCAGGCAGGACATAAAGTTTAAATTTTGAATAATTAGCGCCTCGAATTGTGAGCGTAGCGACGGTGCGTCCTTGGATTTGGACTGAGTGGGAGCCCGAAGCGAGGGCGATAGTTTGGCTCACAGGAAAAATAGGAAGCGAACAGCGTCTTGCCAGCTTTGGCTGTATAAAGCCCTCGGTGCTCCCGGAGTCAAAGAGGCATGGCGTGCTGTACCCGTTAATCTGGACCTCCGCCATCGAACTTCGTAGGTGCTTGGGGCGGGATTGATCTAGGTTCACCGCGTTGAGTAGCGGGCCGCGTGATGTGCCCGGGAAAGTCGTAGTCTTCTGAGTGGCGTCCGGTCGAGAAGATGCCGGTACGTTCTAGCGAGCTTGATGCCGGATCGCTGCGCTGAGTTGCGGGCCGCGTGATGAGTGCCCAGGGAAGTCGTAGTCTTCAGATGAGCTTTCTGAGCATGCAGATGCAGATGGGGCCCATGAATCGCACGTGGTGAGCGGCGAGGAAGATGGCGCCCAAGATGGCGGCCCCCATGAGTCGCACGTGCCCGGCCGCATGGTGGGGGTTTGCCAAGATGGCGGCCCCCATGGATCACACGTGGTGGGAGGGGGCGGAGTCGGGGCATAGGCCGCAGCGTTTCGGGCCCCGCGGGCCCGCTGGTATTGGGAGCGATTTGTTCTCTCTACTGGGGAGTTAGAAACTGGGGCCCTTTTGGCGAGGCACACTCTGGCATAGTGGCCTTTCTTCCCGCAGCTGCTGCAGGTCGTGGATCAGGCTGGGCAGTGCTGCCGCGGGTGCTGGCTTTGGCCACAGAAATGGCAGGCTGGGGCCGCTGAGTAGCTGGCTGGAGCAGCTGAGTAGCTGGCTGGGGCAGCAGAGTAACTGGCTTTGGCAGCGCGGTAGCTGGGGTGCCGTGCGGCACAGGCCTGGGGGGATTGTTGGTCGGGGGTCCACGATGAGGTTGCGGGGTCCGCGGGAAACGAGGTGAGGCTGCAGAAGGAGACTTCCATAGTGGTAGCAGCCTCCACAGTAGTGTCTAAGTCCTGGGCCCCCTTTTCTAGCGCACATAGTTAGATCTAAGGCCCGCTACGAAAGCGTCCCGCACAGCAAGCTCCCTATGTTCAGCCGCGGTAACGGCTTGATAATTACAGTTATGAGAAAGATTGTTCAGTTCCTGTACAAATTCGGCTAGCGTTTCTGTAGGCCGCTGACGGCGAGTCGTAAACACGTGACGTGCATAAACCTCGTTAATGGGCCTAACCTAAATTTTGTCCAATATCGCCAGCGCTGCGGTGTAAGAACCGTCCGGATTTAGCTGTGTGGAGATTCTGTGGCTTACCCTCGCATGCAGTAGGCTGAGTTTTTGTTCCTCCGTTGTTCCAGCGGTGCTGGCTTCTGCCAGGTAGGCCTTAAAACTTCTCAGCCGGTGGGAAAAAATTTCCTTAGCCTCTGCATCCTGCGGGTCGAGTTCTAGGCGTCCAGGCTTGAGGGCTGCTTCCATGATTTACTTTGACTGTTTCGTAAGTATATTAACTTGCTGGAACTATTAATTCTACGGATACGTGCTTGTAGGATTAGAATAGCGGTTTTAATATACTTACAACAGAGCCAGCCTGTTAGCCGTTGAACTTTCGGTGAACTGGCTGGCTGACTCTGTGGCACGGATCTTTATACAGCAGCTCCAGGGGGAGGAGTTCTGGGCGGAGCCAAGGGGGGAGCCCAGTACAAACTCTCGAGTACTCCCAGAGCTACTCCCCCTGGTGGTCAGGTAGTGCAACAGCACTTACAATATTGTTACATATATATACTTGGAACAGAGTGACATTGGTAACTATAATACCGTGTGAATCTCATTCACCACAGGTGAGGCATTTGCTTTGTATTGTTCTTTGACCTCCAGTGTTTGAAAGTCTTTTATACAATATTTTCTTTTACCTACTAGGCTGGTGAAAAGAGAGATTAATCAAGATTGAATAGTCATGACCTGGAAGTAGAAGGGGTGATAATAAATAATTTCCAAATTAAATTGGAAAGGCCCCTGAGGGAACTAAACTTTCAGGATTACGGGGATAGAGAAGGTAAAAGGTAAGGTTAGGTCGCATAGCCCCAGATGACCATAGGCTGCTTTTTCTTTGATGGGGAGAGCAGACTAGTGGTGATTTAACCTGAGGATCACTGCACCTTAGGTGAGGGGCAAGGTTGAGAAGTTGGGGCCTTCATGAATAACCTCATGATCATAGAACAGCAGAGCGCAACTGACTGAGTTGCTGTACAGAAATCCATGACTCAAAAGGCCAAATGGTCACCTCCTGTTTTGTAATAAGACCATAAAACATTAGAGTAGAGTTAGGTAATTCGGCCCATCGGGTCTGCTCCATTATTCAATAATGGCTGATATGTTTCTCATCCTCATTCTCCTGCCTTCTCCCCATAACCCCTGATCCCCCTAATGACTCTACATGATTCTAAGACTTTAAACTTCTCTAACTAATGGTTTTATTAGCGTTAGTGCAGAAGACGTTTATAGAGATACGTGCAATCGTTAAATCAGTAATGCAATTTGAAATTTATAAATGGCTGATTCTTATGATTCATGAATATGGAAGGCTAATCCTCAGCTGACACCCTGCATGTGAAAAAGTTAATAATCCACCAACATCCTGAGTCTTGGCCCTTCTGATCTGACCCACGCAGTGAGCACTGGTCAGTCTTGTAGAACATCTCTTACATCATATTTGCTGACAATCATAACTTCTCAGTAATTTTCCATTGTCCTTTCCCCACATTTGTGCAAATGAGAACTACTGAAGGTGTCAGGGACTTTTTTGGTTCTGTGACGGTCTCTCAAAGTCTTTTTTGCATACAACTATCCAGACAGTTTGTGCAACAGCATCAGAGTTTAGTCATGCCTCCCAGCATGCCATTGTAAACAGCCATTTTCGTAGTCTTTTACTGCAAACTTAATTCCTTTAGAAGGCAATTAAACAAGTTAAAGTCCAAAAATCCTTCACTTTCTTCTGTTTCAATAACTAATAAGGACACTTATTCAAATATATTCCAACAGAGCACCATACATGGTTTCATCTGGCATTACTATACCATTTTGGTCAGGAAATTTGCTTTCCCTTTGAATGTTGACTGGCCTACTGTGTAATTTCCCTTTATTTTTAGGTTGTTTTATTTCCAGCATTTGCAGAATTTGTTTTAAAATAATTCAACATTTCAATTGTTTTGTTGAGAATTGCTAATTCTCCATGATAGTCTGGAATGTACAGGAATTAAAAATGTTAATCTTCTAGACAATATTACAAGCAAGAAAATCTGAGAAGTATTAAAAAATATATTATTTTTTAGCTTCCTTAGAATCCCTACAGTGCAGAATGCGCCACTTGGCCCAACAAGTCTGTACTGACCTTTCAGAAGAGCATTCTACCCATGTCCACTCACCTGTCCACCCGCCCTATCCCCATAACCCCATAACTGTACATCCCTGGACACTGAGGGGCAATCTAGCATGACCAATCCACCTAACTGATACATCTGGGCAGCACGGTAGCACAAGTGATTAGCACTGTGGTTTCACAGCGCAAGGTTCGATTCCCTGCTGGGTCACTGTCTGTGCGGAGTCTGCACGCTGTCTCCGTGTCTGCGTGGGCTTCCTCCGGGTGCTCCGGTTTCCTCCCACGGTCCAAAGACATGCAGGTTATGTGGATTGGCCATGATAAATTGCCCTTAGTGACTAAAAAAAGGTTAGGAGCGGTTATTGGGTTACGGGGATAGGGTGGAAGTGAGGGCTTAAGTGGATAGGTGCAGACTCGATAGGCCGAATGGCCTCCTTCTGCACTGTATGTTCTATGTATCTCTGGACGGTGGGAGGAAACTGGGCCACCCACGTAGACAAACTCCACACAGTTACCCAAGGCCGGAATTGAATCTGGGTCGTGACGCTGTGAGGCAGCAGTGCTAACCATTGCGCTACACCCTTTTGTTTTATATTTTCATTGATAAATTATAAATATTTTGAAGATTGAGGTTAGGGGGCAGGAGGGAAACTGTTTACCTGGCTCTGTGGTTGGAAATGGGAATGTGGGGGGGTCCATGGGATGATTCACCCAGGAATATATTTGAACAGAGTTGGTGGCCCTCCCAATGACACACATGTCCAGTCCACTGCTCCGAAAGATTACACCCCCCCCCCCCCCCCAGAGATATTATGATGCCACTGTGGTGCACATTCCAAATTTCTGCAACAGTGCTAATGAAGATCTTGAATTCAGGGTTTACTGACTTCAACCTGCAACTTTACCATTAATCATTTGTCAGTTGCAAGTTTAGGGGAGGTGGTAGTAGTAGTAATCCAGAGACCCAGGGCACTCCTCTGGGATTCCGGGTTCGAATTCCACCATGGCGGATGGTGAAATTTGAATTCCATAAAAAATCTGGAATTAAAAGTCAAATGATGACCATGAAACCGTTGCCGATTGTTGTAAAAACCCATCTGATTCACTAATGGCCTTCAGGGAAGGAAATCTGCCGTCCTTACCCGGTCTGGCCTACATGTGAATCCACAGCAACATGGTTGACTCTTAACTGTCCCCCACTTAAATGCCCTAACAAGCACCTTAGCAGAAGCGTAATTAGGGATGGGCAACAAATACTGACCCAGTCAGTGAAGGCCACATCCCAAGTATGAATAATAAAAATTAGGAGGGGAGGGGAAAATTACCCAGTTATTTTGTCTTTTATATGCCACAAATTTGATTTCCAAACGGGCCATCACTTCTAACAAAGAAAGGTAGGAGCAAATGCTCCAACCGGCATAATATTGAATTTCCCTTGAGGGCGAGATTATTCTCACTGTAGAACTCTTGTTTAATCGTCTGATGCAATTTCTGGCGGTTTTTACCATCGGACAGAATATTGCAACAAATGGTGCGATTTGCTGCAAGACAATAATAAATTGTAATTAGACTTTGAAATGCATTTTTACGAGATAGCAAAGCAACTTGTTGAAACCTGATGGGTGCAGATGCGTTTCGATTTAAAAATGGGAGTCACTGTGTAGATGTATCGCAATCTCATGTGTGTTCCGTGGGTGTTAATATGTCTGGCTGATTTTGATCATGTCATTCCCCTCCCAACATGTCCTTGGCAGCGTTCATTCCGCTGTATGCAAACACTCTGAGGAGCGGTCATGTGTGTAATCTGGTACACACACCCATTCCAGCGGGAACAGTCACCCGTTCCATAGGGAAATTGAACGAGGGAGCGGCTGCATGGTGACGCATGGATCTTGGGTCGACCGGGGGCGGTCATGAGCAATGGAGAGTTTTTTTTATGGGGCGGTGCAAATAACAAAACAGATGTAATTTTCCATACACGTGTTCACCGGCAAAGAAACATCTTAATTCACAATGTAAACAATAACTGGATGTACCGATATGTTGGGGGCCCTGATATTAGTATTTCTCTTTAGGGATCACCGGCTAGATTTGATAACAGTATCGGTATCCCTGTACCAGCTTGACTGACCCTTTCACGACTGCTAACAAATTTAATTTGTCACCTTTGTAGTTAATTTTCCCGCCTCTTCTGTAAAAAAAAGTTTAATTTATCATTTAAAGTGGGTTTGTTGATGGCGATCTTGGGATATTACTGTAACAGAAATAATCTGTCTCCATTCATTTAAACGGGTGATTGCTCCCACCCCCCGAATCCCCACGTTAACCCTGTTTCGATAGACTTCCTGCCATAGCTTCTAAGAACGTATTTTTGATGTTGGGGGTTTAAGGAGTGGTTTTGATTCTGATGTTAATGTGAATAAATTAACGTATCGCGGCAGGAAATACAGAAAATTCGTAAGAAAGATTTCTATAATCCTACTCTTCCCCCCCTTCCCGAAAAAGTCACCTCTGCAATCACTAAAATACGATGTGAATCCGTGTAAACGTTTAATACTGATCATTGTAAGGTTTTGTTTACAAACACTAAATTCTATATCTTCCATTTACAATTGGGGGGGCGAGGTTTATTCTCACTGACGAATGGTATCCAGTCCCAGCGCCAAGCCCCTCCTCGCCAACTGCTTCTTATATGAGTCTGAAAGATCTGCTTTTTATTCCAGATGAGATACACGCGGGAGTAACATAGATTCAGTAACTGTGCTGTGGATTATTCGGATATTACCTCAATCCATTAATGTACAGTCCTCAAAAATAAATATACGTACATATATATTTCAACTGGAACGAGGTTCAAACCAGGCAGCTTGAGAATTAACCGTTTGAAAACAACCTCCGCGACTTGAAATAAATCGACTCTGTTAATTGCAGGCTTTCTGTTTTACTCTGATACTTTGGATCCAAAATTGAGATTTCATATATCCACCTTAATTGTAAATAAAGGAGCAAAGAGCCAGATCGAGAAGGTCATCGTCTGGGAGGTGAGATGCGTTCGAGCTATTGTCTATATTGTAACGATTAGATTAAATGTATTATCGTAGGATGATTTGATACAGTGCTAAACAATGTTACCTTTAAGCTCTTTATCTAACATGGATTTGGATTTTATTACTGGCGGTATTAGATCTATCTATTTATCTATATATATTTACATTAGCATGATGTGAGGATGTTTAATGCGGATCCTCAAAGGGGATGATGCAATAACAAGGCAATGTTGCCCATTCATTCCCTGAAACAGCTTAACGATCAGGGTTTTTTAGGGTGTGTTTCGAAGGATATTTTCGTTTTATACGGAGGAATGTGATTTTATTTCGGTCCTGTGTATTTCGACTTTGTTTCCCCGAGTGAATTGGCGCTTTAATCAACCGTGCGGAAAGGAATTGTGTTCGTCTCAATGTTGTCGGCTGATGAGTCAGTGAAACGCCACCCACCCCTCCAGGTGGGATTAGCAGAGCGTTCATCAGCGCGAAGCAGATACAACATTGTTTTGATCGTGGTATGGTTTTCTCCCACGTTAGATGTGCCTAATCTCACAGCAGAAAGATTAAAATATAGATATTTAAAGGTTAGCTGCGAATGTGGAACTAATTTATCAGAACCGATTTGGGAGATTGCAGCATGATATTTGTCAATTAAGTCGACCTAAATGTCAATACATTGTACTGATATCGGTTTGAATGTATTCAGGTTTTTTTTGGTGTCGCTGCTGTTGTGTTTATGGTGTGTTACTTGTTTAGCATACCAGCACAATGCCACTCGTTCAGTATTTTTCCATTCGAGGTTGCGGGGTGACGTGTGGAGAGACAATGAAGGAGGTGATTCTGTCGGTTACTTGGTTATTGATGTTGCTCTATTTCCTTAGGGGGCCACACGGACAAAACACAGGCAAAGAAAAGAGGCAAATCTCTGGGGGGAAAGGGACAGGATTCCCAGCAGCAGCAGCAACAAGAGGAGAAGAACTCAGTACAAAATTAGCAGTGTTCCAGAAAATCCGCTGGCGATACCATGACTATAACGGAGATGAACAAATTTAACATCAGCCCTGATGACGACAGCAGCAGCACTAACAGTAATGAATACCATTACCCAGAAAATGCAACCACTAAAAAGGTTCCCATCAGTAGGTAAGGGATGGCTTTTACTCTCTCAAAATGAGAAATGTCAAGTTGAATTTTATAAAATGCTGCTGTCGATTATACTTAATGGAACATTATTTGCAACACCAACTATTTTATACCATCTGTACTGCATTGAAATGGATAGCCCATCACATGGTGTAATGAATAATTCAAATCTCTTAACTCGTGATTTGATGCATTAAAAATTAATGATTTACATTTAATGTAAGAGTACCAGCAAATCAGTTTTGTATAATACCACAATTTTATTTTATTTTTCCTTTCCAGTCAGTATGTTGATATCGATGCAGAAAGCCAGAATTTTCTGCCAAATTTATACTATGGCAAAAAGAAATTTGAAGAAGAATATGTAAGTGTTCCATGTTTTGTTTATCATTCCCTTCAAGTGTCGGGAATATTACATACCCTGAAAACCTGCTGCTGCAGAGCAGCTGTGACTCTGGTAACCTGTTTGTTTATCCCCTTTCTCCAGAGAGCTGGCAATACCTCATTTGGAATTTCTGCATTTAATCTCAGCAATGCGATCATGGGCAGCGGAATTCTCGGACTGGCATATGCCATGGCTAACACTGGAATCGCACTTTTTGTGTAAGTGTTTGAAATACGACAAAACAAAAAGCACGTGCTTTGTAAGATGCAGTTCTTAACCTGCTGACACTGCAGTGCAGCACTGACTGCAGCAGAACCTAATGCGGTCCTTTATTGTATGCCTTACCTCCTGGTTAATCACATGCCCGGGGGAGGAGAACACTACCAGAACTTTAAAATCATGAGATTTCAATATACAACAACCGTTGGCATTTGGATTGACATTTAAACTACGATTGCAGACATGTACACTGGCAGCAACAATCCAGTGTTGCATACAAGAATGCGAGGTCTGGTAAATTAAGTGCTGGTAGCTTGATACAAATAGGAAAAGCAATACAGATAATAGCTGTTCCTAGTGAATTAGTAATTTAATATATAGATTTTTAATAAGTGGGAAAGTTGAGGCATGATTTTCCTCTTGTCATTGTCCCTGTGTTTTATTGTAGCTTTAATATTTTAAATCATCCAGAAATATTATTTTAACTGTTATAAATTAACCAAGATAACAATGAGTAATGGATACATCTGTATATGTTGGGATGAGTGGACGAAAGAAGCATGGAACAGTTCAGACTTGGTTGCTGGTTCAATGAGTTCAAGATTAGTCATTTATAAATAGAACTCGAGATGGCTTCCTTCTGTTCTTATCAGTTACTCATTAAATGTAACCTTGAATAATTGTGCAAGAAGGCCTGGGAGACGTTGACATGTTTCCTTGAGGGGAGGAGGGGGTGTGGGCAGGGGGTGTTTACAAACAAAGCATTTAAAAGTGACCAGTTAGATTCAATTGAATTAATTAATTAGTAGAATCATATTTTAAGCCTGTCTAAGAAGGTCAGACTTGTGATAAATACTGTAATTGTCTTAATGGTCATACAGTGGATTATGTTGTAGAAATAGATTAATCATGTGATTGCAGTTAGCCAAATGTAACATGGGAAAATATGCAGGCTACGGTGTAACAAACCAATTATTTATTTGACGTCTTTCTAAGGAATGGACATAAATTAAATATGTGTTAAGTAGTATTAACAAGGGAAAGTGTTTAGTGGGCCCTTTATATATTAAATGTTTAACCAAGGGGCATTTAAAATATTTGGCCTCAAGTGAATCATTTTAATAAGGGTGTGTTTCTTTGAATCAACAAAGTAAACAATAGAGCCCCTACACTTCTTGTTTCAGATAAATGATCTTGTGACCATCTCAATGAATGAGGATCAAATCTTTATCCCAGTGAGATTAGTCATGTCCCTTTAACAGTAGAAGCTTTAATTATCAACATAGTGATTCATCAATGAGAATACCAACATATTCTTAACTGTGAAGTGCATCTGAGTTCAAATAAATATTTTTAAAAACCAAATATGTTTAATGGTACTGCTGTTGTAGTGTGCAAAGATACAGTTAATTGACATTTGCATGGGAAGAGTGGAGAAAAAGAACACAGAATAGCTCAGACTTGATTGCTTGTTCAATGCATTCAGGGCAATTGGAGGTACTATTTCTGAAATATAAGGAGGATTGTTGTAAGAAAGTAACTTCCTAGATTTAATTAGATGTACATAGTCATTTTCATGCTGTTTAAATCTGAATGTTTCATTAAAAGAGCAACTGCCTTTTAAGGATATCTAAACTCCTTATTGATCTGCTTATTTTGAAATGCAACCCAGACAAAGCAACTGAAAAGGTTTAATGTGAATGTGTATCTTTAAAATGGAGTTAGAAAACAGGAAGAGAAGTGTCCAGTATTTCATGCCTCTTTGTGCTGGCTTAATAATATCATGAATGATCATAAGATTTGCTAAAGCCCTGCAAAGGTTTGAACAAAGGAGTGAGTTCAATCTTGGTATGTAGCACATAGTTGTCATGCCATTGGGGAAGAAAAAACACATGAGACATTGGCCACAAAGACAATGGATTACACTTCATCCCAAAAGGAGCTATTTATAGTTTGAGTGTAGTATCAGTTGATTCACATTAGCCGTTACTCTGAAAATTTGATCTTCTCTGGATGAGAGCAGGCCATATTTTAAATGTCATATAGAAAGAAAAGATTGTGAGGAAGTGCCCCCTGGTATGTGAAACTCATTTCTGCACCTAGTAAGGAAGCCATAATGCTGAAACCTATGAAATCAAATAGAGACACATTTCTAATATTAGATTCATTGGTAAAGGTTGCAGTTAATTCTGCTTTACAAGATATTCTATTCTTAATCGGCAGTTTAATAATGATTAATATTATCAAGACCGCATGTTTTCAATCCAAATACAAACCATTAACATTTTAAAATTAATTTTGTGGATGCCAAACAGTTTTCAAATTGGCTAACTAATTTTTCTTTCAAGCGAAATAATGAAAAATTGATTACAGTCACTTTATTTCACTACATTTAAAGACGTGTTTGTTAATGCTACAGTCAGTTAATTTGATTTTAATGTAAATTCAATTCCACATACTACTTAAGGAGGATTCAGCCTGCTGTTTTTGATTCATTGCAAGACATCATATTTTAAAATAGGGCACTGCTGAAAAAATAAATATAATATCAAAGCTTTTCATCTTGCACTTATCAGGTGCAGTGCAAGGTAAAACAACAATAAAGAGGACAACAATTCATACTGCATGGAAAGAGAGTGCTGATTGATTGGCAAGTGGACTCTGATTGGTAGAGACTTTGCCATGGAGAATACAGAGAACAGTTATCTTAACTGGCAGTCTTTTGTTTCAAATATAATCAATAATAATTGTATTAATATTTTCATTACAATGTGTCTTTCTTCTTTTTCCAGGATCCTTTTGAGTGCTGTAGCAATATTTTCATTATATTCTATACATCTTTTGTTGAAGACTGCAAAAGAAGGAGGTAATGAATAAGCCCTTTGCTTAAATGACCAAAAATCTACCAATTTCTACTAAATATTTCCTATGCAATGATTTATTACACCGTTTTGTTTTATTCTAGGTTCGCTGGTCTATGAACAGCTGGGACACAAAGCATTTGGGCTGCCTGGGAAATTGGCAGCATCTATTTCAATTACGATGCAGAACTTCGGAGGTAAAATTCTACTTGCCTCCCTAAAATTGCATTTTATTCATTTAACAGGACAACCTCCTCTCTAATGTCTTACTTATTCCAGCATGAACACGTTTAGACTAAATACCATAGCGTAGAGAGTCTATAATTTTTTTTTTGTTTTCTCCTCCTTTTGACTGCAGCTACATCAAGCTACCTCTACATAGTGAAATACGAGTTGCCAATAGTCATTCAAGCTTTCCTGGGACTTGAGGAAAATACTGGGTATGTTGAATCAGTTGCTGAATAATATTAGGCACATCTTGGCAAATACATCTATATATTTCAGTACTTTTCCAGAAATATTAATCTTTTCAATAACTCCCTTGCTTACTAATAATTGCTACTCGAGTTAAAGGTCTTAAAACGCTTAATTAGATGAAGAATGTAGACTTGGATTTAAGGTGACAGCATTCTGGTTTCATCAGAATCTAGCTCAGAATCTTGCTTTGTATCAGTTTTTTGGGTAAGTAGAATGCTTCATTTGACTCAAAATATCTTGATACCGCAAATTTTGGTAGCTGTCATTAGTTTAATAATGCTACTTACTGATTATCATAGAATTTACAGTGCAGAAGGAGGCCACTCGGCCCATCGAGTCTGCACCGGCTCTTGGAAAGAGCACCCTACCCGAGGTCAACACCTCCACCCTATCCCCATAACCCAGTAACCCCACCTAACACTAAGGGCAATTTTGGACACTAAGGGCAATTTATCATGGCCAATCCACCTAACCTGCGCATCTTTGGACTGTGCGAAGAAACCGGAGCACCCGGAGGAAACCCACGCACACACGGGGAGGATGTGCAGACTCCGCACAGACAGTGACCCAAGCCAGGAATCGAACCTGGGACCCTGGAGCTGTGAAGCAATTGTGCTATCCACAATGCTACCGTGCTGCCCAATGCTTTGTGAAAGGTTAATTTTCATTGGTGTCTGAGGATATCCAGCCACTGCCGAATGTAATATGGTGCCACCTTTCTGTGTTTCTACTGTGATAGCCAGGCGGTGAAGGATAAACTGGAGCATAATCTTTAGTGTGTATATATATATATATATATATGCATTTTTGAGTACATTCTCAATCCCCAGATAATTCCAACCTCACGATTACAATTAAACACTCAATTAATATACAATTAAGATTTTTAGTTCCTATCCAAAACTTTGTTAGCCAAAACACAATCCAAGTAGAACAGTAAGAGGGCATGACATGTTCCTATAATAGATTGCATGTAGGGTGCCACAGGCCACTGATTTATCTTGACCATGCTGTCGAAGGTAAGTATGGAGCAGTGGGGTTTTTGTGCTCCTGGCATGCATATCCCTCCTCCCCAGTGAAATCTGAGGTCAATACACAGCCACTGGCGCCAAGCATGTGTAGTTACTTTAAAGTCACACTTGTGATTATTACCTCTACTAGCCTAATCATGTCCAAGTGAGAAACACTTGGGTTTGATTGAAATGCTCTGTTAGTTAGTCAGCTTCCGTGAAAAGAACAGGCAGGTTGGATAACATCTATGGCACCCAAGTGAGGTTGTTTCAAGATTGTCGTGAAATCAATCACAGAAAGTAAACAGATTAAATTCAGACCACAGATCACATTGATAGCTTGGATTTTTTTCAGTTAAAAGTAAGGGTGAGGCTAGCAACACAATGATCAAAATGAAAATCAGGCAGCAACGTCCGATGATTGTACATATTCAATTAAAGATGGAAATTGGGTCCATGTTGCTCTGCTCCTCCAAAAGCTTTGCTATGACAATATCTTACAAAATGAATTACATTTTTGTTTCACTTTTTTTTCTGTCTCTTCAAACCCTCTCTCTCATTATTTCCCTTGTTTTATATGTTTTAACATTTAAGTAACTATTCCAACATGCACCATCTGTTTCAAGCTACTCAGTCCTCTGTAACAGATTTTTAGCCTGGTTAAGCAGATAAATAGTTTCTTGCCCTGTTCACACAGATCACATGTAGTGGGTGCTATGCTAAAATGTCTTTCTAATCATTGTAAGTTCTGATGCAAAACCCCACATTAAGTCTATGGGCATGTGTAATGAATGGCTGGTGCCGCTAGTTCACCACTAACTGGAAAACTCAACTCACTCTATTGCCAAACTGGAAGTTATTCTGCAATGCAGATATATAATGTAACTCATAAGAACTAGGAGCAAGAGTAGGCCATCTGGCTTTTTGAGCCTGCTCTGCCATTCAATGAGAACATTACTGATCTTTTGTGGACTCAGCTCCACTTTCCCGCCCAAACACCAAAACTCTTTATTCCTTTATTCTTTAAAAAACTATCTATCTTTATCTTGAAAACATTTAATGAAGGAGCCTCAACTGCTTCACTGGGCAGAGAATCCCATAGATTCACAACCCTTTGGGTGAAGAGTTCCTCTTAAGCTCAGTCCTAAATCTGCTTCCCCTTATTTTGAGGTTATGCCCCCGAGTTCTACTTTCACCCACCAGTGGAAACAACCTCCTCGCATCTATCCTGTCTATTCCCTTCATAATTTTATATGGTTCTACAACCATATAAAACCCCTGCATCCTTCTAAATTCCAACGAGTACAGTCCCAGTCTACTCAACCACTCCTCGTAATCCAACCCAAATTAAATTTCAAATACACAATCATGGGAAGCTTGTGAATGTGTTATGGAGCAACGTAATGGAAAAAGACAACAGTGATTGGGAAATCACATTAAAATGTGTACATTTATCTTTCCTGGCTTTTCAACAATTATTGTTATTTGGTATGTTCTAATTACTTTTAGAATAGATAATGTAATATTTGAATCAAAAACAGTAAACACTGGACAATCTCAGTAGGTCTGACATCATCTGTGGAGAGAGAAGGGAGCTAACTTTTCAAGTCTGGCTGACTCTTGTCAAAGCTTTGACAAAGAGTCATCAAGATTCAAAACATTAGCTCTGCCCTTTCTCCACCGATGCAGTCACACCTGCTGAGATTGTCCAGTATTTTCTGTTTTTCTTTCAGATTCCAGCATCCGCATTAATTTGCTGTTATCTTTATGTAACATTAGCACTTTGGCTCATGTTTAGCTTTCGGCTGACCGTTGTAAATGCTTTTATAAAACATGGGTGCCTTCTAACAGTAAAGAGTGGCACTGCAAATTTTACTAAATAGATTACTTTTGCACTTTGTTCTTAATGTAACAAAAATTAATTATATGATGACATGTTTCTGTCCCTATCCACTTATAATTAAATAACTCCTGCAAATAAATATTTGATCCATTTTTGGGTCATTTGATGTACCATGCCACAATAACAATGCCAAATCAATTGATGTAAAGCTTGCATGAGCAAGTATGCATGAATATGTATGATGTTGGAGGCTAAATGAACTGATGCATAATCCATGGTTACCTGGCCATATGCTAATTATCAAAATATCAGTCAATGTTCCATTTGTTTCAAGTCATAAGGGTGGCATTAGGAACAATAGGTTGGCAATGCCACCGGTTATTACAATCTCCCCTTCTCCGTGAAAGAGGGCACCATTAATTATGATGAGGCACTTCATCAATTAAAAATGCTTGGCAGCAAAATAACAAATTGGAACCTCTAATCCTGGACCAGGAAGGCTCAGATACCACAAAGTCACCTAGCTGCCTGGCAACGATTAGAAGTCAGCCTGTGCCAAGAGTAAAAGTAATTTCTGATTTAAAAAAAATAAATATGTTTGTGCAAGCGGTTAAATGAGTTTTGGTCACAATTTTTGATATTAAGCCAAATACTTGTAAATTTTAGTTATTTATCTTTCCATTTTAAAAAATGCAGTGGAGGCTTTCAACTGTATTAGGAATGGCTGCAACATGTTTTCCCTTTTTGTTCCACCTGGTCGCGGGTGTCACCTGGCTAATGAGTGTTTTGGACTGGTATTACCTCGTTCCATTTTCATGTTTGTTTTGGAGTAAGCTGACAAACTGGTTCTAACCGGTTCCAACTTCAGTGTTTCACTATACATTCCCTTGGCTGGAAGGAGTGAGAAAACAGATCACAGTTGCATCGCAATAACGTTGAATTTAAACTGCAAAAGCTACTCTGACGTCAAAGCTTTAAACCATATTTCAAAATTACGGAATGTACTGCACCTTTAAGGATGATGTAGAATGTTAAAATGACAATGTTAGGAAAGTTCAGTCATTCTATTCAAAACAATACTAATTTGTTCATTTTCTTTTGCAGGCATTGGTACCTGAATGGTGACTACTTGGTCCTTATGGTGTCTTTCATCATAATTTTTCCTTTGTCTCTTCTGAAGAACTTGGGTGAGCAATTTACACTGCAATTTTGTCACCAATAAGAGAATAAAAGCCTTGATTTATGGCAGTCATTACTTTTGGAGCGGACGGTCTGGGATTTATGTAGTTTGTCTAGAAATTTCCAAAATCGTAATCTTGGCACCAAAGATCGGGAATTCATACTTTATTCATTTACATCTGCATGATAGGAATGCACAAGTTAGTTAGTAATAGTATTGAGACTGTGACTGAACTTTAGCCTTCAGCAAAGCAAATGACAGAACTCAAATCATGTGTGTCAGACCTCGCCCTATCTGCACTCGGGTTTCAATTTGAATATTGCATACCTCAGCACAGTGTTATTGTACATTAACTCGAGGGGCGATGTTAATAATCAGTTGATCTCTCCTGGCATGTTTTATCTGTTCACCATTGGGGGGAAATATTTGAATAGCAACTTTACTGAAGAGAAATCAGAGAGAATGTCTTTGTGTGTGGCAAAATTATAAATCATTCGAAAAATATATTTCTAATTTTGCTACACTAATTATGCACAAGTATTAAATCATTCATTAGAGAACAGTTGAAAGATATTGCTGACTCCCAGTCATCACAATCTTTTGTCTTATTTTACAGGTTACCTGGGCTATACCAGTGGGCTGTCCCTTCTTTGCATGCTTTTCTTCCTAATAGTTGTAAGTATGAGATTGGCTTTATAATGTTGGAAATGATAAAGCAAACTGAGTAAAATATTGAATGCCAGAGTCAGTCTTGCAGAGGGTCTCTTGTGTTTCATTTTTTTTTCAACTATTGCTAAGTTGCATTGTGTTTGTTTAATTCAGAGACAATTGAAAAGTAGTTTTAGTTCATAATTTCCCCGACATTACACAGACTCCTGCCCACTACTCCTAAAATGATAACTCTTGCAAAGGCCTTGGACACAATCCTTTGGCCTCACCGCGCCCGACTCGGGATGCGTAGAGGCCGGTAAGTCTTGCGAGAGGCCTCATGTGAGATTTACCAGTCTCGTCAACGTTGCAATCTGGGTCCTGACCTCTATGCATATTCAAGTGAGCAGTTAGTGTCACTTGAATGTGCCTAGGCTGAATCTACCCAGCCCACGAGACAAAACAACCTCCCCTCGGACACCGCGAGCGGGCACTGTTTAGCACTGGTTTCCACAAACGTGGACCAGGCGTACTGATATTTGGAGGGTGGGGATGGTCTGCTAGGTGATCGGTAGTTCCTGGTGGTCGGGCCCTGAGCAGTGTGGTACCCTAGCATCCTTGGGCACCATGGCACTGCCAGCCTAACACACTGGCAGTGTCATAATGCCAATGCTCAGTATTGGGCACCGGGGATACTCTGCCCTTATGAGGTGAGGTGAAGGCGGGCTCAATGACTCCTTTATTGGTGAGTTGGGGCATTGGGGGGAGTCCCAAGGCCACAATGGAGGATCTAGAGATTGGGGTGTAAGCAGGAAATGGGACTAAGTGCGGCTTTGGCAGGACATTCCTCGTCGAGGCCCAGAAATGAAGCAGAGTCCTGTTTAAGAGCGGGATCAGAAACACCCGGCTTAACACGATCAACACGGGACTCATTTCCGGTAAATCACACCCCTTGCATCCTTCTTATATCATGTCCAAGTGAGTTTTTATATCTCGAAACGGTGATTATCACAGGCTTATTCTATTTGGAGGGAATCAAAGGTGAGTCCCAGAATGACCTATGCTGAAATGGGACAACCCTGGGGTTTCTTCACCTGGGGTGAACTAATGCAGCACAGACAAATATTGAACCAGGGATCTCATGTCCTGAACATCTGACTACTTGAGTAGGTGGTGTTCTTTTACAAAACCCTGGGGAAGCCCCTCCATTACTAAATATTCAGGGGAGTAAAGGTGGATAGGCAGTCACTCAATCTGTCTAATGTTCTCAGAATGATTACATGGACCTCAGATGTTACTGCATTCTGTCTCGAGACAGTGAATAACACTGGGTCATTCCCCTCCAGTGGGTGTTCCCCTCCAGTACCTTACACAAATGTCCACTCTTCATGCATGAACCTGGATAATGAGGAACAGGCGCTGCTGTAAAAGGGACAGTTGAGCCTATTCTGTTCTCTGGGCAGAAAAATAAAAATAGCTTTCTGAAATCGAAGTATCTTTTAGCCGAAAGTAAATGTGTTTTCTGTTAATCACCATTCTGCATTATAATCATTCATTTGTAGCCTTTTAACTCTTAATCTCACTTTATAAAAACCTGCAGGTGATTCACAAGAGCGCTCATATCCCTTGTCCATTGCCTGACCTGGAACAAGATCTAGAGAATGTTACCTTGAATGCCACCATAATGGCGACTGCCACGGCTGCATATAAAACAGTTACAAGTGGATCCGAGCCCACTATAATGTATAATACAACAGATGAAGACATCTGCAAGCCAAAATATTTTATCTTCAATTCACAGGCATGTATGAACTAAACACATAATGTGCACTTTCACACTTATTGAAAAGATCGTGATATTATTGTACACCGATTTAAGACATGATATTTGTATGTAGTTTGATAATATTAAACATGATATTTCACAATGCAACCACCACTAAGTGGAGCAAAACATCCATAATATCTGCTATTGAAATTATGTTGAGTATTTTCTATTTTTATTGATGTGTGATTGACCCATCCATTCTCCTTTTATTTTGCAGACTGTCTATGCTGTGCCAATTCTGACATTTGCATTTGTGTGTCATCCAGCTGTACTCCCCATCTATGAAGAACTTAAAGAGTAAGGCATTATTTTATATTGTTGCTCCAGTCTAGGATTAGAGATCTCTTTCTGGGTTAAATAGAAGTGTCCTCCATTAAACAAGTTGGGGATGGTTCTGATTCAGTTCCCAGGCTGCATAGATTTGCAGATTTAATTTTAATTAAAAAAAAAAATAATCTTTATTGTCACAAGTAGGCTTACATTAACACTGCAATGAACTTACTGTGAAAAGTCCCAAGTCGTCACATTCCGGCACCTGTTCGGGTACACGGAGGGAGAATTCAGAATGGCCAAATTAACAAATGTCCATAGTTTTGGAGAAATGGGCACTGACTAAAAGAGACCTCTGGTATATGGACCTGGTGAAGAGAATTGAGAATTCTCAACAGGGCTCTTCAGAAGATGACATTGAAATACATCCCAGGGGCAAATTAGAAAAAACTGTTGTCTGTGTTTGGCATGTGTTGCACCGAAGCTTGCAATATCTGATTCTAACACTGGGTTCCCAGAGAGAAAAAAACATTCTGTTCTTAGCATTCTTAACACAATCCACACTAGCATTTGCCAAAAAATTAATACTTCTTGTTGATTTCCTAGACAAGATATTCAGTGTCACATTTCGAAGCAGTAGCTAGAAGTGCATGATCATTTACAAATGAGTTATTATAATCGACTTCAGTGAATCCAGTAATTTCAGCTTTCTGCTAAAATGAATATTTGTACTCTGTCAGGGGTTAATGCACCTTCTGAAGTGAATGAATCAATCAAAGCAACATTTTCTTTCCCTTTCAGCCGGTCCCGCAAGAAAATGCAGAGAGTGTCAAATGTTTCATTTCTCTTTATATTTGTTATGTACCTGTTGGCTGCTCTCTTTGGCTACCTGACGTTCAATGGTAAGTTCTACATAACATTCTCTACCCTTTTTACTCTGATGTATAAAATTTAGCAATTACATGTTTTTTTGTAAGAGCTTCAACAAATGTTCACAAACATTTTATGCAATTTAAAGCTACATACATTAATTTCGGCTGAAGTAAACTTTTGGGATGGCTTTTTATGCATTTTTCTGAGTTGTTGCCTGTTTTACGAGCAACTTAAGATACTCCAGTAAATGTAGGACCGGGGCAGCCTGGTTGTCGTACAGTTTAATCCAAAGTGGTGGTTCTAATAATGTTAAAGAGCCAAGGAATCAGTGAAATAGGTTTTAAAATTAAATAAATGTGCTGACAGTTCAAGGTTTAGTTATATGACTTATAGCGTAGGTCTCTGAGCTCACAGCATTTGCTGATCTGATAATGGTAACTTGGCTATTCATTATAAATGATCAAATAACCATTACGAGGCAGGAATTGACAAATTAGAGTCAAAACATTAAACGCCAGTTTTCAGAGCCAGTCGCAAAACAATTGCTGTTAATTAGATGAGATCGACATTTAACAAAATAAATGACTGGAAATGTTTCTGAATTGACCCTGAGGCATTTTCTTTCACTGCACATTTCAAAACAAAAGTAAATCAAACTTTAAAATGAAAACTAATGATCTGAATCCTTTTTGCAGGAAACGTTGAGCCAGAATTGCTTCACACTTATTCAAAAGTGTATCGATTTGACATTGTCCTCCTTATTGTCCGTCTGGCTGTGCTCGTTGCTGTCATGCTGACAGTTCCAGTTGTTCTCTTTCCAGTAAGTATAATCGGTGAAAATAAACCTTCTCTTCAATATAGCCTAGTGCTTTCAGTTGTTTCTGCCACTAAAATTGGGCTCCTGATTCAAGTTCACAGCACATATATTTTTAACATAGATTTTTTTAAACCATTCCGGTTACGTCTTTGTGGGACATTGAGGTTAGGCAATATTGTATCTCATTCAATTGGGAAAAGATTCAGTTCAAGTATTCTTGCTTTTGTGACTGTTACAACTGATGTCAGCATGTTATTGGCCAATATACCTCATCCAGTTTTTTTTTTTTCCTGCTCTTCTTTATTTAACAACTCTCTACCACTGTGAAATATCATGGGGATATAAAATTTTGCTTCAGAAGAGCAGTTTGTTCCAGTAACCAAAGCATCAAACCATAATCCTGATGAGGATAAAGTTGGATTGCCTCATGGTTTGAAGTGTTCTGCCCCACTAATGTGAATGGACCTCAACCTGAGCGCAGGAACACTTGCTGCATCAATGTGGTTTTTAAAAACCCGTTATCCTTATGGCTTTGAATGAGTCTCCAAATTTACTGTCAGAGTTTGGACAATGTGAAGCCCAGACCAAAATATCTAATATTCCCTATCTAGTCTTACTTGGAATCATTACTCTCATTAGAGCAGTAACTTTAATTCCCAGTATTGACAGACTTGAATCCATCCCCAGCTTATCCAATTGGATTGCCCTTGTCCTTATGCAGTTAATGTCAGGGCGAGAAATTAATAATGTTGCAGAAGTGATGTAACACCAGCTTTGACATAACTTGCACGTCACTTATTGGTGGCATAATATTTACTATTTTCACTTTTTGGTGCTTTGATATATGTTGTGTAAGATGAAGAATATTGAAGTGATGATAATCTTTTCCCACAGATTCGTACCTCTATTCAGCAGCTGCTATTTCCCAGTAAAGAATTTAGTTGGATGCGTCACACCATAATCACTACTGTGATTCTGGGTTCCATTAACTGTCTGGTGATATTTGTTCCTACCATTCGGGATATCTTTGGGTTCATAGGTAAGTAAATATATGAAACAAAATATGTCCTTTTAATGCCATTCACCTGCACTTTGGAAATGAACTGAGTTTTCATGTAGGTTCATCTGTTCTGGCTTTGTTCCCCATTTCGCCCAGGTTCCTCTGCTGCTGCTATGTTAATCTTCATACTACCTTCTGCATTTTACCTCAAACTTGTGAAGAAAGAGCCTATGAAGTCAATGCAGAAGATTGGGGTATGTACCAAATTGGATTTTGAAGTACATTGAGCAGTTGTGTTGATAATAGCAAACATCTGATAATTCCGTTCATATTTAAAGATAAGCAGATTCCTTGATAGATGACAATAAATTTCCGCTGTTCTATTTTACCATTGCATTTTAGCAGCGAGTAGTATGCCTTCTATAGGAAATGATAGTTGTTATATAATTCAAATGGTTGAGGGAAATAATACCACCTCAGATCTAAGGGAAAATGGAGTGAGGTGGGCATTGGGAGGCGGACCCATTACCACCCATTGTGCAGCCCTGACAAATTAAATTTTAGAGTTGAGAAATACCAAGGGGCAAAAAACATTAGTGGAAGTCATTTATAGACCCCCAAACTGCAGTGGTGATGTTGGGAATGGCATTAAACACAAAATTAGCGATGCATGTAATAAGGGAATATCGGTGATGATGGGTGATTTAAATCTTCTCATGGATTGGACAAATCAAATTAGCCACAGTACCGTAGAGGAGGAATTCCTGGAGTGTATATGGGATGTTTTTCTTGACAAATATGTGGAGGAGCCAACTGGAGAGCAGGCCACCTTAGACTGGGTACTGTGTAATGAGAAGGGAATCATTGCCTATCTAGCTGTGTGAGACCCCTTGAGGATGAGCGGCCATAACATGATAGAATTTTTTATCAAGGTGGAGAGTGAAGTAGTTGATTCAGAGACTAGGGTGCAGAATCTTAATAAAGGAAACTATGAAGATATGAGGCATGAGTTGGCCTTGATAGATTGGGGAGAGTTACTTAAAGGTAGGCAATGGCAAAGATTCAAGGAACGCATGGGGGAACTGCAGCAACTGTTCATCCCTGTCTGGCACAAAATCAAAATGGGTAAGAGGGGCAAACCATGGCTTACAAAGGAAATTAGAAATAGCATCCGATCCAAGGAAGAAGCATACGGATTGGCCAAGAAAAATACTAGGTCTGAGGATTGGGAGTGGTTTAGAATTCAACAAAGAAGGACAAAGGGATTGATTAAGATGGGGAAAGTACAGTACGAAAGAAACTTTGCAGGGAACATAAAGACTGACACTAAGGGCGGGATTCTCCGGAATCTGGTGGGCAGGACACACCGGCGCCAAAGAGTGGCGTGAACCACTCCGGCGTCGGGCCGCCTGGAAGGTGCGGAATCTCCGCACCTTCAGGGGCTAGGCCGGCGCAAGTTGGAACATGTGCGGGAGCACCAGCATGTTCTGCCGTGATCCCAGCGCATGCACAGGGGGGGTTCCTCTCCACGCCGGCCATGGCAGACTGTTACAGCGGCCGGCGCGGAGGGAAAGAGTGCCCCCAAGGTACAGGCCCGCCCGCAGATCGGTGGGCCCCGATCGTGAGCCAGGCCACCATGGGGAACCCCCCCCCCCAGGCCAGATACCCCCGCACCCCCCCCCCCCCCCCCTCCCCCCGAGGACTCCACAGGCCGTCCGCAGAGCCAGGTCCCGCTGGTAAGGACCTAGTTTGATTTACACCGGCGGGACTGGCCAAAATGGGCGGCCACTCGGACCATCACGGAGCGGAGAATCGCCGGGGGACCACTGCAAACGGTCCCCTACCGGCACAATGCGATTCCCGCCGCCTCTGAAAAACCGGTGCCGGATAATCCGGCAGCCAGCGGCGGGGCGGGATTCACGCCGCCCCACAGCGATTCTCCGGCCCGGCAGGGGGTCGGAGAATCTCGCCCTAAGAGTTTCTATAGATATGATAAGAGAAAGGGATAAGTAAAGAGAAATGTAGGCCCACTACAGACAGAAACAGGGGAATGCATAATAAGGAACAAAGAAATGGCTGAGGAATTGAATACATAGTTTGGTTCTGTCTTCACAACAGAGGACACAAATCAGATACTAGAAATGCTGGAGAATGAAAGGTTTAGTGAGAAGGAAGAACTGAGGGTGATCAATATTAGTAGAGAAATGTTGCCTGGGAAAATTGATGGGATTGAAGGCGGATAAATCCCCAGAATCTGCATCCCAGAGTGCTTAAGGAGGTGGCTCTGGAAATAGTAGATGAATTGGTGGTCATCTTCTAGGATTCTATAGACTCTGGAACAGTCCCTGCAGATTAGAGGGTGGCCCATGACACTCTAATATTCAGTAAGAAGTCTTACAACACCAGGTTAAAGTCCAACAGGTTTGATTCAAACACGAGCTTTCGGAGCGCAGCTCCTTCCTCAGGTGAATGGCGAGGTATGAGGAAGGAGCTGCGCTCCGAAAGCTCGTGTTTGAATCAAACCTGTTGGACTTTAACCTGGTGTTGTAAGACTTCTTACTGTGCTCACCCCAGTCCAACGCCGGCATCTCCACATCACTCTAATATTCAAAAAGGGAGGTAGAGACAGGGAATTACAGACCAGTAAGCCTAACATCGGTTGTGGGGAAAATTCTTGAATCCATTGTCAAGGACTTTACAGCGGAACATTTAGAAAGCAGTGGCAGGATCAGTCAGAGTCAGCATGGATTTATGAAGGGGAAATCATGCTCAATGAATCTGTTGGAATTTTTTAAAGATGTAACCAGTACAGTTGACAAGGGGCAGCCAGTTGATGTGGTATATTTGGACTTTCAGAAGGCATTTGACAAAGTTCCACATAAGAGATTATTGTGCAAAATTAAAGTGCATGGGATTGTGGGAAGTGTATTGAGGTGGATAGAAAACAGATTGGCAGAGAGGAAACAAAGAGTAGGAATTAATGGGTCCTTTTCAAATTGACAGGCAGTAACTAGTGTGGTGACGCAGGGATCGGTGCTAGGAGCCCAACTAATCACAATATATTTTAATGATTTGGATGAGGGAACAAAATGTAACATCTCAAAGTTTGCAGATAATACCAAGTTGGGTGGGAGGGTGAAGATGCAGGGATCCTACAGCATGATCTGGACAAGTTGGGTGAGTGGGCAAATAAATGGCAGATGCAGGATAATTTGGATAAGTGTGAGGTTATTCACTTTGAAAGCAAAAATAGGAAGGTAGATTACTACCTGAATGGTTGTAAATTGGGAGAGGGGAGTGTGCAGCGGGACCTGGGTGTCCTTGTGCATCATTCGCTGAAGGTAAGCATGCAGGTGCAGCAGGTGATAAAGAAGGCTAATGGTATGTTGGCCTTCATTGCGAGAGATTTCGAGTATTGAAGCAGGGATGTGTTGCTGCAATTATACAGGGCCTTGGTGAGGTCACACCTAGAATATTGTGTGCAGTTTTGGACTCCTTTTCTGAGGAAGGATGTTCTTGTTCTTGAGGGAGTGTAGCGAAGGTTTACCAGACTGATTCCAGGGATATTGGTACTGTCATATGAGGAGAGATTAACTAGGTTAGTATTGTTCTCGCTGCAGTTCAGAATAATGAGGGGGGATCTCATAGAGAGTTATAAAATTCTAACAGGACTAGACAGGGTGGATGCAGGGAAGATGCTCCCAATGAAGGGTGTCCAGAACCAGGGGTCACAGTCTGAGGATTATGGGTAAACTATTTCAGACATAGATGAGGAGACATTTCTTTACCCAAAGAGTGGTAAGCCTGTGGAATTCATTACCACAGGAAGTAGTTGATACTAAAACATTCAATATATTCAAGAGGCGGCTAGATATAGCACTTGGGGAGAAAACAGAATTTGGCTATTGAGTTGGATAATAAGCCATGGTCGTGATAAATGGTGGAGCAGGTTCGAAGGGCCAAAAGGCCTGCTCCTGCTCCTATCTTCTACGTATCTATGTATGTATCTCATATCTCTCTTCATTGTAAACAATAACCCTTTTTAAAGACTTCAGAATTAGGCAATGCAGCATACTAAATTAATCGTATAACGTCGAATGTTACACCCCACAGAAGAATTAAAGGGCCCATTTTTAACTTCATGCAAGTAGTTGGGTTTCGCTGAGTTAAAATCTTGACAGTGATGTCTTGTGAATCATTTCACACACATGCAAAACACCTTTATTTTAACTGCATAAATCATGTGAAAACAATGTACTAAATCTTTTTCTTTTTCTTTTCTAGGCATTAATTTTCCTTATCAGTGGCATATTTGTTATGGTTTCAAGCATGACACTCATCATTCTCGACTGGACCCACCATGCACCAGCGAGCGATGGTCACTAAGCTGCTAGAGAAGTAAACCACATACTCATCTGGAAGGAAAAAGGCATTCTATGAATCTTTCTCCCCAAGAACAACAACTGTATTTATTTCCCCCTTCAAAATTCCAAGAATTCAGGAAGGCAAACTTCACATTTGCTGTCTTCTTAGAAGATAGGAATTGTTTTCCAAAGAGTAGATTATATATCTTATAATCATTATTGAGTAATGTGGGACCCAAGCAGTAATAATACCATTCCTAGAGAATGGACTAATTGGTGTACAGTATGTATTTATAAGGCCACATGTTTGGCAGAACAAAATGTTACAGATCCTTAAAAAATTGACTTTTGTTTGTAATTACAGTATCTAAAGTCCCGTAGGTGTGCCTGAATAGTTCACTGTATATTGGTAGGTTAAAAAGTAGCACGTAAACATATAATAATATTTTTGACCTTTTTTAAAGAAAGGCTATTTGTGGACATTGACTTGACTAGTTCAATTTTGAGACAGTAATCTGAATTTTTAGTTGAGAGTTGTGTTTACTTCAGTTCAGAATGTAATGTTTTTTAAAAAACACATTGACAGATAAGGCACAGTAGATAGCTCTTCCTCTGAAACAGCCCGGCTTCCCTTACAGACATGCTATAACATCCCTTAATTGGCAAGAGCTTGAGGAGACAGTGTATGGAGTCAAGCATGGTACCATACCTTGCACACTAATTTAGCATGGTCAGAGTATTTCTGTGAAGCTGGGTTTTCTTGTTTAACAACGCTGTTTGTTACAGTGCTACAATGTGTATAATAAATATGAGAAAATTAGCATCTAGAAACTAAATTAACACAAACCAATTGAAATAGATTTTACACTTTTCAAATAACTTTTGTACCTTGTGTTCATCACAGTTGTGGCATTTAATCAGATCTGTAGTTATTTATTCCACTTCGTAAAAATTAGACCGTATTTTCTAAACTTCCTCCTTGTTGGCTGCAGTTGCTGGACATGCGATGTAAGTGGGAGAATGGTCCTTCCTTGTGGAGTGCCATTTTGTTTTCTGCTAATAAAATCAGTGGTACACTTTGTAGTACCTGTATTAAACCCTTTAAACAAAGTGAACTCGTGACAGTGTAGGAGCAGAAAAACATCACTACATTGTCCCTTCTATATCACATGTCTGAAACCAAACAGCAATTGTTGGGAGTTGAAATTGTGTGATTGTAATGAACAATATGGTACTTTTATCAACAACGAAAGCTAAAAAAAAAGGCACTACACCACTCACTTTTGGTCCCCTTGCATATCCCTTTGCCATCTGTTATCAGTATAAAAAAAGGTTGAAGATTTTAACATTGTCACTGATAATTGACACAAAGTAATGGGATATGGCAGCGGTGGAACTTAGAAAGAGGGACCTAAAATAGCAATTTAAGATTGCATTAAAAGTTATGTTATATTTCAGTATTTGCCTATCATCCCTTACTGATTTTCTGCCTCTTAGTGTTATCCTGCTGTCACCTGGTTACTTGAAAGAAAACTTACACATTGTGCTTCCTATGACAGTTAACTTGCTATGATGTGTTTTTTTTATTTGCTATTTGCCGGAATATTTATAGACCTGGAGGAAATCAGTATAATTTAACATATTTATGACTATGTAAATAAAAATGTACATAATCTTGGATAATGTGTACATATATTGTCAATATTTAAAAGGTATTATGGATCCATGAAGTCCTTATGAGAACAGTTAATGGGCCCTCATTTAAGTCAAATCAAAGCTGCAGCAATGGCTGTTTGAAGTACTTAGACTGACTACTGGTAGAAGGAACTCTGTTTCAGTGCTTTGTGCTTACTTTGTTTGATGTAACTTGTGTAACACAATGTCAAGTGCTAAAACAGTGTGATCATGCCAAACCGGTGAATGAACTGGCACAGTGTAGTTGTTTATAATGGGTAAATGAACGCTCGTAAGTTCTGGATTACTGGTTGCTGCTGTCAAATAGAACCTCAGTCGTTCAACCTTGAAACCATACCTGATTTGATGGAAAAGATTTGAGTAAATTGTGGATGCTGAAAATCTGTCATTTGAAGAGTTTACTGTTACAGAAAACTCAAACCATTGCCCCTTCTAAAAATGTGAAACAATTAATCAATTAACATGATAATTTTTAATTCCTTGGAAAAAAGTTACAAAATGCATAGAATGAACTGTTACGTACTACTGAAGTTCATGTTTTGAAGACAAACACCAGAACTTTAACAAAAGAGTTTGTGCATTGATATTGTATAAATCACCTTAAATATTTGTACCAGTGCAAGCATGCAGTGCAGAAAGCTTATGAAGCATGACTGCTGCCTTTAGCATATCCCTTTAATTAATGTGGGTAGAATGCCTTCATGTATGTTGCAGTTTTAGACACTAAGGCTATCCCTGACATTATGTAAAAGTCATCTTGTATGTATGATTCTATACCGTTAACTGTGAAAGGCTGACAATGTGAATGGAGGGATTTTGATTGTTAGCAAAGAGAGTCCATTATTGCCAATGCTACATTCGTGTTTCAATGAAACACTGACTGTACTGTATATATTGTAAATAAAGTTATACTCTGAAACAATTTTTCCATCTATGAGTTTTGATATTATTACAATTTCAGGTCTGCCGTGACTGCCTAATGATGTTAAGTCTCTTAGTCCCTTAAGTGTATTTTATGGTAGTTTCTAGTGTAACTTGATCCAGGGGTGTAAGAGCAGTGCCCATCATGTGACTTGAACCTGTGTCTTTCAAACAAGAGCTTCTTAGATTTGTTCAAAACCAGCCTACCAAACAATTATGTGTGATGCAGTAAAGTGAATGATGTAGCTTAATGAATTGCAACATACAACAATAGTTATGATCAATTTCACTCATTTCCATCAACATATATTTCACATTATAATCTAAAATAGTGAGGACACTAGACTTTACAGCACAATAACATGTTGGGCAATGAAACATCAGTCCAGGAGTGGGGGTGGGGCAGTAAAACCAAATTTGTGGAGCGGCCTTTGCTACCTCGGGCTGGATTCTCCGTTTGAGAGACTAAAGACCCAAATTTTCCCACCATGTTGCGCCCGGCGCCGATCCCGTTATGTCGAGTGCATAGCGGGAGAGACCAAAACTGGTTTTGCGCTGAGCTGCACTAGATGCCCCGACCCACTACGCCCAACGTGACCTGGATCATGCCCAGATCTACGTATTTATTTGAGTCAGTTAAATATGTGCAGTCCATTCAAGGCTGGTCTCCCGGCTCTCAGTATTCATCAGCCCCACCAGCAAGGCCTGGCACGGGCACAAATTATTACTGGCCTCCAAAAAGGGAAACCTGATGTAATGGCCAAGCCGGGGGAGGGTTGGAGGACAATGGAGCCCCCAGGTAGCTAGGGACAGGATAGTTCAGTGCCCAGCCACCCTGACAGTGCCAAACTGGCATCCTGACAGTGCCAACCTGCAGGGGTGCCAGGTTGGCAATGCCTGGGTGCCAGATTGGCACTGCCAGGGTCCACATGGGCAGTGCATGCGCCCAGCCTAGGGTTGGAGCCTGATAGGGCCATGCCCATGAAATAGGGGAGGGGGTGCAGTGGAGTATAATGCCTGAACAGCGGGGTGGTGGCTTAAAGGTGAGGGGGTATGCTCACTTTGGGAGGGGGGGTATGCTCACTTTGGGAGGGGGAGTGAATCCCCAATCCCGATGAGGATTTTTGGCTGTGGGGACGGGTCATCTGCATGCCTGGGTGGTGTGAGTGGGGGGAACTCCCGCTGACATTTAGTGATGGGGATAGGTTACCACTCCAGGGTCAAGGCTTTGGGATGTCCATGTCTGCGGCGGGGTGAGAAGAGTGGCGGGGGGGTGGTCGCGATGTTCATGGGTGTAGGATGTGGGAACCTCTTGTGCACTGGCCAGTAGGAATGCTGCACAATAGAACGTCTAGTTGTTGACGAGTTTAAATAATTTATTATAAAATAAATGTATGCTAAAGATAACTGGAACAGATATATTGAAAACTACTAACACTAATAAATTATCCTACAGCTACTGCAAGTATGACTATCCATCAACACGACTAACTCCCAACTCCCCAAAGCACAGAGTCACATGGTAGAATTCACAGCTACCTGCTGGTCGGAGGTCATGTACATCTTAAATACAGGATTGCTCATGCATATCATCACACTCGACCTAACTTTGAGATCTGGGCAGCTTTCAAAATTGGCACCCTGATATCCGAGGAGCTGGTTTTGCTGCAATCTTTAGTCCCACACTGCAGAAAAAAATTCTAAGTGCGCGATTCACCGAAAAATTACTGAGTGTCATTTTGGGCGAGATAAGTAGGGTATTTGGCGTTGATTTCAATGGCGCGATTGAGATTTGTGTTCACCACACTTAGTGTAAAAAATGGGCCCCAATAGTAAACTCGCCATGCCTGAGTCCCCAGGCATCTGATTCGCCGGACTCGCAGCCCAGCTGCTCGCAGTTAACAAGGGGAAGCATCATTCAAATGTCCCTCAGCATTCACTCACAGTCAAGCCAGGAGGTTGGCAGAGTGAAGACCTGCTCCTCGCTTTCGGGATGCCGACCTGGCCAGGCTTCTGGGCAGTGGCGGAGAGGCAGGAATTTTCACACTAACTTCATTGAAGTGTTAATGTAAGCCTACTTGTGACACTAATAAAGATTATTATTAAACTCTGTAATGCAAGAGGGTCAGAGACCCAGCAGCACGGTGACTAATGCCACCTGTGAGACAGTGGCAGCTGCAGTTAGTGCAGGAAGCATGACCAGGAGGACTGCCGTCCAATGAGGGAAGAAAATGAATGACCTCCTGGAAGCCGCAACGGTAAGTTACCACCTCTCTCCTGGCATCAGTCCCACCTGCCACCCTACAATTCCAGGTCAAAGTGGATATAGTCCTGAGCCCGTGCATACTGTGCTCCGTCACCTCATGGATGTACTTTTGGTTGGGCACCTATGAAGTCCCACAGAGGTCCCCCATTGAGCCCTGGACGGAGCCTGTAGCATAGAATTGAGGCTGTCATGACCTTGATGGCCACAGGGAGCGGTGGTGTCAAGTCCGCAAGAATATGGCACAGGTGCTGCAGACTCCTTTGTGAGGCGGAATCTTTGACGACAGATGGTGTCGGACAGCTCCATGAAGGACACCCGAGTCCAGTAGACCCTTGGCCTTCTTCAGCGCCCTCGTGCCCCTTGCATTGCAGGTCAGGCCTCCGGCATCTGATGCTGCTCTGCAGCCCCTGAAATTGTTCTTCAGGGTGGTTCCTCGGAGCTACTGCACATTGCTACTGAGTCTGTGCTCCTCCGCAGCAATTAGTAAGATAGTAAGATTGACAGCTCCACTGGCTTTGTCCCGAAATCACTTGGAATCCTGTGAGGACTAAGAGAGTGAGAGAGTGTCAGGATGATGTCGCAACTGCTGACCATCATTTTCCCCCCTGACCCATTGGCCTTCCTGACCTCGAAGCAGCCAATCCTAGAGGCTTGATGGCAGCAATCGCACACTCACAGGTCAGGTGCCTTCCCATATCCAACCATGACTTGCCCGGCCTATGCCCTCGCCCACTTAGACTCACCAGTAGCCTTCTGTCTGGGTTTTCTCTCCCTTAAGTTCATTACCATTGGGGGTTCTTACAGGGGGATCATGTACTCATTCATCCCAATTGTTCAAGGTCAACTGGACAGTGATGTCTGCCTTGCGGTGGTTGCAGGATCCTGACTGGCAGGAGTTAGGATCTGGCAGAGAAGTGACCCCATTGCCTCTTGCTCCCGTGCCACAAAGCTTTGTGGTCAGAACCCTGAGGATTCATCCCATTCCTTGACTTTTGAACTATTTTAAGTTCGACCAATTAAGCACAAAAAAAGTAAATTGAGGGACAAATTAAAACGGGCCGCTCCTTAAAGGGACACTGCCCTAAATAAAAACAAAGCGCAAAGGAAACTTAGAAAGATCAAATCAAAAGGTGATTAAAAGGGTCAATAAAGCACCCCAGATCCTGCGGTGCCCACCAGGCGTGGAAGGCCTCGATGGTTCCTGTGGACACCACATGCTTCCTCTCCAGGGACACCCGGCTACGAATGAAGCTATGAAAGAGGGGCAGACATGCTGGATGATCCCTCGGTTGCCCACTGCCTGGGCATGCCTGGTTTTGCCAGGCCGAGGAGCAGATTCACAAGGACTTCCTCATCCATCCCTGCCCCTCTCCACACCGGGTGCCCGCAGATCAGGAGCATGGGGCTGAAGTGCAAACAAAACTGCAGTAAAAGGCTTGTCAAAATTCTAAAAAGGGGGTACCGCCTAAAACATTTAACATAGACATGGGGCTGAATTTCCCACTCTGCAACGACAGAATCGTGGATCGGGCGGAGAATCAGGCATCCACCGAAAATCGAGGTTTGCACCATTCTCCTGTGCCCCGCTGGTGGCATCATTGTGCTCCACACCCTGCACCGGCATGCAAAACCGGTATTTGCGTGCATTAGCATATCATTACCGGGTCGGCACCTGGAACAACCCTGTTACAAAGATATTCAGACCGACCATCACCTTGGCGGCCACCGTGAGGATATGATTACCGGGTTTGACCCAGTATTCTCCAGGCCTCTGCAATGCTCCACCACCGACAGGCGGCAGTGACGCCAGTGCAGTTCACTTGTTCTATTTAAAAATGGGCATTGGGCTCCGAGGCTGCTGAGGGAGAGAGAGGAGGTAAGAAAAGTGTCCAAACTTGCAAAGTGGGCTAACAGTTGTGCCGGTGGCTGGGGGGGTCATCTGCTAGGGCGGAGGGGGGGGGGGGGGGGGGGGGGGGTGTGGTGGGGATCAACTCTGCTGACTACCCACTGTGCCCTGTAAATGTGCAGAGTGCCACCAATCGTATGGGTGCCTCCCCAGGCCTCCCTAATGGGAACCCCGAGACCCCAGCTGACCCATCAACAGGATGGGCAAGGCCATGCACACCCAGTGGCCCACCAGGTGCTGTTACTCCTCAAATAACTCATCAGAAGCGCAGCCCCACTGCAGGAGAGTCGGGGTAGGGCAGAGAGCACCCTGGACAGCAGACGCATGCACCTTGGCCTTTGACACCCCCGCTGGTACCCTGCCCCCCTCAGGGAAGAGGCCCCACCAATGACACTATCAGCTAGCCCAGAGCGTGTTGCCAAAGACTCCGGCTGACCACGGAGACCGTGCAACGTCTGGCCCAATTAATGGCACCCCTGGAACAGTGGGGATATGGGGGAGGACACCTATCCCCCAGCCGGTGGCCGTCAAGGTGACAGTCGCTCTGAACATCTTTGTAACAGAGTCCATCCAGGAGCCGAGCGCGGACCTATCCAGGATCTTACAGACGTCCATGCACAGGTGCATCCGCGCCATCACGGATGCCATATAATACCGGGCAGCAAACTATATAATCTACAGTGTGGACGGGTTGCCCGGGCAGCAGGATTCACCACCAACTCTGGCATGCCCCAGTTCGGGGGATGATCAATGGAACACATGGGCCCTTACAGGTACCGGTGGATGAGGGGGAGCCCTTCATTAATAGGAAGGGCTTCTGCTCCATGAATGTGTAGGTGGTGTGTGACCACCAGATGCAAATCATGCATGTCTGCACCCAACATCCAGGCAGCATGCACAACGCATCTGTCCTGGCACACTCGATATGCCCAACACATTTGAGGTACTCCCCTTGGTGACAGGAGTTACCCACTGCGGTCGTGACTAATGTAGCCTGTGCAGAGGCCCCAGGCCAAAGCGGAGAACCATTACAACGATGCCTATGCAGCAACCAGGAGCATCATTGAGCGGTGCATCGGCATTCTAAAGATGTGGTTCCAATACCTGGACCGCTCTGATAAGCCCTCCAATATAGCCCTTGGAGGGTCTCCCATATCATGCTGGCCTGCTGTGTCCTGCACAACATCGCGCTTCAGAGAAGGGATATGCTGGACAAGGAGGAAGTGGGACGCCAGACATCATCTGATGCGGAAAATGCGGATAGATAGGCCATTGAGCCTGAGCAGGCACAGGAGGCCGCACAACGTGCCAGGGCCGCTGTGCTTGGGAGAACCTCATAACCTCCAGGTTCGTCAACTGGAAGTCTTGCAACCGGCAGCCCAACCACCCTGTTCCACCTCCCCATACTCCCTAAACAACACCCACGCCCTTCCATGTCCCCCCTTCCTGCACTCCATCTCCCCCCCCCCCCCCCTCACAATAGCACCTCCACCCCCTCCCCTCCCCCCCACCTCCGAGCTTCCCACCAATGTGTTGACCTTGCTTGGCAGTATCAATGGGTCTGGTCCATGGGACCGAGGATGATGATGACCTGTTGTGCGATGGACTCTGGTGCCCAAATCATTTGGCAAAGTCTGACTCCTGCCTGCAGTCCCACATTCCATTGTCCACCCAGGTGACCCCTGCATTCATGCTGGACATTCCATCACACGGGCCCATAGATCTTCTGAGGAGACTGGTGTGGGGATGATATTCGGGTGGAGGGGATGGGTCACTCACAGTAGGACCTACCACATGGAGTCCCAAATGTCTGGCCACGTCCCCTGCTGCACCCGAGGGTGACCCCGGGGGGGAACATCAGACTGTCCTGGGGGCTCTGCCCCATGCCTTCCTCCAACACCCACATCCCACATCACTAGCCTCCCCCATGCCCACTCCCCCCCACCTCCACTTTACCCGGCACACCCTGTCCATCCATCCCAATCCATCCCTCACACCCTTGAAATAGAGGACCGAGGCAGTTCAGAACATCAGCGAACAGGTGTTTATTGTGCTATTGTGCCCTGGCCCCGAATGCTAACCTGTGTGCTGCACCTGTGACAACTCAACTGGTGACTAACTTTCTAATCTTAAGGGCAGCACGGTGGCCTAGTGGTTAGCACAACCGCCTCACGGCGCTGAGGTCCCAGGTTCGATCCCGGCTCTGGGTCACTGTCCGTGTGGAGTTTGCACATTCTCCCCGTGTCTGCGTGGGTTTCAACCCCACAACCCAAAAATGTGCAGAGTAGGTGGATTGGCCACGCTAAATTGCCCCTTAATTGGAAAAAATAATTGGGTAATCTAAATTTATAAAAAAAAAAATTCTAATCTTAGGTGATCTAATGCTCCTTCTAGTTGGGTTTCTAGGCAGTGCATCCGATGTGGAGGCGGCCTGCTGCATATCCTGCCGTGACCTGGGTTCCTTTTGATGGACGCCCGGGGGTTTCTAGACGGCGTGGGGCTGCCCCACAATAGGAAACCCCTTTGACCAGCCGGCGAAACGGAGCATCCCGCCGGCATGCTGAACCAGAAATCTGGCGCAGCGGGACGGAGAACCCAGCCCCAGGAGTTTGCACATTCTCCCAGTGTTTGCATGGGTTTCACCCCCACAACCCTAAGATGTGGAGGCTAGATGGATTGGCCGCGTTAAATTGCCCCTTAATTGGAAAAAATGAATTGGGTACTCTAAATTTATTTTTTTTAAATTAGGAAAAGCTCCTCAGAGGTGGGATTCTCTGGTCTGCCAGCTGAGTTTTCCTGGGCAGTGCGCCCTCGCCGGCAGCGGGATTCTTTATTCCCGCCTCCTGCCAATGGGATTCCCCAGTGGCCGGGATGCCTGTGGGCGTGGGTGCGCTGCCGGCGTAATGGAGAATCCCACCAGTGGAGAAACCACTGCCTATGTTTTGTATAATTAGTCCACCCATTCTCTTGAAGTAGTTGCTCATACTACAACTCAAGTGCGTATATCGTTCCAAAAGTGATGGAATTGAAAATTGTCTCTGGCTCCTTTTAAAGTTAATTTGGAGTTGTGTTTGGCATATCGCATAATATGACTGACTTTTGTTACAATATATTTCTTCACACTATATAAGCCAGCCCCATAGGTCACAGGATGTGAAACTTATCATATGTCTGGATATAGATTATAATCACAGAGGCTGAATGAAGTATAGTGTTCTATATTACATTTAATATTAAGAGTAAATAAATAAGGATAAATAATGCATATGTATTTATACCTGAGGTAAGTTTACATTGTGATATGAATGCACCTATCAATTGCCACAGTAGTATAATTCACAATAGCATTAACCTGGTATGTAAATGACGTACACAAAAATATCTTCATTAAGAGTCTAGAAGTACACAGTGGTTAGCATTGCTGCCTACGGCGCTGAGGACCTGGGTTCGAATCCCGGCCCTGGGTCACTGTCCGTGTGGAGTTTGCACATTCTCCCCGTGTCTGCGTGGGTTTCACCCCCACAACCCAAAGATGTGCAGGATAGGTAGATTGGCCATTCTAAATTGCCCCTTAATTGGAAAAAATAATTGGGTAATCTAAATTTATAAATTAAAAAAAATAAAATAAAATAAAAAAATAGTCTAGAAGTACGTGGAAAAATAGCAAATTCTTTATTTGTTCATGGGATGTGGGCATCGCTGGCTGGACTAGCATTTACTGCCCATCCCTGAGGGCATTTAAAAGTCAACCACATTGCTGGGGGTCTGGAGTCAAAGGTAGGCCAGACTGGTTAAAGACTGCCGATTTCCTTCCCTAAAGGCCATTATGACTTTGTATGACAATTAAAAATGGTTTCAAAGTTGTCATTAGACATTTAGTTCCCGATTTTTTATTGAATTCAAATTCCACAATTTGCCCTGGTGAGATTTGAACCCAGGTCCCCAGGTCATTGCTCTGGGGTTTCTGGATTACTAGTCCAGCGACAATACCGCAACGCCACTGACTCCACTTAATGTATGTATATACACATATATTAGGAGGTCTTGGGGTGCAGTGGGCAGTATCCCTGCCTCTGAGACAGAAGCTCCCGGTTCGAGTCCCACCCCAGGACCCAATGGTCAAGGAAGGTACGTGTATAAAACGGTCAAACAGGTTGAGTATCAACCAGTAAATCCTTCCAAACATACTACTGGCTGGCAGTAAACAAAGTAGAGACTCCTGGTCTTGAAGTGAAGTGGCACCCCTCAAGCTATAAGCTCCTTGTGACAGACTAGTGATCAGTTCCAGGAATGACTAACTATGGAAACAGAAAAGGCCTCCCTTAGTGCACCACTAGGTGTTGGAAGAGAATTGGAATGAAATGGATATATATATTACTCCTGTACAGCAGAAAGAGAAATTCCAACTTCGACCTTCCACCATTTGTCCCTAAATTAAGTGATTTCAGATTTACTCTGTGTAAATAGCCTAAATTTCATTTTTGGTCATGTGCTTTGAGCTTCGTGAGATAATTCTTCTAGGTTTGGGCTGTAAGTGAGCGTCGATCAAATTGTAAGAAAGAATTGATGACATGCAGGACATTTTAAATCTCTTGATTCAGTCAGCTCGGAAACCAAATTCCAAGCTGCTATTTAAGCATCTAACTTTATCCCTACTCAATGAAGCTTGAACAATATACCAGTTTGGTACTGGTTTCAGAGCCTTCGACTCAAGTACTAACTGCCTTCTTCAAGCTGTCCCACTGACTGGTCACCAAAGTAGGCTGGATCCCAAATTCTCTCAAGCCTGTCCTTTGCATGGCACAGTGCATGACATTTTGCATACCTTCATCTGAAGTCAGTACTTTTTTCCCTCCAACAGTCCCTCTGACCTTCCCCCCTCAAATTTCTGTAGAGTATACCTTTGTACCCTGGTGCAAATCCTTTTTATATATTAGTTGCAGAGAGAGTAGATATTTGCATTTAATTTTACCTCCCTCCCCAACAAGTGTTGATCTTGCATATATAACATTTACATGCAATGAATTCTGTGATGTAACCAGTCCAAATGGAATTCATAAGGAATCTAAATGGAACACATTACATCACTATTACAGAATTAGCTAACAAGCTTTGTTCATTTTTTTAGTTGCCATTTGTATTTGCTTGAATTTTGGTCCCAGCATTAATTTTTATCACTGATGAGAGCATCCTATTTTTGCATTCTTTGTAGTTTTGTTGTAATACTTTGTTACAATTCCCATGGAAAGAAATTCACACTTCCATTTAATAGTAGAAAAGGATGTCACAACAAAATTTAATGTTTCAAGGTTTTTACTGTAACAAATGTCTAAATATACTATTAATGAAACACCATTTTGTTGGCAACTTACAATCAATACTACAGAAAGGAACACCTCCTTCAATACATACGCACTCTCCACCCTCATAGCAAACAGTCCATAGACACTCCCAGCTTCCAACCGGTTTGTGTTTTGTCAAGTAGTGACTTTGAGTGGCCGCCTCCAGATGCTTCCCTTAATTTTCATAGAGTTTTCCAAATCCACTACCAGCAGTAAAGCCCACTCCAATGATTCTTCTTCCCCTCTCCGGCCATGCCCGGACGAATCTCCCGAATTCCTTAGATGACTGTGGAATGTGCCTCTTCAACGAGAGACTGTTTTCCTTCTGTATATGACTTCAGTAGGTCACAATGAAGCTATAGTCTCTCCTCTCTGATGACCATGCCAATTGCTGTTCATTTCCTCTCTCTCTTTTCTCTCCTGCCCAATAGCTTGGTGCCAGCAAGCCTATTTACAGTCAGCACATCTGTCCTCCCCCTTTGTTTCCAGCTGTGGGAACTTGCATCATTCTCAGTCAGACTTGACTTACCCAGGTGTATTTTCAGGTAGAATTCAGAATAGTCACACAATTCCCTTCACTTTAACCTAAGTTTAAATACACAGTCTAAAACCTAATCTAAAGAACCTAATAATTGTAATAACTTTAATGCAGCATTCTTGGATCACTTTTACAAATAAAAGAACATTAAAAATCAAATTTCTTAGAGCATTCCAATACTATTATAAAACATGTCACTGCAACGACTCCTGAGAACATTTACAGATCTTGCCACATCTACCTGGACAAGAGGCGTATCTTTGTTACCTCCACTTTGCCAGTTTGTTTCTCATTTGCAGCCTGTACCACTGACTAGTTGTGATGTGAAAAGAGAGCCAAATATGTAAGTCTCTCCCTGTCAGTGCACAGCCTCTTCACCAACAAGTCCTGAAGTGTGCCTCCTTGTGGTGAAACATGGACACTGGATTCCTCACAGGCTAATGCTTCAGAGGAATGTGGAGGAGGGTTGGCACCCAGACAGGCATTGCGCAGACCTACCGGCATGTGGACACAGCCGGGAACTCTTAAACTCAGCTCCCAGCTATGGGCAAATAGCTCCACTGCCTTGTGGATACCTCAGGAGAGACGGGGCAGCAGGGTAGCATGGTGGTTAGCATAAATGCTTCACAGCTCCAGGGTCCCAGGTTCGATTCCCGGCTGGGTCACTGTCTGTGTGGAGTCTGCACGTCCTCCCCCTGTGTGCGTGGGTTTCCTCCGGGTGCTCCGGTTTCCTCCCACAGTCCAAAGATGTGCGGGTTAGGTGGATTGGCCATGCTAAATTGTCTGTAGTGTCCTAATAAAAGTAAGGTTAAGGGGGGGGTTGTTGGGTTATGGGTATAGGGTGGATACGTGGGTTTGAGTAGGGTGATCATGGCTCGGCACAACATTGAGGGCCGAAGGGCCTGTTCTGTGCTGTACTGTTCTATGTTCTATGTTAGGCTGAAGGAGAAAAACCTGACTTAATATCTGAAGGTGAGTCCAAAGCCAGACTCATGTCGAAGGTATATCACCATCCTGGCAACTCAGTAACCAAACCAATGGCAAACATAATGCTTTGCATTCCTTTGGACTTATACAAAGAGGATGAGAAGGGGACCCTGATGTTTGGATAGCTTAGAGTCTCCATAAACTAGCGCCCTGGAAAGGATACTGAAATGCATTAACATTACATGGGAGGAAACAATTGCAAGTGATAATCCCAACTCGATTAGTTGAGGGTATTACAGTCTGTCTCCAACGGTGAGCTGGTTGGGCCAAATGGTCTCTTATTGTGCTATACATCGTAAGCAATTCTACATAAAGATTCTCACAGAATTAATCCTGTCTTTGAATAAGTGATTTTATCTTTCAGCATATTTTGTAGCTATTCCATTTCAACATACAGATTTTCAATTCTAGTTTACCATTATTGTCTTTATTTTCCATTGGATGCACATTACCATTGTCAAATAGTTGATTAGACTTTTGCTTACAGCTACTTTACATATGGCCCACCAGACAAGGAAGGGTGCAGTGATATGGATGATTTGGATGAAAGGACAGAATATACGGTTACTAAATTTGCTGATGACACAGAGCTAGGTAGGACAGCAAGTTGTGAAGAGGACAGAAGGATCCTTCAAATGGACATAAAAAGGTTAAGTGAGTAGGCAAAGATTTGGTGGATGGGGTATAAGGTGGCAAAGTGCTAACGTGTTCACTTTGTCTGGACGGATAGAAAGGCAGCATATTATTTAAATAGAGATTGTGGTACAAAGTATTTGGGTGTCCTGGTATATAATCACAAAAAAGTTAGTATGCAGTTACAGCAAGTGATTAGGAGGCAAAAGGAATTTTGTTACTTATTGCAAGGGTAATGGAATATAAAAGTAGGGATGTTTACTACAGTTGAACAAGGCATTGGTGAGAACACATCTGGTGTCCTGCACACGTTTTTGGTTTCCTTATTTAAAGAAGGACATAAATGAATTAGAGATATTTCAGAGAAGGTTCACTCGATTGATACCTGGGATGGGGGTGTTTTTTTATGGGGAACAGTTGGATAGGCTGGGCTTGAATCCATTGGAGTTTGGAAGATTGAGAGATGCTCTTATTGAAAGATATAAGATCTGAGGGGACTTGACATTGTGGGAGAGGTAGAATTAGAGGGGCAGTTTCAAAAATGAGGTGGTTCCCATTTAAGACAGAAATAAAAATAAATATTTCCTCTCAGAAAGTCATGAATCTTTGGAACTCTGTTCCCTAGAGAAGACTGAAGACAGGGTCATTTAATAATTTAAAGACAGAAGTAGATTCTTGACTAACAAGGAGTCAAAAGTTATTGGATAGGCAGAATGTGAATTTGAGGCCACAATAAGTTCAGCCAAGATCTTAGTGAATGGCGAAGCAGGATCAAGGGGCCAAATAGCCTACTCCTGCTCCTAAATCGTATGTTTGCATGTTGTTCATATAATTCTGCCTCTACCTCAGCTCCTCGGTTGCTAAAGCCCTCATCATGCCTTTATTATGCTAGACTTATTTATTGCAGTATCAGGGTATCAGCCACAGCAAGAGTGGTACTGGGAAACAGTACTACCCACTGTTTGACATAAAGAGGCACATGATCTGAGACTAGAGTCTGTTGTGGACTGGACAGAGACATGTGTAGAGGCAAGCACTAAGTTAGATTAGTGCTTGGGTTATACCTTGTATATATGTTCATAGATAGAGATGAGAAGAAATGTTGTCTCTCAAAAGGCCATGGATAGCTGCTGAGTATTTCCAGCATTTTCTACTTTTATTTTCATGGACACTTCCCTGTTAACAGTCTATCTTTCCTTAAACGTGGAAGGGTTTATTCAAACAAACACACTAAAATCTCAAACTCATTGTACAACAACTGAAAACATAATCCTCATACTCCTTTATACATTTAACATTCTCAAAGGATGGCAACATTTTCACATCTTTTTATTCAAAGCCATCTGTCCTGTTAAATATTTCCAATTTATGTCAAAATAACACTTGGCCCATTCCAAGTTTTTTCAAAGGAAGAAAGACGTTTATAATGAGGATTTTAAGCCAAGTGTGGGCTCCTGCAAAGTTATCCGAAAACAGATAGCATCCTTCCCTGCCTATAGACGCAGGACTGTTTAATAATTGCAGATACTTGCAATTACAATCATGCGTATATAAAATTTCTCCCACAACCAATATAACTTAGTGCTGCATTGTAGATTTTGACGTTTACATCAAAAAGCCTCAAAGAATCCTTCCGTAAACTGGGGTCAACTTATACATCAAGTATAAAAGTGAAATGATGGCGTGGGTGGTTGCCATTTTGAAACACTACTGAGGCAAAGAGTGGACGTATCTTAAACTCCAATACACCTTTGCAAAATAGGCCATATTGACTGCTTGATCCCATATGCCGAGTTCTAAGGTATGGTAAATGAAACATGCATTTCTGGGGAGATAAATTGAGGCTGATCATCAATGGGAGTAGAGCATGTTGTGACTGAAAAGGTCTTTGACTTATATATGCTGACCTTGTGCAAAAACATTATTTTGGGGATTGTCCTATACGCTGGCTCGACTTATATGCCGCAATTTATGGTAATTTAAAATATCTTGCATCCAATAAACCTAAATTAGCAACATAACGGACACAGAGTAAACAGTACACAAAACTATAGTAAGTGCTGACATTTTCTAAATGAACACCCTTGTGGGATGAAGTATATTATCTGTAAAATACTTACACTTTTCCCATAACATTGTTTATTTTTAAATTGGCACAGTCTGGCTAAATTATTTTTATTACTCATAAACAAACTCACCAGCTTTTCCAGTCTTCACAGAGTCACCTTTCCAATATAAATTGAAAATCTGGTGAATTATAACAGAACTATAACACTTAGCTAAGGATGTGGAAAATGTGTTAAATACATCAGAAATAAACTGTAACACGTTAAATTTCAATGCAACAGGATTTGAGTATCAAAGCTGATGTACCATAGGGTTGGGATAGATACACCTGCCGCAGTGTCACCCATTTTGAGTGCTTGCTATTGTTGTTTCAAGCTGGGCGGCACAATGGGACAGTGCAACACAACGCCAGGGACCCGGGTACAATTACGGCCTTCAGTGACTGTATGTGTGCAGTTTGAATGTTCTCCCCTCTGTATGACTAGATTTCCTTCAGGTACACCAGCTTCCTCACACAGTCCAAAGATGTGCAGGTTAGGTGGATTGGCCATGTTAAATTGTCCCTTAGTTTCCAGGGATGGGCAGGTTAGGTTACAGGTTTATGGGAATATGGTGGGTGAATGCTGGGGGGTGGAGGGGTGGACCTGGGTAGAGTGCGCTTTCAGAGGGTCGGTGCAGACTCGATGGGCCAAATGGCCTCCTGTAGGGATTCTGTAGGGATTCTGAGGGTAGAAAGGACACAGAATGTATTGAGGGAAGGGACTTTAATGCCCATCACCAAGAGTGGCTCGGTAATATCACCACAGACCGAGCTGGGCGGGTCCTAAAGGACATAGCTGCTCTATTGGAATTGTGACAGGTGGGGAGGGAACCAAAAGAGGAAAAACAATACTTGCCCTCATCCTCACAAACCTGCCTGCTACAGATGCATCTGTCCATGACCATATCGGTAGGGGTGGCCACCGCACAGTCCCTATGGAGTCTTGTCTTCATATTGAAGATGCCGTCCATCATGTTGTGTGGCACTATTACTGTGCTAAATGGGATAGACTTTGAACAGCGCTAGCACCTCAAGACTGGGCATCCATGAGGCGCTGTTGGCCATCCGCAGCAGCAGAATTATATTCAACCACAATCTGTAACTTAATGGCCCGATATTTCCCCCCACTCTTGCATTACCACCAAGCTAGGGGATCAATCCTGGTTCAATGAAGAGTTTAGGAGGGCATTCCAGTAGTAGCACACCAAAAAATGAAGTGCCAAACTGGTGATGCTACAACACAGGACTACTTGTGTGCCAACAGCATAAGCAGCAAATAATAGACAGAGTTGAGCAATCCCACACCCAAAGGATCAGATTTAAGCTCTGCAGTACCGCTGTACCCACCCATGAATGGTGGAGGACAAGTGAACAACTGGAGGAGGAGGCACACAAATATCCCCATCCTCAATCATGGAGGAGCCCAGTACATCCATGCAAAATTTAAGGCTGAAGTATTTGCAAAAATCTTCAGACAAAACTTTTGCAAAATTTATATCATTCCACATGATAGAAAGAAATGGCTGAAGGCACTGGATATTGCAAAGGCTATGGGTCCTAATAATATTCTAACAATAATACTGAAGACTTGTGCTCCAGAACCTGCTGCTGTCGTGAGCCAAGCAGTTCAGTACAACTACAACACTGACATCTACTCGATGTAGCCACCTGGGGTGGCCACTGCCCAACACAAAATGGAAGATTGCAAGGAATGCAGGGAAAATGGACATGTTGTAAAGCAAGCAGCTTGCAAAGCGCTTGTATATTGGGACGGCTGCAGAAACCAGTTTTGTCTACTGCAGAAACCAGACAGCACTGTGAAAAGAAACCAGTTAACATACTAATGAGGCGATACCGGGTGATCCCCAGATACAATGGAAACAAGTTAAACACAGATCGATACATTGAATGGAAGGCCAGACCCTTCGGCGCCAGAGAAGCCCAAAACAATAAGTCCCAAGAACCGCCCCAGTGACCGAGGAACTGCCCCATGATTGGGGGGGGGGGTTCAAACATATCGATTGGGAAGAGACCCAATCGATTCCAAGCAGGTAAGGGAGTCCGCCCAAAGGGGCGCGGATCCCCTGGGACCTATAAAAGATAGGTCCCACACATGGTTCAGTCTTCTGATCCAGCCCTCCAGCACTTCTCTCTCTTTGACCAACACTCCTCCGTGGACCAGCTTTTGCCAAGAAGATCTCGAACGAGAGTGAAAAGAGGGTTCGAACAGCACCCGCCAACAAGTAAGTGTCTCACAATGATCGCTACCAGAGATAGGCACTCCTGACCCCTTTTAACTGATACCAACCTGAAGTCTGCAGACCAGAGCAGAGCAAGAGGCCTTGTTCCCTGACCCAGCAGTTCCTTCGAGATAAGTATTAGTTTATTTAGCGGTAGGAGTAAGTTTAATCCTTTTAGTGTGTGCATGGGTAGTTATTATAATTGTATTATAATAAACTCAGTTGTTTGGACTTACTAATTGGTGTACAGTTTTATTGCTTTGAACTTCACCTTGAAGCTTGTGGCGGTGTCTTAACGACATCTGGCGACTCCAGAGCTTAGAAAAGAGACAGAGCCAAATTGAGTGTTAAGCACACTCACCCAGAACGACCAACATTTAGTGGCAGACTCTGAGGGGACTCGATTAGAAGTGCCCCCCCCCCTCTCCCCCCCCCCCCCCCCCCCCCCCCACTCCGCACTCCGAGAGAACCCAGAAATTTGAATTGGAAATCCAATTGGGAAATGGAAAAACCACAAGTGTTCAAGGAGTTCAAATCAAAATTCGGAAGTGCGTTTTTGCATGCGTAACTAACAGGGTTGTAAGGTTAAACCGAGAGATTTTTGTTGCGTCAAACTGTTGGGAGTTTTATAATCGGAACATAGCGAAAGCCAAACCCGTATTTAAAAGCATTACCTTATCATCCCTTGTTCCAAATTAAAGAGAGAAAGAGGAAATGGCCATGCAGGCAATGGAACGCCTCATGAACCCAGAGCAGTTCGTGGTCGCAGCGACCAGCAGTAGCAGAGTAGGCCAGTGTCCCGTATGGGAGCTGGAACTCAGGAAATATCTCAAAGGGAAAGGATGGCCCCTTTGGAGTGAGTTTTGTGTGAATGAGGAGACAGGTCCTGGAAGTATAGGACATACTTGGTGGGAGAACCTTTCTCAAATTCACAGGAAGAATTTAAGTAAAGCACGTAAGCCGATGGCAATTGTGTCCTGGTTGGCACAATTGCGAGGCACAGAGGAGGTCGTTCGGACGCTCCGAGCAGATTTAGAGGAAAGGAATAGGATGAGCAAAGTGGATGTCAGGGACATCGAAAAGGAAAACCTAGAGTTAAGAAGGAAGCTGGCAGAGAAGGATACAGAGGTGGATGATGCCAAGAGGGCACACCAGTCTTGCCTAGCCCATCTGAGCAGTTCCCAAGTTCAATATGAAAAAGATGAATATGAAGAGTCAGAAAAGCAGGTAGAGACACTGGAAAAACAGTGTAGTGACCTAAAAGCAGCTTTAAGGGCACTCCATGCTGCCACCACTGAGCAAAGACAAAGCACCGTAGACCACGCTAAATGTAGGAAGCAGATTGCGGAGCTGCAATCTCTGCTTTCTGTACAGAATGGGTTCCAAAGCACCTTTGGAACACAGTTAGATGAGGAGAATGCCCCAGATTGGCAGGAATTGAGCGAGACAGCGCAGCGCTATGTTCAGGGAACATGTGCGCCAGCCGCGCAACAGAAAAGGAAAGCGCCCCAACCCCCCACAGATCAGATAGCACCCGCACCTATGAACCCAGTCACCACCCAAAGGAAGGCAACCACAGAAGGCACACCCGACATCACCTATACCACCCCCTTAACTGTAACACAACTCAGGGACGCGTGTGAGAAAATCACCCCGTTTCTCCACACCGCAGACCCCCACCAATTTTTCGCGAAAGTAAAACAACAGTCTACCATGTACGGCCTGGATGAGCGAGAGCAAGTAAAGCTCACAGTTTTGTGTTTAGACTCATCAGTGGTTGCAGCCCTCCCCGACCCACAGAACGTTGGAGGAGGCACACTAGAGGAGATGCATACATCTATTTTAGACGCGATAGGGTACAATAGAGGAGACCCAGTCGAAGGCCTAAATAAGTGTAGGCAGAAAAGGACAGAGCATCCCACAGCATTCGCAGGAAGGCTGTGGATTCATTTCACTGCCGTTTTTAGCGATTTAGACTGAGCGCATTTAACCCGCGATAATATGGTTAAATGGACCCGCACCATAATCTCCCATGCCACAGATGCAGGACAGAATGTCTGCAGTAGTTATGACCCCTCAGAAGAGACCCATAATGAAAAATGGGTTTTGAAAAGATTGTCCCGCGCTTGGGAGCAATCTGTCCAAGGCAAGGTTAAAGTAAAGACCCCAGAAGAAGCTCAGGCTGCAGCAGATATACAGGCAGTAAGAGCGCACCAAAACCCTGCATGGGTAAATGAAGGAAAGAACAGCCCCCCACAGAAGTCACAGGAATGTTACAACTGCGGACAGTTAGGGCATTTTACAAGGGAATGCAACGGCCCACAGAGATCTCAGAGAGGCCAGCAGACAGGCACTCTGACCAGGAACAAAGCTAAGCCTATTCCACAGTATAGAGACGCAGTCAGGACAGACCAATGTGGACGGAACGGACTGACGGTGTTCGGGCTCCCCCACTTGGGTCTGTGACACCCTCTGGGACCAATCCGGAAGGCCGGTAGTCACAGCGAAGGTTAGAGGGAAGCCCATTAGAATTGCTTTGGGACACAGGAGGGTCCCGCACAACAATTAATTCCACCACCACAGCATAGGCAGACACGTGGCCGACCACATCCACAATTACACTCAGCGGATTTACAGGTCACTCGCAGCAGGGACACATTACAGCCCCTATATCAATTCAGCTAGGGAACATCTCCACCAGACACCCCATTGTTTTAGTTAATCTGCCCCGCACAGCAGAACACATACTGGGCATTGACTTCATGAATGCCCACAGCCTGTCGTTCGATCCAGTAAACCAGTGTGTCTGGAGAATGGCAAAATCAGACAGAGCACCCGCAACTCTCACAGTAGGAGAGTATGCAAATAGGATTAGCGCAGTAGGCGACTATTGTTTCGACCCGACCACGCTTAGCACGGACAAACAGGTTAGGGCAGTTTTGAACCGACACAGGACAGCATTTGCCAGTCACCGGCATGACTGCGGCAGAATGACTGGACAAGTTCAAGTTACTGGACCTGACCCGAGACTACAGAGACAGTACCGATTTCCTCTAGAAGCAGAGGGAGAAATTGGAACGGTTATAGAGAGCTTATTAGAGCAGGGTGTACTTAGGACAGTAGCCTCAACTAATAATGCACCTATTTGGCCAGTGAGGAAGCCCGATGGATCATGGCGTCTGACCATTGATTATCGGGAACTCAACAAAGTAACCCCAGCAGTAGCCCCCATGGTAGCAACAAGTCCCGAGACCATGCTCAAGCAGGGACTCCACTCCAAATATTTCACGGTATTGGACATTAGCAATGGCTTCTGGTCAATCCCATTGGCAAAAGAGTGCCAGTACAAATTTGCCTTCACATTTAAAGGACTGCAGTATACGTGGACATGCCTCCCACAAGGATTCCACAATTCACCCTCCATTTTCCACCGACAGCTGGCGAATGGATTAGCCAAATTTTCCTGACCCGAATGTCTGGTACAGTATGTGGACGACCTATTACTGCAGACAGAAACCAAGGCAGAGCACATCACGCTTCTGTCCGAGCTTCTGGAAATTTTTACAAGAGATTGGTTGTAAAGTTAACCCCAGAAAGGCCCAAATATTAGAGAATCAAGTGATGTATTTGAGTACAGTCATCACGCACGGCAAACGCGAGATCGAGTTCAAAAGAATTGAATCGATTGTCAAATTGCCCCTTCCCCAGAATGTTTCAGCCCTCCGGTCATTTTTAGGACTGGTTGGGTACTGTCGGAACCATATCGATGGTTTTGCTACAAAGGCAGCCCCACTCTCAGACCTCCTTAAGAAAGGAGCCCCTTGGGAATGGCTTCCGCAGCATACAGAGGCTGTGCAAGAGTTAAAGGCCCTTAGCGCAGCACCCGCGCTACAAGTTCCAGACCAACTCTCCCCCTATGCAATAGAGGTAGCGAGCACAGATCTGACCCTCTCGGCCGTGCTCCTTCAGGAACGGCACGAGCAGCTACGACCCGTGGCTTATGCCTCACGACTTTTAGACCCTGTAGAACAAGGATTTTCAGCCTGCGAGAGGCACCTACTAGCAGTTTTTTGGGCAGTTCAGTACTTCTCATACATTACCGGACTTAATCCCATCACCATTTTGACCGAGCACACCCCCACACAGTTACTTTTAGACGGTCGACTGAAGGACGGTTCAGTGAGCCAGATAAGAGCAGCTAGGTGGACACTATTGTTACAAGGAAGGGACATAACAGTTGAACGGACCAAAACACACACATTTTTAGCGGACAACCTCCAATATCCAGGACAACCCCATGAATGTGAGATTGTAGCACCCCTACACAACACAGGACCCTTCATTGCAAAGACGCCCCCCAGGAAGATAGGGAATTCAAGCCAGAGCCCCCAGCACACCGACACGTGTGCCCCATTGAAAATATATGTGGACGGACATCTACTCGGCAATATGGAAAATTGCCCAGGTATGTCCTGTACACAAGAAACAAAACAAATCCAACCCAGCCAATTATCACCCCTTCAGTCTACTCTCGATCATTAGTAAAGTGATGAAAGGTGTCATCAACAGTGCTATCAAGCGGCACACACCTGTTCACGGCCACATGGTTTGGGTTCCGCCAGGGTCACTCAGCTCGTTAGAACCAATAATAAAACCGGCCAGTGCAGGGAAACTGCCCATGTGCTTCCTGTACACAAAATGCAGACCAAATCCAACCCGGCCAATGACCATCCCATCAGACTACCCTCGAGCATCAGTAAAGTATTGAAAGTAATCGTCAACAGTGCAATCAAGCGGCACTTGCTCAGCAAACACCCACTCACTGACACTCAGTTTGGGTTTCACCAGGGCCTTAACCTCTTCACAGCCTTGGTACAAATATGGACAAAAGAGCTGAACTCCAGAGGTGAGGTGAGAGTAACTGCTCTTGACATCAAGGCCACATTTGACCAAGGGTGGCATCAAGCATTCAGAGCAAAACTGGAGTCAATGGGAATCAGGGGGAAACTCTCTGCTGGGTGGAGTCATACGTAGCACAAAGTAAGAAGGTTGTGGTTTTTGAAGGTCAATCATCTCAACTTCATAACATCACTGTAGCTGTTCCTCACATTGGATATGCTTCCATACCCTTCGGGTGATGTTTTCCACAGCATTTTCATCCTGTTCTCTGGTCCTGATCTTTCTGTTGGACCTTCTGAGAATTTTTCTTCCTATCATTAACTTGTGCATGGACAGCTTGGACTGCCACCCAGCATAGTGCACAGCCTCATCAGTTCTCCAATCAATATTCAGCTGCTGATTAGCCACCTCAGAGCTTCTTTTTTTTAAAAATCTTTTTATTAAAGCTTTTTTCAACCAGAATTTTTACATAACAGAAAAATAAGCGGAAAATATTTCACAAAACTAGGTGGCTGTTATCATTGTACAAAAAGAAAATATACATTAAATAGACAGTTCCCCCACATGAGCATCCCCCCCCCCCCCCCCCCAGTTGCTGCTGCTGCTGACATTTTAACGCTCCCCATGAAAGTCAAGGAAAGGTTGCCACCACCGGGAGAACCCCAGCAAGGACACTCTCAAGGTAAACTTTATTCGTTCCAGGCTGAGGAACCCAGCCATGTCACTAACCCAGGTCTCCATGCTCGGGGGTTTCGAGTCTCTCCACATTAACAAGATCCATCTCCGGGCTACCAGGGAGGCAAAGGCCAACACCTGGCCTCTTTCGCTTCCTGCACTCCTGGATCCTCTGACACCCCAAAGATCGCTATTGTTGGACTCTGCTTCACCCGCATGTCCAAAGTCCTGGACATAGCCCTCACAAAGCCCTGCCAGAATTCTTTAAGCGCCGGGCATGCCCAAAACATATGGACATGGTTCGTCGGACTCCCTGAACACCTCGTGCTCCTGTCCTCCACCTCAAAGAAATTGCTCATTCTCGCCGTCGTCATGTGAGCCCGGTGTGTGGTGATATGCATCACTGTACACATAAGGGGTTAATGTAGATACACGACACCTAGCTAGACACTAGAGGGAGCACCAGAGACATCATGACACACAGACATTGAACCAATAGGTCAGTAAGATAGGACACGACCAATGGGCAGTCAAGACACACCCAGAGGTGACACTACCACAAGGGGGCTACCCATATAAAAGGACACAGCACACATGCTCAGTCTCTTTCAAGTGGAGACACTTAGTGAGTACAGACAGGGTTGATTGAAACACATCACACCCACCACGTAGATTGTAGCAGACTGGTTAGTTAGCCTGAGTAACTATGGCAGGATTAACAGGAAAGTTGAAACCAAGAAGGAGAATTGTTAATAGTTTAATAAATGTGTTAAAGCTATCTCCAAGTCTGAACCTTCTTTTGTCAGAGTGTACATCAAGGAAGCAGCTTATGCTACGTCAAGAGCATAACAAAACACAGTATACCAGTGAGTGACTGTTTAAATCCATGTAGTTACAACTCAGCAAACAGTGACAACCAGCAACAGCACCCAGGCAAGATGATGTTCGAGATTCCGGCTCCACAGTTGCTCAGGTACCAAGGCAATCTCAGTGAAAACTGGCGTGCGTTCAGGCAGAGATTCGAGATCTACCTGGTGGCGTCCGACTTAGATGGTGTGGCGGATGCAGAGAAAATAAAGCTTCTACTTACCATCGCGGGTGAAAAAGCAGCAGAGATCTTCGAGACCTTCAAATACTCAAAGGGGCAAAACAAGAGCGACTTCCAGGCAGTCCTGGACAAATTCCAAGAATTCTGCGAGGGGCAGCAGGGTAGCATGGTGGTTAGCATAAATACTTCACAGCTCCAGGGTCCCAGGTTCGATTCCCGGCTGGGTCACTGTCTGTGTGGAGTCTGCACGTCCTCCCCCTGTGTGCGTGGGTTTCCTCCGGGTGCTCCGGTTTCCTCCCACAGTCCAAAGATGTGCGGGTTAGGTGGATTGGCCATGCTAAATTGCCCGTAGTGTCCTAATAAAAAAGTAAGGTTAAGGGGGGGGTTGTTGGGTTACGGGTATAGGGTGGATACGTGGGTTGAGTAGGGTGATCATGGCTCGGCACAACATTGAGGGCCGAAGGGCCTGTTCTGTGCTGTACTGTTCTATGTTCTATGAATATACAAGAAAAAACAGTAAAAGAGGCACCGGTACTGACCACAAGGCGAAGGTAGGCTTTCCATTGCAGAAAACAGCAGTTTTGATTAGCAGTCATCTTGGAAAAGGAGCCGCACATGCGCAGTTGCGCGAAAAGAGCACAAAAGGGGAAGGTCCGTTTGCGCATGTGAGAGAAGCCGCGCATGCGCAATTGTGAAAAAGGCCCCAAGTAAAGGAACAGCAATCTTCGCATGCGCAATCGTTTCCTACACTCTACGTCACGAGCTTTGTTACGTCAGAGGCCCCGGACCACGCCCACTTAAAGGGGAAATGTCGACTTCCGGTGGCGGCAATGCGGAGCTAAGCCGCACGTTCGGCAGCTCCCGCTATCGTAGGACTTTTGGGCTCTTTTAAGGGCCCCAAATGGCGCTGGTTCAACGATTCCCGGTTTGTGAAGGTGTCTGGAATAATATCCCACGGGATTTATGGTGCGGACCCGGAGTGGGGCGAGGAAGAAAACGGCAGCAGCTTCCCTGGAAAAGCAGGGGAAGGTGGACAAAATGGCGGCCGGTGGAGCCCCCGAGGAGTGGAGGCAGTGGGCGCAGGAGCAGCAGGCGGCCCTTCTGCACTACTTTACGGAGCTGAAAGTGGAGTTTCTGGACTCTTTGAAAGTTACTATAAGTAAGCTGCTGGAGACCCAGACAACCCAGGGTGCAGCGATCCGTGAGTTGGAGCAGCAGGCCTCTGAGCGCGAGGATGAGGTTTCGGCCCTCGTGGGGATGGTGGAGATGAACGAGGCGCTCCACAAAAAGTGGCAAGATCGTTTTGAGGAGTTTCAGTCGAGGAGGAAGAACTTGCGGATCCTGGGCCTCGCGGAGGGGCTGGAGGGTCGGACCTGCCAGCTTATGTGGCCGTGATGTTGAACTCACTGGTGGGGGCAGGATCTTTCCATCTGCCCCTGGAGCTGGAGGGGGCCCACAGAGTACTGGCCAGGAGGCCTAAGGCGAATGAAACCCCGCGGGCGGTGCTGGTGCGGTTCCATCGGTTCAGTGACCGGGAGTGTGTGCTGCGATGGGCCAAGAAGGTGAGGAGCAGCAAGTGGGAGAATTCGGTAGTGCGCATCTACCAGGACTGGAGTGCGGAGGTGGCCAAGCGGAGGGCCGGGTTCAACCGGACGAAGGCGGTGCTCCACAGCAGGCAGCCGAAATTCGGCATGCTGCCGCCTGCGCGCTTGTGGGTCACCTACAAGGACCGGCATCACTATTGTGAGTCCCCGGAGGAGGCGTGGGCCTTTGTGCAGGCTGAAAAGTTGGACTCGAACTAGGGATTGGGGACTGTGGGGGTTTTTTATATCACTGTTTATGCTGTTGCTGGCTATTCTGTTTTTTTTTCTGCTTTCAGATGGTGTTGGTTATGGTTTTGTGTTTTAAGGGGGATGTTGGGGGTCTGTTTTTTTGTACGGGGTTGGTGGATGGGTTGGGACTGCTATTTGGGAGCTGCGTTGGGGGGGGTGGGGTGGGGCAGTGTGAAAGCGCGGGCTTTCCTCTGGTTTCCCGCGCTGCGGGAGGGGGGTGGAGCTGCAGGCAAGGGGCGGTGCCAAGGAGCTGCTGCAGGGTGGGGGTGACCCCATATCGGAAGGGGTCGGAGTTAGGGCGGGAGCTGCCGGGGTCAGCAGAAGTCAGCTGGCTCACGGGAGTACTATGGAGGGAGTGTCGCAGCTAGGAGGGGTCCTAGCCTGGGGGGGATACCGGGTTGCTGCTGGAATGGCCAGAGAGGAGCTGGTGCGGGTCGGGGGGTTCGGGGTGAGGTTCTATCGCCATGGGAAACGGGCCGAGTGGGGGGTGCTGGCCAGGGGCGAGCAGTCGATGGGCAGTCGTGAGGGGGTTGAATGGTCCGGTTAAGCGGGCCCGGGTGTTTTCGCATCTGAAGGGGCTGAAGGCGGACGTGGCCATGCTTCAGGAGACTCACCTGAAGGTGGTGGACCAGGTTCGTCTGAGGAAGGGGGGGGTGGGGCAAGTTTTCCATTCAGGGCTCGACGCGAAGAACCGGGGGGTGGTGATCCTGGTGGGGAAGAGGGTGGCATTTGAGGCATCTGAGGTGGTGGCTGATAGTGGCAGCAGATATGTGATGGTTAGCGGTAAGCTACAGGGGGAGAGGGTGGTGCTGGTAATTGTATATGCCCCAAATTGGGATGATGCTGGTTTCATGAGGCGTATGTTGGGCCGCATTCCTGACCTGGAGGCGGGGGGCCTGATCATGGGGGGGTCTTCAATACGGTGCTGGATCCCCCACTGGATCGTTCTAGTTCTAGGACGGGCAGGAGGCCGGCGGCGGCCAAGGTGTTGAGGGGGTTTATGGACCAGATGTGAGGGATGGATCCCTGGAGGTTTGGGAGGCCGAGGGCTCAGGACTACTCTTTTTTCTCCCACGTGCAGTGTTTATTCCCGTATTGATTTTTTTGTCCTGAGTAGGGGGCTGGTCCCGAGGGTGGAGGATGCCGAATATTCGGCTATAGCGATTTCAGACCATGCTCTGCATTGGGTGGATCTGGAGATGGGGGAGGTGCGGGACCAGCGCCCGCTTTGGCGTCTGGACGTGGGGTTGTTGGCTGATGAGGAGGTGTGTAGGAGGGTCCGGGGATGTATTGAGAGGTACCTCGAGGCCAATGATACTGGGGAGGTCTGGGTGGGGATGGTGTGGGAGGCTCTGAAGGCAGTGATTAGGGGGGAGCTGATTTCCATCCGAGCCCATAGGGAGAGGGGGGAGAGGAGGGAGAGGGAGAGACTGGTGGGGGAGCTGCTGAGTGTAGATAGGAGGTATGCGGATGCCCCGGAGGAGGGGTTGTTGGGGGAGTGGCATAGCCTGCAGGCTAAGTTTGATTTACTGACCACCAGAAAGGCGGAGACACAGTGGAGGAAGGCGCAGGGAGCGGTCTACGAATATGGGGAGAAGGCGAGCAGGATGCTGGCGCATCAGCTCCGCAAGCAGGACGCGGCTAGGGAGATTGGTGGAGTGAAGGATAGGGGTGGGAATGTGGTGCGGAAGGGGGTAGAGGTTAATGGGGTCTTCAGGGACTTCTACAGGGAACTGTACCGGTCGGAGCCTCCGGTGGTGGGGGGGGAATGGAGAGCTTTTTGAACAGGCTGCGATTTCCAAGGGTGCAAGAGGAGCAGGTGGAGGGACTGGGGGCGCCGATCGAGTTGGAGGAGCTGGTTAGAGGGATTGGCCACATGCAGTTGGGGAAGGCGCCGGGACCGGATGGGTTCCCGGTTGAATTTTATAAAAAATATGCGGACCTGTTGGGCCCCCTGATGGTTCAGACCTTTAACGAGGCATGGGAAGGGGGAGTTTTGCCCCCGACGATGTCACGGGCGCTGATTTCCCTGATCCTGAAGCGGGATAAGGGCCCCCTGCAGTGTGGATCATATAGGCCAATTTCACTGCTGAATGTAGACGCCAAGTTGCTGGCGAAGATCTTGGCCACTAGAATAGAGGACTGTGTGCCGGGGGTGATACATGACGATCAGACAGGATTTGTGAAGGGGAGGCAGCTGAACACTAACGTGCGAAGGCTGCTAAATGTGATAATGATGCCGGCGGCAGAAGGAGAGGCGGAGATTGTGGTGGCATTAGATGCGGAGAAGGCCTTTGATAGGGTTGAGTGGGGGTACTTGTGGGAGGTGTTAGAGAAGTTCGGGTTTGGGGAGGGGTTTATTAAATGGGTGAGGTTGCAGTACGAGGCCCCGATGGCGAGTGTAGCGACAAATGGGAGGAGGTCCGAGTACTTCAGGCTCTACCGTGGGATGAGGCACGGGTGCGCCCTGTTCCCCTTGCTTTTTGCGTTGGCAATTGAGCCTCTGGCCATGGCGCTAAGGAGTCGGGGAGGTGGAGGGGTCTGGTGCGGGGTGGGGAGGAGCACCGAGTGTCACTTTATGCAGATGACTTGTTGCTGTATGTAGCAGACCCGGTGGGGGGAATGCCGGAGGTGATGGAGATTCTTGCTGAGTTTGGGAATTTCTCGGGCTACAAGTTGAACCTGGGCAAGAGTGAGCTGTTTGTTGTACACCCGGGTGATCAGGAGGAGGGGATTGGTAGGCTCCCGCTAAAAAGGGCAGTGAGGAGTTTTAGGTACCTTGGGGTTCAGGTGGCTAGGAGTTGGGGGAATTTGAATAAGCCTAATTTTACGAGGTTGGTGGAGCAGATGGAGGAGGAGTTCAAAAGGTGGGACATGCTGCCGCTGTCGTTTTGTTTTTGTTCCTGTGCCTCCCAATCCTTATTCCGAGGGCCTTTTTTAGGAGGGTGAACAGCAGCATCACGGGATTTGTTTGGGCGCATGGGACTCCGAGGGTGAGGAGGGTCTTTTTGGAGCGGGGCAGGGATGGAGGGGGGCTGGCGCTGCCCAACCTCTCTGGGTACTATTGGGCGGCTAATGTCTCGATGGTACGCAAGTGGGTAATGGATGGGGAGGGGGCAGCATGGAAAAAGATGGAGATGGCGTCCTGCGGAGGCACGAGCCTGAAGGCACTGGTAACGGCGCCTTTGCCGCTCCCTCCAACGAGGTACACCACGAGCCCGGTGGTGGCGGCTACCCTCAAGATTTGGGGGCAGTGGAGGCGACACAGGGGGGACGTGGGGGGCTAGGTGGAGGCCCCGCTGCGGGGGAACCACCGGTTTGTCCCAGGGAACATTGATGGCGGGTTCCTGGGGTGGCACAGGGCAGGCATAAGGAAGTTGGGAGACCTGTTCATTGACGGGAGGTTTGCGAGTCTGGGTGAGCTGGAGGAGAAGTTTGAGCTCCCCCCGGGGAATATGTTCAGGTACCTTCAGGTCAAGGCTAGGCGGCAGGTGGAGGTTCCCTTTGCTGCCCCCGCGGGGGGTAAGGGATAGGGTGCTTTCGGGGGTGTGGGTCGGGGATTGGAAGGTGTCTGACATCTACCAGGTGATGCAGAAGGTGGAGGAGGCGTCGGTAGAGGAGCTGAAGGCTAAGTGCGAAGTGGAGCTGGGGGAGCAGATTGAGGAGGGGACATGGGCGAACGCCCTGGAGAGGGTGAACTCCTCCTCTTCATGTGCGAGGCTTAGCCTCATCCAGTTCAAGGTACTGCACAGGGCTCATATGTCCGAACGAGGATGAGCAGGTTTTTTGGGCGTGAGGACAAGTGCATTAGGTGTTCGGGGAGCCCAGCGAACATGCCCATATGTTTTGGGCATGCCCGGCACTGGGGGAATTCTGGCAGGTGGTGGCGAGGACGGTGTCGAGGGTGGTAGGGTCCAGGGTCAAGCCAGGCTGGGGACTCACGATATTTGGGGTTGGGGTGGAGCCGGGAGTGCAGGAGGCGAAAGAGGCCGGTGTTTTGGCCTTTGCGTCCCTAGTAGCCCGGCGGAGGATCTTGTTGCAATGGAAAGATGCGAGACCCCCAAGCGTAGAGATCTGGATCAATGATATAGCGCGATTCATTAAGCTGGAGATGGTCAAATTCGCCCTGAGGGGGTCGGTACAAGGGTTCTTTAGGCGGTGGCAGCCTTTCCTCAACTTTCTGGCTCACCAATAGGGAACTAGGTCAGCGGCAGCGGCAACCCGGGGGGGAGGGGAGGGGAAGGGGGGGGGGGGGGGGGGGGTTTCAGGGGGGTATTGTTTATGTTAATTTAATTTATTTTAAATTTATTTTGTTGTTCATCAGGTTTGGGGGGGTGGGGGGGGCTCGTTATATGCATTGTTACGGGTCCGGGGGTGTTTATTATTGTTATTATCATTGTTTTGTTGTTATACAGTTTTCAAAAATTTCAATTAAAATTATTTATTAAAGGGGAAATGTCCCAAAACAAGAAAAAAAAATTTTAAGCCTCAAAACAAAGATTTTTTCACCTGGAACGACAGCACAATGCCTGATCTTCGACCAGTAGCTGAAAGTAAGCTCTGCAGAACCCTGCAACAAGCAGTTAGCACCGCCCTAGAAGATGATATGGTCCTTGAAGACTATGACTCAGATGAAGATTTCATCATTGGACGTGGCGACCGCAGTACCAAATCCAAACCGCAACTAGAGGTGTTGTACATTGAAGACCCCGACGACGAGTTCTTCGGATTGGGGAATCTTCGGCCCAGCATATATGACAGCCTGACTCGTGAGTGCAGGATTATGCTGTGGCCTGACGCCAAGTGACAGAGAGCGGTACAAAACCACAGAGAGCGGCCTGCTGCCACAGAGTGGTCTACGCACCGCAAAGAGTCCCCGACTCCACACAGAGTGGTCCACGCACCGTGAAGAGTCTCCGACTCCACACAGAGAGTGGTCCATGCTCCACGAAGGGCCCCAGCCTCCACACAGAAAGCGATGAAAGACTCCACAGTGAGACAACTGCACGTCTCCGCACAGAAAGTGACTCCAGTGACACAAACCTCCACAGCGAGCTCGTGGACAGACTACATGATAGAAGCAACGCAAGACTCCAGAGCGCAGTCCTTGCATGAACAAGAAGTGATGACAGTCTCCACACCGAGACCAATGCACGATTCCACACAGGGAACGCTGCAAGACTCCACAGAGGGAGTGACACAAGCCTTCACAGCGAGCTCGTGGACGGACTCCACGATGGAAGGAACGCAAGACTCCAGAGCGCAGTCCTTGCATGAACAAGACCATGAGGTTCCAGCAACCTCCTCTGAGCAACCAGCAGCAGATGATGCAAATCTGCCATGCTCAAGTGAACAACAGAAAGACTATGACAGTCAACGACGTTCCAGTGAACAGCAAGAAGACTATGACAGTCTACCACGCTCAAGTGAACGGCAAGAAGACACTGAGGCTCCACACACAGTATGTGCGTCAAGTGACGACGGCATCCCACTTCCATATTAGATGTGCAACGTGACAGACCTCAGCTAGTGTGTACAGAGGCACTTGACAATCACAGTGAGACTACTGGTGACTTCAGTTAATTCAAACCTCATCCGCTCAACGCTCTCAACAAGAAAATGCATTCCTGAACATTTTGACTCCGGATGGGAAGCATCAAGAAACCTCAGAAGATTCAAGTGAACCTGCAATGAATCCGGACGGGGAGCGTCAAGAAACCAAAGCTGATTCAGGTGAACCAGAAAGGGCTCCAGACGGGGAGCGCCGTGGAATCAGAGACAGCATGCTCAATGAAACAGCAGGTGCCAGAAAGGACGCTGACACAAATAACTGTGTGAAGGACTCGTATAATCCACTCGGCGTTGTCACTGAGCGCAACAAACTCAACAACAAAATCTACACAAACAACAACAAAGACAACGACACGAAGCGTACCAGAGCCAACAACGTCGACAACAAGCACGACAAAAACAACAACAATGGAACTACGACTGGTACGACATGGTACAACTCTGCAAATGATGGACACTGTTACTGCTCAGCTCAGTACAATGACATACCGTGGCAGGACGATGCATCTTACCAATTCACGTTTGCTGCACTACCAACAGGCAACCTGGTTTTCAGGACAGATGCCATCAGGAATTGCTACCATAAGCATCGGGAAAAAAAGAAAGAGACTCCAAATCAGTCAATGAAGTGATTTGAGCACTTGAACACCTGATGACCAAACACCAGGACACTGATGGCATTCACAAGAGAATGACAATGTCACCATTGACACTTCCATACCACACTATATAAATTCATGAACTTTGGACTCATAACTTTTTTTTGTATTGTCTTATCCTCAAAGTCATCACAACTATTATTTGGTCTTGTATAATATTGCAGAGTCATCACAGACATTATAACTTGTACGTAGCATCACTTATCTACCTGGTCTTGTTCAATTTTCTTTAACACTGTACAGAAAATATGTAACACACAAAAGGGGGGATGTGTATCACTGTAAATACACAAGGGGTTAATGTAGATACACAACACCTAGCTAGACACTAGAGGGAGCACCAGAGACATCATGACACACAGACATTCAACCAATAGGTCAGTAAGATAGGACACGACCAATGGGCAGTCAAGACACACCCAGAGGTGACACTACCACAAGGGGGCTACCCATATAAAAGGACACAGCACACATGCTCAGTCTCTTTTGAGTGGAGACATTTAGTGAGTACAGACAGGGTTGATTGAAACACATCACACCCACCACGTGGATGTAGCAGACTGGTTAGTTAGCCTGAGAACTATAGCAGGATTAACAGGAGAGTCGGATCCAAGAAGGAGAATTGTTAATAGTTTAATAAATGTGTTAAAGCTATCTCCAAGTCTGAACCTTCCTTTGTCAGAGTGCACATCAAGGAAGCAGCTTATGCTATGTCAAGAGCATAACAAAACACGGTGTACCACCTTAAACTGAATTAAACTGAGCCTGGCACATGATGCGGAAGAATTCACCTGCCCAGGGCATCAGCCCACAGGCCCTCAACTAGCTCCTCCTCCTACTTGCCCTTCAGCTCCTCCACTGAGGCTCCCTCCGCCTCCTGCAGCTCTTGGTAGATGTTCAACACCTTCCCCTCTCCTACCCAGATGCCAGACATCACCTTGTCCTGTATCCTTCGAGGGGGTAGCAGCGGAAATGCCCCCACCTGTGTTTTGAGAAAGTCCCGGACTTGGAGGTATCTAAAGGCATTTCTCGGGGGCAGGCCGAACTTCTCCTCCAGCGCCTTCAAGCTCGGGAAAGTCCTAGCTATAAACAGGTCTCCCATCCTTCTAATGCCTGCCCTATACCAGCCTTGAAACCCCCGTCTATCTTGCCCGGAGCAAATCTATGGTTGTTCCGTATCGGGGTCCAAACTGAGGCCCCCTCCTCCTTCCTGTGCCTTCTCCACTGACCCCAGACCCTCAGTGACACCGTCACCACTGGGCTTGTGGTGTATCGTACCGGCGAGAACGGCAGCGGTGCGTCACTACTGCCCCAGGCTGGTGCCTTTGCATGGCGCCGCCTCTAGCCGCCCCCCACGCCGACCCATTTACCCATTTCTTAATCATGGCCACATTAGCCTCCCAATAGTAGCTACAGAAGTTCGGCAGTGCCAATCCTCCCCCCCCCCCCTGGCTATGCTCCAAAAACAGTCTTTTAAATCGTGGGGTCTTGTTTGCCCACACAAATCCCGTGATAATCCTGCTCACCCACTTGAAGAAGGATTTGGGGATGAGGATGGGGAGGCACTGAAAAACGAACAGGAATCTGGGGAGAACCACCATCTTCATAGTCTGCACCCTTCCCGCCAGGGAAAGCGGGAACATGTCCCACCTTTTAAAGTCTCCCTCCAGCTGCTCTACAAGCCGAGATAAATTGAGCCTGTGTAGGGCACCCCAGTTCCTAGCCACCTGTATACCTAGGTAACAAAAGCTCCTCTCCACTATCTTGAGTGGGAGCTCTCCCAGTCTCTCCTCCTGACCCCTAGCATGGATTACAAACAGCCCACTTTTCCCCACGTTCAACTTGTACCCCGAGAAGCTCCCAAAGTCCCTTAGGATCCGCATGACCTCCCCATCCCCTCTAGTGGGTCCAAAATATACAATAGTAGGTCGTCTGCATAGAGGGAAACCCGGTGCTCCTCCCCCCCACCCGGACCAGCCCCCTCCAGTTGGCCAACGGCTCAATTACCAGGGCAAATAGTAGCGAGGACAGGGGGCACCCCTGCCTCGTCCCTCGGTGCCGTCTAAAATACTCTGACCTCTCCCGGTTCGTGGATGCACTTGCTATGGGGCCCTGATATAGTAGCTTGACCCACCCTATGAATCCCCTCCCGAATCCAAACCTATCTAACACTTCCCACAGGTACTCCCACTCCACCCTGTCAAAGGCTTTCTCTGCATCCATTGCAGCCACTACCTTTGCGTCCCCTCCCTCCGAGGGCATCGTAATAATATTCAGGAGCCTCCTCACATTTGTGTTCAATTGCCTGCCTTTAACGAAACCCGTCTGGTCCTCCTCAATCACTCCCAGGACGCAGTCCTCTATTCTGGTAGCCAAACTTTTTGCCAACAGTTTGGCATCCACATTCAGGAGCGATATCGGCCTGTAGGACCCACATTGAAGTGGATCCTTCTCCCTCTTCAAAATGAGCGCGATCAGTGCCTGCGACATCATCGGGGAGAGGGTCCCTCTCACCTTTGCCTCGTTAAAGGTTCTTAGCAGGAGTGGGCTCAGTAGCTCCGAGAATTTCTTATAAAATTCTACAGGGAAGCCGTCCAGACCCGGGGGCCTTGCCCAACTGCATACTTGCTAGGCCCTTAACTATCTCCTCCAAGTCAATCGGGGCTCCCAGTCCCTCTACCAGATCTTCGTCCACCCTTGGGAACTTCAATTGATCCATACATTGCTTCATCCCTTCCCCTCCCCTCGGGGGTTCTGACTCCTACAGCTTACCATAAAACTGCTTGAAGACTTCATTGATCCTCTCTGGGCCCAATACCGTATTACCTTCCTTATCCCTCACTCCCCCGATCTTCCTGGCGCCAGCTGGTTGATGCACCAGCGTCCTACTTGCTTTCTCCCCATACTCGTAGACTGCCCCTTTCATTTTCCTCAACTGTGCCTCTGCCTTCCCAGTGGTCAGCAAATCAAACTCCTCCTGTAATCTCCGGCACTCCTTTAGCAGCCCCCCCTCGGGGGCCTCTGCGTACTTCCTGTCTATTCTACGTATCTCTCCACCAGCCTCTCCCTCTCCGCCCTCTCCCTCTTCTCTCTGTGGGACCTAATAGAAATTAACTCCCCTCTGATGACCGCCTTCACAGCCTCCCAAACCGTTGTTGCTGTTACCTCCCCTGTGTCACTTGTTATCACATAGTTTTGAATGCTCCTCCTTAGTCGCCCACACACCTCTTTGTCCACCAGCAGTCCCACATCCAGTCTCCAGAGAGGGCACTGCCCTCGCTCCGCCCCCAGTCGCAAGTCCACCCAGTGCGGGGCATGGTCCTAGACCGCAATGGCCCCCTCTACCCTCGGGATTAACGCCTTGCTCAACACAAAAAAGTCAATCCGCGAGTAGACTTTGCGGATGTGGGAGAAAAAGGAGAACTCCTTCGCCCTTGGCTGCACGAATCTCCATGGGTCCATGCCCCCATCTGATCCATGAACTCCCACAGGGCCCTGGCCGCCTCCGGGCTCTTTCCCGACCTGGACTTAGACCGGTCCAGCGCCGGATCCAAGACAGAATTAAAGTCCCCCCCCCCCCCCCCCCATGATCAAGTTACTTGACTCCAAGACCGGGATTTTACCCAACGTGCGCCTCATGAATTCCGCATCATCCCAGTTCGGGGCATAAACGTTCACTTACACCACTCGGGCCCCCTGTAGCTTGCCACTCACCATTATGTACCTGCCCCCCTTGTCCGCCACTATGCTCCCTGCCTCAATGCCACCCGTTTACTAACCAGAATTGCCACCCCTTTGGTCTTTGAGTCTAGCCCCGAGTGGAACACCTGGCCCACCCAATCCCTCCTTAACCTCGTTTGGTCAGCGAGTTTAAGTGCGTCTCCTGCAGCATGGCCACTTCCGCCTTCATCCCTTTAAATGCGAGAACACGCGGGCCCTCTTGACCGGCCCGTTCATACCCTTCACATTCCACGTGATCAGTCTGGACGGGGGGATGATCCCCCCCCCTCCCTGCCGACTAGCCATCTCCTTTTTTCGGGCAGCCACATGCCCACGCCACCCGCTCGCTCCAGCCCACCCGCCGGAGGCCCCCCAACCCGACTCTCCATCCGTCCCCAACAGTTGGCACCCCTTCAGTCAGCAAAGCAGCACCCCATCCCCCCAACCCCCCAAATCCCAACCCCCCCCCCGTGCCAAGCACCCGCTTAGCACTGAATTCCCCCCCATTACGCTTCCATAAGTCAGCTGACCCATGCTGACCCCCGGCCGCTCCCGCCTCTATCTCCAAACTTACTATTGTCTCCTCCTTCGGGCCCCCAACCCTGCCTCCCCCACAGGGTAAGAGGGCAAGAGCCATCCAGATCCATCCCGTGCAACGGACAACACAACCCGGGCGTTACCCCGCCTCCTGAAACAAAAACAGGAAAAGAAAAGCAAACAACTTAAATTCTACTAACAATCTTACGCAAAGTCTCGCCGGATGCAGGAGCCCGAACTTCACCCCTTTGCTGTGGAGGACCACCTTAGCCTGGTTGAATCCCGCAAGCCTCTTAGCCAGTTCAGCTCCCAAGTCCTGGAGTATGCGAATCTCGCCGTTCTCCCACTTAATGCTCCGCTCCTTCTTTGCCCAACACAAGACACGCACCCTGTCTGTAAAGCGGTGGAACCTTATCACCATCGCCCTCGGTGGTTCGTTCGCCCTAGGCTTCCGCACGAGGACTCTATGCGCCCCGTCCAGTTCCATGGGCCACGGGAAGGCCCCCGCACCCATCAGCATCCCCTGCATTGTAGTCACATACATGGTCGCGTCCGCCCCCTCCGCACATTCAGGGAGGCCCAGAATCCGCAGGTTGTGACTCCTAGACCTATATTCGAGGTCATCCAGTCTCTCCTGCCATCACTTATGCAGGGCCTTGTGCGCCCCCACCCTGACCGCCAGGCCCAGGATCTCATCCTCATTCTCAGATACCTTCCTCTCCACCTCGTTAATCGCCTTCTCCTGCACCTTCTGAGTCTCCACCATTTTTTCCATGGAGGCCTTCATAGCATCTCCGTCTTCAGCTCTGCGAAGCAGCTTCTCAGAAAGTCTTGCTGCTATCTCGACCACTGGGCCCACGCTGCTTGGTCCGCACTGGCCGCCATTTTGTCCTCCCGGACCTGCTCCACTCGCTTCCCCGCAATAGCTCTTTTAACGGCCCTGCTCCTGGTTCCCTCCATGCAGCAGTGGGGGGAACGTCTCCAGCGCCCTTTGCCACTCCAGGAATCACTACCAAAGTGCCATTGCCGCCCTGTTTAAAGGCCCGAAACTCCGATCCCGGCGGGAGCTGCCATGTGCGCAACCTATTCGGACATGGCCGCAACCGGAAATCGCCACCTCAGAACTCCTATAACTTCCTTGAGAATACGCTTCTCTCCAAACAGCAGACATGCTCTCCTGGCAGAATCTCTTGTTCCTAAGACAATCCTATCTCTGATGAGATAATTGTTCAGTTGCCCAAAGTCACAAGATTCAGCTAGGTGTCTCGCGGCATTCACATACTGATCAATATCTCCCTCTCTACATGAGCTTTACTGTTAAACACAGAGGTCAAAATATTCAGGTCATTCCCGCCGGCGGCATTTTCCAGTCCCAATGATGGCAGCCCGCACCCCCGCCATGGCTTCACCAGAGAACAATAGGAAAATCCGTTGATAGCGGCAGGACTGGAAGATTCCACCGTCGACGAATGGCAGGCCGCATCTGCCACCGCGAACATGGGGGGGGGGGGGATGTGTGGTGGTGGGATGCGGTGTCTGTGCCCATGGGGTCTCACTTTCTTTCCCGCAGCCAATCTCCATCCTGACGACTTCCCTTTCCTCCAGGCCGCCGACCATGTCCATGGCCCTCTACGGTGAGGGTTTGCAGGTCCGGTGGTCTCCCTCCAGATTTCTCCTGCTCCTGGTGGTTATGGCTGGCCTTTTCCAGGGGGGGGACGGGGGCAAACAGAAAACGACAGTGTTAGACAGTCTCCACGAATCCTGCGCCAGCGTCAACACTTAGTCTCAGGAACGGAGAATCCAGTCCATGATCATTCCATGGGAACTGTTGAAACAAACTTCATTATTTCCTCAACCTCACAATTTCTTTCCATTTGCAAATAGGTGATTATAGGAGCCCTTCTCCAACTTTACCAAAGTACGGAATCGGACCGGAGCCTAAGAACTCCTGCATCCAGTGCTTGAACCAGATAGATTGAAGAATACACACCAGAAATCATGTTTTACTCATTCTAATGAATGCTTCCAGTTACAGGCCGGTTGTTTAAATTGAAAGGCATCAAATGGGGAATGGTGGAGAGTATCCAGAGCATTTGGAAAACCACCCCCCCACCTTGTATCTCCGACCAGAGCAAAATAAAACTGCAGATGCTAGACCTAAACCAATGTGATAAAATGGACAGCGGCCCAAATTTTAGGCCCAATATAAAATTGGACACTCTAAATTCAATTGAATTACATTTTAAATGAAACCGTAGTCAGATCCAAGCAGGCCTGCTGGATAGACTACCAGGTCATGTCCGGACCTACCCTGTCAAAAACACATCAGGAGATAATCGATCCCATTCATTCAGATTCATTGTTTTTATTGCCCAGATAAAACTAGACTCTCTGGCATTCAGCTATCATATATGGGTAAGGTTACATGCTAACAATACACCTAGAGATGGACCCCGGGGGGGGGGGGGGGGGGTGGGTTCCTGGTGTCTGCAGGTTGCAATCAAATACTTCATTGGGTGTTGCGACCCCTACCCCGAGACCTCATTGACTGAGAGTCAGAAAATTTTCTGGAAAGGCACAAAGAGGGGTATAAAGATTGATAACCCAGGACCCTCCCCAGCGAAGACTCGGTGCAGAGGTAGCAGAGAAGATTGGACAACCAACCATGATGGAATAAAGCAACGTGCGAGACTCACCTTTGTGGATGAAGGCCCTAGACAATCAAGGCTCAAAGGATTGAATCCACAGCTTGACTGGGTGGTATCAGCATGGGTAGTATTAAGAATCTTGGGAGTGTTATTATTGTTTGGGATAATTTAAGGGGGGATGACTGTTTACAGTGTTTAATAACATATTTGGTTGAATCATACACTTGTGTTTGCCCTTTGTTCATGTCGCAAATAAGAGCACCTGGGTAAAACACTGGAGCAATAAACTGGTCGAAGTGTCTTCGGTCTTACACACAACACCAAGGACAGACTCAGTAGCTCAGTCACCATCTGTCCAGGTCCAGCAGGGCACCTTGGGATGCTGACTGACCTGCTAAGTAGTTTGTAGTGATTTTGTTTCCTGGGCAACTATGCAGGCACATGGCCCAACCAACATAAGAAATCATCCCGACTCCAAACATTAGCTCCGTTCTCTCTCCACAGATGCTATCAGGCCTGCTGAGATTTTGCAGCATTTTCTGTTTTTTGGATAAGAAGTCTAAACCATGCATGTGGCGGCTCTTTCCCAGTAGGCGCATGTGCGGAGGTCCCAAGGTTCTTCATATCTTGGAGATGCCAACCATAGACCTGAAGACTTAGGTCCGTTTTAGTTCAATTACATGAATTTTGAATCATTTTGAATCCTTTTTCACATCACATTTGGGGGTTCTTCACAGTTTTGTTTTTTATACATGCGTCACGGTGCTTATTGTCGCGAGATCAGCTAGGCGGCAACATGTGGTAGGATTGAGGAACTGAAGCTTATTGAAGAGCTGTTGAGCTGCTTTTCTACACCCTCTACCGCTTGCAGGAGCCAAATCCTCCAGCCAATATCCACCTAACCTGCACATTCAAAGATATAACAGTCAGTTGCGTTTGGTCCAGCCAGATCCACGCAACCAAACATTTTGCCAACTGTTTCTTATCCATCAAGCGGGTGAGCCGGAGAAAGTGAAGAGGGGACTTACCCAGCCTCAAAAGTACAAGGTAAAAATTAAAACTTGCTTTGACGCTCTGCGTGCTTTTATCGTGCTCTCGTTTGACCGTATGAACTATGCCTTTATTATATTTCTTATTTTACAGGGAATCTTGTCTTTGTAAAATCGGATCTCTGTGAGGGTCAGGGCGGTGTGTAATGATAGATCGTGTGAGTTTAATTATCGTTTTCACTGGGAAACTGAAATTCGGTTTTGTGGAAAAACTGAGAACATTCTTGAAAAATGTACAGACAATTCCAAACTTTTTGAGTAGATTTATCCCAATGTGTACAAATTAATACAGTTGTATTAACTTACTTACATAATGGTGCAGTAAATGTTCATAACACATTTTAAGACAGAAGTACATATTTGGTGTCAAAGGCGGGATGTTTTTAAATAGTGAGAAACTATTTCCTGTTTTTGGTTCATCTGCGGTTGAGGTGGCGCGTTTTCTCCATTTCATCATCCAAGTTTAACTATATTTTTGAATATATGTTTGAATGTATCTATGGCAGCTTAAATGTCGAATATCACAACCCAAAGGCAGGGAGATGTTCAGTGGGAACCCCGGGATGGGTGGAACCTTAATTCTCGGTGGAAATAGTGAAATGTTGTCCATTACGTGTTTTATTTACCGAGTTTCGGGCAATTCCAATTTCTAATGGGGTTTTTTTCTTGTTGTTAGCTTTGAGATCGCTTGCGGATTATTTTATAAACAGAGCATGAAAAATTAACTTTGTTGCGGTAAGAATTCAGCAGAGTTTGTGCATAAAGAGCTTTCACTGTTGTGACATTCATCTGTTATCTCTTTGCTCTCTTCAAATACTTGCCCTCTCCCCTTCAAAGGGGCAATGGTCTGGGGCTGCACTGCTCTGCCCAGATTCCACAGAAATTATAGAATCCCTACAGTGCAGAAGGAGACCATTCTGCGCATCGAGTCCTCTCCGATACTCTGAAAGAGCACCCTAACCCTGCCCTATCCCTACAGCCAGTTAACCCCACCTAACCACACATTTGTTTTATAATAAATTATTTTAGCTAGTCAAGAACTAGATGTTCTGCAGTGCATTATTCATACCGGTCAGTCTACAGAACATGACACATGCTATCCCCGTAACCCAGTAACCCCACCTAATCTTCTGGATACTAAGGGGCAATTTAACATGGACAACCCATCTAACCTGCACATCTTTGGACTGTGGGAGGAAACACGGAGCACTCGGAGGAAACCCACGCAGACACGGGGAGAATGTGCAAACACCACAGCTGCCCTAGGCCTGGATCTGTGAGGCAGCAGTGCTCACCACTGTGCCACCGTACCGCCGTTTCAAGGAACGCCATTTCAAGGAACAAGAGACCAGGTATATGGATGGAAGGTTCTTAGGCATTGAACAGTTTTGATAGAGTAAACAAGGAAAAGCTGTTTCCGAGGACAGAAATGTTGGTAACCAGAGGACAAAGATTTAGGATGAATTGCTAAACAGCCTGGAACATTGGGGGGAAAAATTTGATTTTACACAAATGAGGCAGCATCTGGAATGGACTGTTTGAAAGGGTATTGGAAACTGAGTCAGTAATTGCTTTCAAAAGTGAATTGGATAAATACTGGAAGGTTTAAAAAAAAAAGATGTAGTGTGGCACAGTGGTTAACACTGCTGCCTCACAACGCCAGGGACCCGGCTTCAATTCCGACCTTGGGTGATTGCCTGCATGGTGTTTGCACGGTCTACCCATGTCTACATGGGTTTCCTTCAAGTGCTCCGGTTTCCTCCCACAGTCCAAAGATGTGCATATTATGTGGATTGGCCATGCTAAATTGCTTCTTTTTTAAAAAAAATTTAGAGTACCCAATTATTATTATTTTTCCAATTAAGGGGCAATTTAGCGTGGCCAATCCACCTAACCTGCACATCTTTGGGTTGTGGGGGCGAAACCCACGCAGACAGTGACCCAGGGCTGGGGCCTCAGCACCGCAGTCCCAGTGCTAACCGCTGCGCCACATGCCACCCCTGCTAAATTGCTTTCTCAGTGTCCGAAGCTTAGGTGGGGTTACAGGGATAGTGTGAGGGGAGTGGGTATAGGTAGCGTGCTCTTTCGGAGGATTGGTGCAGACTTGATGGGCCAAATGACCTCGTTCTGCGCAGTAGGGATTCTAAAGAAAAAAGTAGAAAGATGAGCCTAATAGGACTGCTCTTCCAAAAGAGCAGGTAGAGGGGTATGGACTTAATAACCCCCTCTTCTAAGCTGTATCATTCTATGATCTCAACACTGTACACTTTGACGGCCATTTTTTCTTTGCTTTTGATTGTCAGGAGAGGCAGTGATGAGGGATGATGCCATTGAAATGATCACTGAGTGTAAGGTTAGCAAAATGTTGTGCAGTGTGGTGGAGAGCACGGCATAGGAAGCTGTGGGATAGAGGCCATTGCAATCTTTCAGGGGAGAAAGATAAATTTTGTGAAGCAGAGGTTATAGAAAAGAAACATAATCTGTTGAATAGCTTCCATCCATCCTGTAAACTGAGTTTTATGTTTAACAGCGAAGCAATTCTCCACGTTATTGCCCATGATAAGCGCTCTCTTCAAAGCATAACTCCTTACTTCCCACTGATCTGCAGCAAGGTGCTCTCCAGCTCATTGAAAGCAGGGAAAAGCAGATGAGAAATAAAAGGGTTGACGATGAAAGGGAACATGGAAGAGGGAACTCTGTCACTCCTCACTTGTTGTTTCCACATCACCCCCAGAGGGAGTAACCCACATATTGTCTCGTATTTGATGGCCGAGTCTATTGGCAAGCAGTTGGAGTGGTCTTTTTTGGAACTCACATAGGTTCCCAAACCCAGAGGGCTGATCGCTCTTTCATATAAATTTAGAGTACACAATTCATTTTTTCCAATTAAGGAGCAATTTAGCGTAGCCAATCCACCTAGCCTGCTCATCTTTGGGTTGTGGGGGTGAAACCCACGCAAACACGGGGAGAATGTGCAAACTCCACACTGACAGTGACCCAGAGCCGGGATCGAACCTGGGACCTCGGCGCCGTGAGGCAGCAGGGCTAACTCACTGCGCCATCGTGCTGGCCTCTGATCGCTCTTCCTATCAACCATCACTTTTGTTTTGGATTTGGCGGGATGTTTGACAACTGGATGTCCTTCCTGCGACTAATTGTCCCCATTTATCTGAACAAAACAATAAGCAATGCAATACAACAAATTACTGGTGATAAATTTCACAACCCTGATGGGTTGAATGATTCTAGGATATATTGCCCATTTGATATAAAGGGGTATCATTTTAACTGTGGGCAATAGCATAAAATTGGGCGATATCAACTTTGCTACCATAAATATTCTGCTTCACCGGAAATACACTCTATAGGTAGGAATATGTTTTCAACCCTTACTTCCCTTGGAAGATTTGCATTTTCAGTATTTCTACACCAGGGATTTTAAACTCCTACACCTTCTGTGTATACTGTCTTGTGTGGGTGATGTGATGGCTGACTGATTCTAGATGTAAAACATGTGCTCAGTAAATATTTGGCAGTAAAAACCCTTTCTTATTCTGCCACACCCCCCCCCCCCCCCCCCCCCCCCCATGCCAATTGAAACATTTTATGCCTTTGGAGATTTCGAGATGACCCCTCGTTCTAAATCAAAACTGTTAGTCATAGAGTTGCTACGGTACAGAAGGAGGCTTTTTGTTCCATTGAATCCATGCCAGTGCTCTACAACAATCTAGTTAGTCCCATTTCCCCAATCTATTCCTGTAGCTCTACAAGTTTACTTCCCTCAAAAAAAACCCAAAAATTTCCTTTTGAAATCATTGACCTTCTCCACTTCCACCACCCTCGTAAGCAGCGAGTTCCAAGTCATTACTATTCATGCATAAAGAATCTTTTCCCAATATCCCACCTGCATCTCTTGCCCAAAACCCTAAATCTATGCTCCCTTTTTTCCAGTAACCATCAGCTAATGGGGACAGCTTTTCTTTGTGTACCTTATCTATAGGGGCCTCACGGTAGCATGGTGGTTAGCATCAATGCTTCACAGCTCCAGGGTCCCAGGTTCGATTCCCGGCTGGGTCACTGTCTGTGTGGAGTCTGCACGTCCTCCCCGTGTGTGCGTGGGTTTCCGCCGGGTGCTCCGGTTTCCTCCCACAGTCCAAAGATGTGCGGGTTAGGTGGATTGGCCATGCTAAATTGCCCGTAGTGTAAGGTTAATGGGGGGATTGTTGGGTTACGGGTTACGTGGGTTTAAGTGGGGTGATCATTGCTCGGCACAACATCGAGGGCTGAAGGGCCTGTTCTGTGCTGTACTGTTCTATGTTCTATTATCTAAACCTGTTACCATTTTATAAACCTTTATCAGATCTTTCCTCAATCGCCTTTGCTCCAAGGAGAACAGCCAAAGCTTCTCCAACCTAACCTCGTGGCTAAAATCCCTGGAATCATCCTGGTAACTCTCCTTTACAATTTCTCAATGACCGTTCCTGAAGCGTGGTGACCAAAACTGGATGCAATACTTTAACATTCTAAAGAAGCCACTCAATGCCTGCTTGACTGCACTGAGTGTCTGTTTGTCTGCACTGTGAGTGTCTGTTTGTCTGCACTGTGAGTGTGTTTGGCTGCACTGTGAGTGTCTGTTTGTCTGCACTGTGAGTGTCTGTTTGTCTGCACTGTGAGTGTCTGTTTGTCTGCACTGTGAGTGTCTGTTTGTCTGCACTGTGAGTGTCTGTTTGTCTGCACTGTGAGTGTCTGTTTGTCTGCACTGTGAGTGTCTGTTTGTCTGCACTGTGAGTGTCTGTTTGTGTGCACTGTGTGTGCCTGCTTGTCTGCACTGTGAGTGTCTGCTTGTCTGCACCGTGAGTGTCTGTTTGTGTGCACTATGTGTGCCTGCTTGTCTGCACTGTGAGTGTCTGTTTGTCTGCACTGTGAGTGTCTGTTTGTGTGCACTGTGTGCCTGCTTGTCTGCACTGTGAGGCACTCTTAACCAATGTTTAAAAATTTCCGGGGCTTCTGGCGACCTGGCGTCCAGGTTGAGCTTCTCCGGTTTTAGAGCGCTGTCCATCTTGATGTGTCTGTATATTAAATTGAGGCACTCTCAATTACGACGCGAGAGCGAGGTCAGTAATCAAAGGCATTAATATACAGAGAACAGGACTGCATTCGAGAGAAGTGTGCTCGCCACATGGAGCCCTATCCTATATACTGTTTCCTGGGGGCTTAGCCAGAGGCGGAGTCCCCAGGGTTCCAAGCCTCTTAAAGGGGCAAGGTATTAAAGGTAAATACCGATCATCACACACTGTGAGTGCCTGCTTGTCTGCACTGTGAGTGCCTGCCTTTCTGCACTGCGACTGCCTGCATGTCTGCACTGTTAGTGAGTGCACCGTGAGTGCCTGCATGTCTGTACCGTGAGTGTCTGCACTGTGAGTGCCTGTTTGTCTGCACTGTGAGTGCCTGCTTGGCTAAACGAGAGTTCTTTTGGAGTTGGGTGAAAACAGGGAGGTAGGTGAAATCATGAGATGGAGAGCTAAAAAGACTGAATACGGAGCTCAGTCTCAGTCTGGGCAGGAGTGCAGGGTAGCTGAGCTTCATAAACGCCAAGGTCAGATTCACTGTGCATCAGTAGTGAGTTTACAAAGTGTTTTTTTGGGAGGAAGGGGTTAAGTGAGAAACAGCACAAATCAGTGAAAGTCATGGTCCTTATAATAAAGTAACATAAGTAATCAAAGTAGGGTAAGGGAAGTAAAGTTAGCGTAAAGGAGGTAAGTAAATAGTATTCTTATATTGCTTAATTTTTTGTTAAAAAGAGAGTAAACAAGGGACTTAATGGTGGTCATGGCAGGGAGCTTGCATCCGTGATATGCTCCTGTGCTGTGTGGCAAATCATGCAAGCTTCAGTTGTCCCTGATGACCATGTGTGCAGGATGTGTGTCCAACTGCAGACTCTGGCTAACCGCATTTCGGAGCTGGAGCTGAGGGTGGATCCACTGTGGAGCAACGCGATGCTCAGCAAGTTGTGGATAGCATGTTCAGTGAGGTGGTCACATCGCAGGCAGAAAGGGCATGTGTGACCACCAGGCAGAGTAGAGGAAGGCAGGTAGTGCAGGAGTCCCATGTGGCCATCCCCCTTTCTAATAGATACCATTTTGGATACTGTTTGGGAGATGATTGTGTCGGGAAAAGCAGTGGCAGCCACCTTGGTATGTTGCCTCCCTGGTTCCAGGGTCAGCGATATCACTGGCTGCAGGGCAAACTAAAAGGGGATGGCAAACAGACAGATATCGTGGACATATTAGTATTAATGATATAGGCAGAAAAAGGGATGAGGTCCTGTCAGCAGAGTATAGGATTTTAGGAAGTGGATTAATAAACAGGACCCAGAAGATAGTAATCTCTGGATTACTTCCGGTGCCAAGTGCTAGTGACTATAGAAATAGGAAGTTAGTCCAGATGAATAAGTGGCTGGAGAAGTGGTGCAGGAGGTAGGCGTTCAGATTTCTGGGACATTGGGACTGTTTTGGGGGACGATGGGACATGTACAAGGCGGATGGTTTGCACTTGAACCAAAATGGGACCAGTATCCTTACAGGGAGGTTTGTTAGTGTTGTTGGGGAGACTTTAAACTAACTTGGCAGGGAGCTGGGATCCTGAAAGAAGGTTCAGCACAGCCAAAATTAGAAGAGACATCAAGTGAGTCAGAAAGTCACAGAATGTCTAGACCAGTTAAGTCACAAGGGAGCTTGGCAAGATTGGATGGTATTTATTTTGATGCAAGAAGTCTGATGAACAAGACAGATAAATTGACGGTACAAATTACAATATGGGGGTATGATGTCATTGCTGTCACTGAGACATGGTTGAGAGAGTGGCAGGATTGGCAGCTCAATATTCCAAGATACAGGATTTTCAGGCGAGATAAGCAAGGAGGTAAAAGAGGAGGGGTGTTGCAATTTCGATCAGAGAATAAATTACAGCAATAAAGAGGAACAACATTTAGAAGGCTCTTCAACTGAAGTCATATGGATAGAACTTTAAAACAAAAAAAGGAACAATCGCATTGCTGGGAGTGTTCTATAGGCCCCCTAACAGCCCAAGAGAAATAGAAGAGCAGATATTTAGGCAAATTTCAGGGAAGTGTTAAAGTAATAGGCTAGTAATAATGAGGGATTTCAACTTTCCCAACATTAACTGGGATAGTCAAAGTGTAAAAGGTTTAGAGAGTGTGGAATTCTTAAAATGCATCCAGGAAATCTTTTTAAGTCAGTACGTGAAAGGTCCGTCCCACAAGAGAGAAGGTGTTCCTGAACTAAATTTTAGGCAACGACGCTGGGCAAGTGGTTGAAGTTTCAGTGGTGGAGCATTTTACAGACAGTATTCATAACTCCGTTAGACTCAAATTTGTTACAGAAAAGGACAAGGATGGGCCTGAGATCAAAATTCTAAACTGGGGGAAGACCGATTTTAATAAGATCAAATATGATTGAGCTAGAGTTGACTGGGAGAAGACGCTTTAAGGTAAATTAGTGGTAGAAAGACACATTCAAGAAGGAAATAGGGAGGGTACAGGGCCAACATGTTCCAATCGAGAAAAAGGGTGAGTCCAACGAACCCTGGGTATTGAGGGATATACAGCAGTGTATGGAGAAAAAGGGAGGCTTATGGCAGATAGCAATGGCACAAAATAGCAGAAGCCCTAGAGGTGTATAGAATGTGCAAAAGGAAATTTAAGAAGGAAATTAGGAGAGCAAAAAGGGGACATGAAAGAATACTGGCAGGTAAAATAAAGGAAAATCCGAAGTTGTTTTACAAGTACATAAAGGTAAAAGGATAACTAGGGAAAGAGTAGGGCCCATTATACCACAGTGGTAATTTGTGGAGTAGGAGGATGAAGGTAGGGTACTAAATGAATACTTTGTGTCGGTATTCCCTCGTGAGAGGGAAGGTGTAGGTTTAGAAATCAGGGAGGACTGTGATAGATTAAAGAGCTTAACATAGGGAGAGAAGAGGGTCTCATAAAATACTTACAGAGCAGAAGGAGGCCATTCAGCCCATCGAGTCTGCACTGACCTTCTGAAAGAGCAGTCTACCCAGGCTCACTCCCTCACCATATTCCCGTAACCCCACATATCTTTCAGACACTAAGCAGCAATTTATCATGGCCAATTCACCTTACTTGCACATCTTTGGACTGAGGGAGGAAATAGGAGGCCCCAGAGGAAACCCACACAGACATGGGGAGAAAGTGCAAACTCCACACAGACAGTCACCCAAGGCCAGAATTGAACCCGGGACCCTGGCGCTGTGAGGCAGCAGTGCTAACCACTGTGTCACCATGCTGCCCCCTGAGTGGTGTGGCATGCTTATGAGTAGACAAGAATCCAGGGCCAGATGAAATACATCCCAGGCTGTTAAGTGAGGCAAGGGCAGAAATAGTGACACTGGCAATAAATTTACATTCCTCTGTAGTTAAGGACAGGCCATGTCTGACCAACATGATTGAATTTTTCGAAGAGGTGACAAGGTGTGTAGATGAGGGCAATGCATTTGATGTAGTCTACTTGGACTTCAGCAGGGCGTTTGATGAGATCCCACATGGGAGACTGATAGTGAAGATACGAGCCCACGGGATCCAACAAAATTTGACAAATTGGGTCCAGAATTGGCAGAGTGGCAGGTTGAGGGGTGTTTTTCTGACTGGAAGCCTGTGTCGATTAGGGTCCCGCAGGGATCAGTGATGGGGCTCTTGCTGTTTGTGGTTTATATAAATGATTTAGACATGAATAGAGGAAGATAGATCAGTAAGTCGCGGATGATGTGAATCCAAACCAGCCCATATCCTTAAATAGCTGTGCTAAGAATCAGAAACCCCAGGAAACCTGGAAGGACCGCCATTTTGACCTTTCCACTGAGGTTCCTGAACTCCATGAAAATCCAGCCCAATATATTTATTTATGAAGCCCAGATTCCATATTCTTGGCTAACCTCAATTTGTCATGGCGCTGTTGAAATTCGGTGCACATGAACACCCAGCGCCAGGTCCCTCTGTCCCTGCACATCTTTAGAACTTTACCATTAAATATATACTGCCTCTCCTTATCCCTTCTGCTAAAATGGAGAACACCACTATCTATCATCCTCCAGTCTGAAAAGTTGCTCCAATGAGTGTCTTGCATTGGTGGGAGGGGCTGCACAGACTCGATACCTAACTGATGGTATAATAATACTGTAATAATACCATTTGTGGCATGGCCTGGATGCTCAAGTCTTTCCCACGTGTGCTACCTCAAGCTGTTGACAGATGAACAAACATCAGGGGCTGGATTCTCTGGTCACCACCGAAATCGCGTTCGGCGATTGGCCGGAGAATCACAGTTCCCGACCAAATTGAGGGTTGCGCCACTTTTGCATTGCTCTGCCCCCGACCGGCCGGGCTCCCGACGGCGTGGGTCTCTCATGGTCTCATCCATCGGGAACTCGGCGCATGGGGCTGTGGACTCAGTCCAGTGCCACCACAGTCGGGGGAGGGTCGATCCACGGGCGGGGGGGACTTCATCAGGGGCAGAGGGCACTGTGGGGGGGGGGGTGGTCAGGGGCGCGTGAGCCGGCTAAAGAGGGGGCCGGGTCCACGAGTGGCTACCGCCATGTAGCACGGTGCGGGCGCTGCAGGCCGCCGTTGTGCGCATGAGTGGCCACGAACCCGACAATTCTCCCGGCCATATCGGCAGCTAGAGCCGGGTGCTCCATACTGCCTGCATGCTAGCCCCCAGCCAAATGGTGGATTGGTGGCCGTTTTACGCCAATTTTTCAGGCGTAAACGGCATCCTTCCCACACCGGCGTGGGGACATAGCCTCAAAATTGTAGAATCCAAGTCATGGTCTGAAAATCACATAATTTACTGAGCTGCATTATTTACAATATTTACTTCCATGAGGAAGTATGCGGAGCAACTGCAAAGATCAGACACCTGTTCACTCAGTTTTTAGTAACTGCTTTAAATTGTATAAAATGCCGAAAACTATTTAACCATGTTGCCCTTTTGTACTTTTTATTCTGCTGTACACAATTCAGTTATCATTTACAAATTTTCTACCCACTTGTTACTGATGTGGATGGTCACTTTACAGCCTGGATGTTGCAGTTCTCCAGTAGCGTGAGAAAGATAACTCGTCATGCAGTTGCCTGACTTTCTCACACATTGAACTTGGCAATAGGAGCAATAACTCCTAACTGCTTTGCTAGCTGGTTGTCAGATGACATGGGTTGTCAGCAAGGCGGAGGTGAAAACATCTAAAATGCTTCTTTTCTTACACATTTGCTCATAGTAGCTGAAATTCCTACCACCCAACGTATGTGTGACAGTTCCCAATCAAGTCCTTGGATCTCTAACAGATTTCTGCGAGGGGAAGCTGGGGTTTCTTTGTGCACAAAGTAATTGGAGCAAATTGAGGTGCTCATCTTGAGGCACTTGCTGATTCTGGATTGCTAAACCAAATTGGTAATTTGGTTCAGCAATAATTGTGCCATTAACTGTTTAATTCATGGAATTGTCATTTGGTTGCTTGGCCTCTTTCTTCAGTTGAATTCTTGAGTCAATTAACATGACTAAAAGCATGTATCGCTTATTTGAGCTGGCCATTTATTTTGTCACATCGATGCATTACTGTTTTTTAAAAAAGTATTTTTATTGAGGTTTTGCAGAATTTTTCATAACAAAACAGTAGTAACAATAATAACAAAACAAACTAGAGTGAACATTAACATAGTATAAAAAGAGAATATACAATAACAATTAAATTGACATTACCCCACAGTCTTCCCACACCCCCCCCCCCCCCTCCCCCCACGGATTGCTGCTGGACACTTGTTTTTCCCTGAGAAAGTCGTTGACCGGCTGCCACCTCCTAGAGAACCCTAGCGTAGACCCTCTTAAGGCAAACTTTATTTTCTTGAAGCTGAGAAACCCAGCCATGACCCTCGGGGGCTTAGAGTCCCTCCACATTAATAAAATCCGTCTCCGGGCAACTAGGGAGGCAAAGGCCAAGATGTCGGCCTCTTTCGCCCCCTGAATTCCCGGATCTTCTGACACTCCAAAGTTCGCTATCTCTGGACTCGGCATCACCTGTGTGTTAAGCACCTTGGACATTGCCCTCGCGAACCCTTGCCAGAACTCTCTAAGTTCCGGGCATGCCCAAAACATGCGGACATGGTTTGCAGGGCTGCCCTTGCACCTCATACAACTGTCTTCTACTCCAAAAAACTTGCTCATTCTCGCTGCCGTCATGTGTGCCCGGTGGACCACCTTAAATTGAATTAGACTGAGCCTGGCACATGATGAGGAATTAACCCTGCCCAGGACCTCTGTCCACAGACCCACTTCCAACTCCTCACCTAGCTCCTCTACCCACTTGCCCTTGAACTCCTCCACCGGGGTTTCCTCCGCCTCCTGTAGTTCCTGGTAGATATCCGACACCATCCCCTCCCCTACCCAGGTGCCGGAGACCACCCTGTCCTCTAACCTCAGTGGCAGCAGCGTCAGAAAGGCCACTACCTGTTTTTGCAGCAAGGCTCATACTTGCAGATATTTAAAGGCGTTTCCTGGCGGCAGATTAAATTTGTCCTCTAGCGCATTCAAACTAGGAAAGCATCCGTCTATGAACAGATCTCCCATCCTTCTGATGCCTGCCCTCTGCCCGCTCTGGAACCCACCATCCATCCTACCCGGGACAAACCTGTGGTTGTTGCATATCGGGGTCCAGACCGACTCTCCCTCCACCTTCTTGTACCTCCTCCACTGTCCCCAGATCCACAGTGCCTCCACCACCACCGGACTTGTGGAGTAACGGGTCGGCAAGAACGGCAAAGGAGCCGTTATCAAAGCTCCCAAACTAGTACCTGTACATGACGCTGCCTCCAGCTGCTCCCATCGGCCACTTCCTAATCATAGCTATATTGCCCACTCAGTAGACTGCACACCAACAGCGATCTGTTTACTCGCGGGGTCTTATTCGCCCACACAAAGCCTGTAATGATCCTACTCACCTGCTTAAAAACGGCCTTAGGGATGAAGATGGGGAGGCACTGAAAGATAAACAAAAAATCTGGGGTGGACAGTCATTTTCATGGTCTGCACCCTCCCTGCCAGTGACAGCGGGAGCATGTCCCACCTTTTTAAAGTCCCCTTCCATTTTCTCTACCAACCGGGTCAGGTTGAGCCTGTGCATGGCATCCCATTTCCTGGCCACCTGTATACCCAGGTAATGAAAACTTTTCTCCACCATCCTGAGCGGCAGCTCTTTCAGTCTCTCCTCCTGCTCCTTGGCCTGGATCACAAATAACCCGCTCTTTCCCATGTTCAGTTTATACCCTGAAAACTACCAAAATCCCTCAGGATCCGCAGAATCTCCCCCATCCCCTCCACAAGGTCTGAAATGTACAGGAGCAAATCATCCACGTATAGCGAGACCTGATGTTCCCCCACCCCCCCCCCCCCCCCACCCCCCCCCCCCCCCACCCCCCCCCCCCCCCGAACCAGTCCCCGCCAGTTCCTCAAGGCTCTCAGCGCCATAGCTGGCGGTTCTATAGCTACGGCAAATAGTAACGGGGAGAGGGGACACCCCTGCCTCGTTCCCCGGTGAAGCTCAAAGTACCTTGACCTCAGCCGGTTAGTACATACACCTACTGCAGGCGCCTGGTACAGCAATTTCACCCAGCCAATAAAGCCCTCACCAAACCAAAACCTCCCCAGCGTTTCCCAGAGGTACTGCCACTCCACCTGGTCAAAGGCATTCTCTGCGTCCATCGCTGTTACCGCCTCCCCTCCCTCTGGGGGCATCATAATATTCAAAAGTCTCCGGACATTGGTATTGAGTTGGCTGCTTTTAACAAACCCAGTCTGGTCTTCCTCTGGCACGCAATCCTCAATTCTTGTGGCCAGAAACTTAGCTAGCAATTTGGCATCCACGTTTAAAAGCGAAATTGGCCTGCATTACCCCCAATGTTCCGGGTCCTTCCCTCATTTAAGAATGAGTGAGATCAAGGCCTGTGACATTGTTGGGAGGAGGGTTCCTTTCTCTCTCGCCTCATTGAAGGCCTTCATCAGGAGTGATCGATACATTACTGTTGAGGTATTATATTGTCAGTACTATGGACAAGATTTGAATGCAAAATTTTTAATTATATCCAATTACCACTAAATAATAGTTAATACAAATCTATTATCCAGGAGCATCATTAAACAGAGTACATTTCCAGCACATCTGTTCATACTGCAATGTTGACATCTCTACAAATTCACTCCGCATTTCCAGTTTAATTTTAGTTTTATTTACATCAGCCGTTCCTTTCCATCTGAAGTCTCACAGATAGGGTGGGATTTACCATCCTTTCCTGCTGCCGGGGTCTTCTGAACCCCCGTGGCGGCTCCCCCGACGGCAGGACAGATGAGCCATACAAAATGGCGCAGACTTCGGCAGGACGGGAATATCTCACCGGAGGCCAATAGCAAACCACCTCCGCCGCCCGAAAACACACCGTCAGGGAGGCTGAAAAATCCCAGCTATAGTTTTGGGTCTAAATGTCCTCTCCCTGCAGCTTCATAATGCTTATGATCATTGGTGATAACAATTCTGAATCTTTTATTAAAGTTTAACATAAATTATTGTTTGTTTTGGTAATCAAAATTGAAATATGCGACTGATTAAAATAAGTGTCATTATTGAAGATATGTATGAATCTCGGAGATGAATATGCTTCAATTGAGATACATTCGTCTAAATAGCAGGCTAAATGCAATCTGTTAACACTTGAGTAAAGCGATAGAATGGGATGTTTGCACCATGGCAACGCTTTGCTTTGGCTGCGGATGTACGGGTTGCCATGCCAATGTTTTACAGCCTACAGTGAGTGTGTGTTATCTTCCACACTCCATACATAGCTGAGAAATTGTGTGTAACTGCAATATTCATTGATGCCTAATGGTTTAGAGGCCAGAATTTTCTGTATACCGTCAATGAAATATGTTGTGGTTGTAATATACTAATGCTGCAAATAGAAATACATTTTGGACTATGTTAGTGTGCGCCTGACCTATGGAGGAAAGCTGTCCATTTGTATCCATATTTAAATTTTAATAAACTGGAGTGTGAATGTTGCTGAGAAGAGAGACATATAACCAAAGCTTTTTGTCTTGCATTCATTAGGACAAACACAAGAATGCCAAATTACAAATGGTCACAACAATTTATACCACAGGCTAAAAGAGAGTGCTGATTGGTTGGCAAGTTGAACCTGCTGGCATTCTCCTTGTTGCTGTGGAGAAAGTGAGGGAGAACTATAGGCTCTGTGTTTTAAAATTTAAAAAAAGATGCAAGTTTTGAACATATTCCTTTTGTTTGCTGGTAACAGGTCGTTGCTAACCAGCATGAATGAGCATATTGTGAGCTCGACAGATTATCTTAAATTGCTTGTTAGTGTAGATATTAATGCACCCATTTTTGGCAGGAGGAATAAGGAAGCCACATATTTCTTGGAAGGTTCGAAGCTAAATGTGGTAGAGGAGCCAAGACATGCAGAAATATAAAGCACTGAAAACAGAAACATGATTTGAAAAGTCCATAAAGGATGCAAACAAATTCCTTGCATTTTTTCTAATGAAAAACATGTGCTTTGGTGACATGTCTCTCTGTGCAGTAACTAGAGTGTGCTATGAAAAGAACTGTCCCATGTTTCTGTCGCCAAATTTAAAACTTGTCAAAATACCCTTGTCAAACTTTGACTTGTCAAAAAATGTAGCTGTGCAAACATAAATGGCCAAGTGTAAGTACAGATCTTATCTGAGTTCAAGCCCAATGATATCCATTGTTGCACGTTTTACTATGGGTGCAAAACGCGTTTATTGGAGTGTATTAACACGCCTCCGTTTAAAGGCCGTGTGCTTAACACTGCTAGGCTCTGTGTGTGTATTTCAGCTCGGGAGTCGCCAGGTGCCGTATCTAGACACCTCACAAATATTCCAAGGTCAGGTTCAAAGTAATAAAACGATACACCGATTAGTAAGTTCCAAACGATCAATATTTATTATACAATTATAATAAATACGCATGCACACACTAAGGGACTAAGCTATGACTAAACTAAGCAATCAGAATACTTAACTACACAGGAACAGGCAAGGTCAGGGAGCGAGGCCTTCGTCCCGGTCTTGGTCTGCAACCTTCAGAAAGTGTGCTGGTCACTGGGGGTCTAGCGGGCTTGGTTCGCGTAGCGAGCGTCGTATTGGCACTTACGGTTTGGCGGCTGGTGCTCAACGGCTGGAGTCAGGATACGAGTTCAAGGTCTTGGTCAAAGCCGGAGCACGAAACAACAGACAGGACCATGGGTGGGGGTCTACTTTTATAGGGGTCCCCAATGTCCTTGCCTTTTCCTGGGCGGGCTTTACCTTCAGGTATCGATTGGATCGCTTCCAATCGATATCTTTTGAATTCCTCCAATGTGAGGGTCTTTCTCGATGGTGGGGGCGGTTTCTATAGTGGATACTTCTGGTGCCGCTCTGTCTGGACATCCACTTAAAGTATCTATTCAAACACAAATGTTGCCATTGTGTGTGCCCAGATCTGGATTGCCTCATTAATATGCAAAGCGTTTTGCTATTAACACCTTTGGGTTTGAGATCTTCCACCTGGCCAGAAACTAGTTTTGCTGCTTGCAAAATGCTAATGAGTGTTTGCAGGCTTGGCTAAACTGCTTTTCCCTGCAGTCTTAGCGATTCTCCATTTTGTTTAGTTCAGTGTCCATTTTAGGTGGCTACAGTGGCTACACCATCATGTATGAGAGAACTTGTATTCGTCTATTGTGCACTGTTAAACCACAGAAAAGTGCTGAAAGCACATATGTACGAAGTCCAGACCAGCAGAAAGTAGACCCAGTGTGACTCTATAACAATGGTTCTGCATGAATCTAACTTTACCTTTGTGTTCTAGTCCTCCCTTTTCTGTTTTATAGTCAGCTGTCAATCATTTCTTGGCCCCCGGATCTCTGTTGCCACTTTATTCTATGGCACCTTATCAAAGGCCTTTGTGTACCACACCTTTCCCTTGTCCACTCTGTTGTTTTTTCAAATAATATAGTATGGGTGAATAAACATGATCATGCTTTTTAGAAGCCTGTGCTATTTTTCATGTTCTCCATCTTGAAATGTTTCATTGCCTGATTTTTCTTTCTCTCGTATCTTTCCTAACACAGACATTAGGTGAGTTGGTCTGTACCTTTCGTGGTTGTATCTCCCATTTTCAAAATCAGAAATAATATGCTGTTCACCAGCCATCTAGAATGATTCCTTCTTCTATTGAAGTTTTATTTGTGGATGTAGCAGAATACAAATGTTTATTTTTCATTCAACAACAGGATGTGGGTTTGTAGGCAAAGCCAGCATTTATTGTGCACTTAGTAGGGCACTAAGTCATAATGCTCGTTTGGAGAGCTGGTGTAGACACGATGGGCCAAATGACCTCCTTCTGTGCCGTAACAATTCTGTGATTAATTTCTCTTGAGCAGGTGGCAGCGAGCCACCTTTTAAACCACTGCATTCCATATGGTGAAGATACTCCAATTTTGTGTTAGGTACGCCGTTCCAAGATTTTTATCCAGTGACAATGAAGGAAAGCTGATATATTTACAAGTAAGGATGTTGTGCAAGTCGGAGGGGAAGATGGAAGTGGTGTTCCAAGCATTTGGGGCAGGTTTGAGAGATGCTGTCGTGGAAGCATTGCCAAATTGCAAAAATGCATTGTGTTAAGAGTATACACTGTGGTCATGATGCACTGATGGTGGAAAAAGTGAATGTTTACGGTGGTGCATGTGGTGTCAATCAAGTGGGCTGCTTTATCTTGTGAAATGTTAAGCTGCTTGGGTGTTGAAGCTGCGCTCTACCAAGCTGGAGATTTTTCCATCGCAAGCCTGACTTGTAACTTTAGAAGGTGGACAGTCTTTGGGGAGATAGGACATGCGTAATTCACCAGAGAATACCTAGCCTTTGATCTGCTCATGTAGCAATAGTATTTACATGGCTGAGACAGTGTAATCCCTGCTCTTGAGTGATTAAATCCTCACTATTAATTTTTACCGAAGTTGCTTTTGCCCTCATTAAAAATGAGCAATAAACAGTTTGATTTTGATGCATCATTCGTCTCAATGCTCAGTATACTTGGTGTTTCTTTGCAGTTCCTTCAAGACATGCCATTCAGCAAAATTACAGAACAGGACCAACAACCTGGAAGTTTACACAGTTGTAACGTGTTGCAGTCTTGTCCCCTGCTCTCTCTCTCCCACCAAAATTCTGCTACAAAGAATCTGCTCCTCACATTCCAACAAGACCAGAATTATTCTGTAGAAATGTTAAATTTGAGATGCTTTAAATGTTTTATGCATCACCTTTGCTAACTGATGTTCTATATATTTGTTATTCACATCAATTGCATGGATCAAAACAATTTGTAATTGTAGAAGTTTGATCTCGCTCTAATTAAAACAGCATAGTTCTTCTCTCTAATTTCTGCTTTCAGTGAGTAAAGCTGTATTTGTCTCAACAGGGTGGAGTCACATTGGGATCAGATTGAACAATTTTCATAAAGACCTCTAATACCTGCAAGTTTCCAAAAGCTGCACTAGGAGTTGGAATGAATAATTTGGAATTTAAGAGTAGTATCAACTCTGGTGGCTCTGAACGCAAAGACAATACAGTTTCAGGGTGTGGATTGAAAAGGTATGCAGTAATAAGATAATTGTTACTTGTTCTATTCATAGTTTGTATAATAAGATTTTGGATATTCATTATAGGTATCAAATTAACTTTCTTGGAGAAAAGAATCAGTTATCCAAAATAGCACAGCTCTAAATTTTATTTATTTGTTTTTACGGAATGTATGCTTCATTGGCAAGGCCAACATTTGTTTCCCATCCCTTGAGAAGGTGGTGGTGAGCTGCCTTCTAGAAACGTTGCAGTCCAGGTTCTGTAGGCACATCCACAGTGCATTAGGGAGGGAGTTCCAGGCTTTTGACCCACCAACTTTGAAGGAACGCCAATATATTTCAGCAATATAAGTAAGGATGGTGAGTGACTTGGAGGGGAACTTTCAGGTGGTGTTCCCATGTATCTCTTCTCGTATCATTCTAGATGGTAGTCATCATGGGTTTGGAAGGTGCTGCCCAAGGAGTCTTGGTGAGTTCCTGCAATGCATCTTGTAGATCAGGGTTTTTCAAAGTGCGGGTCACGACCCGCTGTGGCCGCATGCGGGTCTCGAGAGGGCCACGGAGCAATCGGTTGCGGCATTCCCATGGTGGTCCCGATTGCGGAACAAGTGCCCAACGACCACTACCGGCATTTTTAGTGAAAATGGCCTCCGCTGCTGCCTTTTAAATGAGAAGAAATGATGTGCAGTCCTCCAGCCAGTGTAACGTCCCTTCCTGTTTATTCCCTTATTTCCCCTGTCTTTTATTTTGCCGTTATCATTTTTGACCTGTGGATGATTAATGGACACGTATCTTAAAATCAAGCAGCAGAGAGAATGAGGAATTCAGAAGGTGCAGGAGGGAAAATCATGCTAATTGTTTGAACGGGAGCTTCAGAATTTTTGGCACCAGAGAGAGAGAGATGGGGTGGGACTCGGTTTGATTGATTGGCTGGTGGCCAATGAATTGGCCAAAAGGGCTGTACTCTGCCCGGTAACAAGTGGTTGTTGGATTCTGCCTGAGGAGAATGATTTTCAGAGACCGAAGGAGCTCGGTTTGACTCCTGGAAGCACAAAGACCTCTCTATCTTGCTCTCCAGAAAGACTATGTGTGCTGTATTTCTGAAACTGCAAGAGACCTGAATGAATATGCAATAAAAACTTCGGACTGAAAGCAAAGTTGCAAGGGTATTGTGCTGAAAACTACGATCTGAAACAAAGGCTCTTTTTTTCCTTTTACTTAAGATTTTCTTTACCCCTTTCTTCCCCATTTTTTTGTCTGTCTTATTTGTGTGTAGAGGATGGGGCCAAGTTAAAGTGGGGAATTAGGAATTAGATAATAGTTAACCAGTTGTATTTGCCACATCTATCATCATAGTTCTTGTTATTAATAAAAAGTAAACGTGTCTACATTTACAAACCTGGTGGCTGTAATTATTAGGCAGCCAAGGGCCAAAGACTTAGGGTATTTTTGTAAGAATTATTGGTTAACTCACTTGTGTTGTGACTCCAGGTCAAATGGGGCTGAAATCGATCATGCACTAGCCTCGTGTGTCATAACACCAGAAGCGGCAGCAGTGAGCAGGCCACATGCGCTGCACTTGCACTTGACATCAAGCACCCTCTATGTATGTGCTTTTGCCGCCAAAACATGGGGAAGAGCTTCTTCCATTTTCTAGCTGCTGGCAAGCACAGCAAGAGGACTTTGGAGATCAATTGTTCTCTTACAAGTAAGAGACAGCCAGAGACAAAAATAGGCAGTGTACCAACTGGACAGGATGTCACAGCTAAATCTGCTGAAGAGAGCTGCACAGGAGAGTCCAGGGAAGGACAGAACAGTGCTAATATTAGCACTGTACAGAGCTCCAGGGCTTCTGATTAACAACCTACAAAGGAGTAACAACGCCAGAACAAAGCAGTATAAAAATGATTTCTTGATTTATGATGGTGTCAATTATGCCAATGCAAATAAGGATGGAAAGTCCATGTGTTTTATATGCAGGAAAGTACTGGCAAATGAGAGAAGTTTCAGATTTTGAAAGAGAAGTGGTGGGTGAAAAATTGCTTTTGAGGTTGAGATCCAGGGTCAGTTATTAATTTACAGCTGACTCCAATGACTATGCTCTTCCTGAATTTTGATACCACATTAGGAACATGCCAAAAGCATGTCAGTATTCTGGAGTAGCATCTCTCAGGAGCATTCAGTGCTGAGTAGAACAAGCATTTTGTTACTATTGCCCTTCATGATGACTTACATATGCGACGTAGGATTTTCCATTTTCACAAAGACGATGGCACAAGGGAACTGGCTGAAGTCTGCACCTGATATGCGCATTGCCATCTCCTCTCCCTCTCCTGTGAACCTGATTGGAGTGGAATCATGAGGACCAAGCAGGCCTCCTTTTCACATTAAAGGCAAGTGAATGTGGCATGTGCTGTGATGGTTAACCGGTGCGGGTTACTATGGTCGGCCGGCATGGGCCGTGAAGGTCAGCTGGCATGGGTCGCGAAGCTCAGCGGGTGTGGTTCTCAAAGGTCAGGCGGTTGGCAAAATTGAGTCCCAGGAAATAACGTTTGGAAAAAATTGTTGTAGATGGTACACACTGCTGCTTCTGAGCCTCAGTAGTGGAGGGAGTGATTGGTTGTGGAAGGGATGCCAATCAAGCGGGCAGTTTTATCCTGGATAGTGTCAAACCTTTTGCGTGTTGTTGGGAACCGTACACATCCAGGCTAGTGGGGAGGATTCCATCACAGTCTTGACATGTGCCTTGTAGGTGGTGGACAGGCGTTGGGGAGTCAGGAGGTGAGATACTCGTTGCATAATTCTAGCCTCTCACCTGCTCTTGTAGCCACAGTATGTATATGGCTAGCCCAGTTTAGTTTCTGGTAAATGGTAACCCCCCAGGATGTTGATAGTGGCGGACTCACTAATCTAATGCCATTAAATGTCAAGGGATGATGTTTTGATTCTCTCTTATTGGAGATAGTTATGGCCTGGCACTTGTGTAGGTTGCCATTTGTCAGTCCAAGTCTGGATATTGTCCACGTCTTGCTGCATTTGCACATGGACTTCTTTGTTGTATGACAAGTTGCGAATTGAACATTGTGCAATCATCAGCGAACAATCCCACACCTGATCTTATGTTTGAAGGAAGGTCTTGATGAAACAGCTGAAGATGGTTGGGTTTGGCACACTACCTTGAGGAACTCCTGCAGTGATGTCCCGGGGGTGAGACGACTGACCACTAACCACCACAACCATCTTCCTTTTTGCTAGATATGACTCCAACCAGCAGAGAGGTTTTCCCCTGATTCCAATTGACTGCAGATTTGCTAGGGCTCCTTGTTGGCATACTTGAACAATTGCTGCCTTAATGTCCAGGACAATCACTCTCAGCTCATCTCTGGAGTTCCAGCTCTTTTGTCCATGTTTGAACCAAGGCTGTAATGACCCTGGCGGAACCAAACTGAGCGTCAGTAAGCAGGTTTTTGCAAATTAAGTGCTACTTGATAGCACTGTTGATGACCCATTCCACCACTTTACTGATGATTGAGAGTAGACTGATAGGACAGTAATTGGTTGGTTGGATTTGTCCTCCCTTTTGTGTACAGGATACACCTGGGCAATTTTCCACATTGCCGGTTGGATGCCAGTCTTTTAGCTGTACTGGGAAAACTTGGCTAGGAGCAGAAAGTTCTGGAGCACACGTCTTCAGTAATATTGCCGGAATATAATCAGGGCCTATAGCCTTTGCAGGAACCAGTTCCTTCAGCCATTTCTTGATATCAAGTGGGGTGAATTAAATTGGTTGAAGACTGGCATCTTTGATGCTGGGGGCCTCTGGAGGAGTCCGAGATGGATCACCCACTCAGCATTTCTGTCTGAAGATTATTGCGAATGCTTCAGCCTTTGTTTTTGCTTGGCACCTCCATCATTGAGGATGGGGATATTTGTGGAGCCTCCCTCCTCCAGTGAGTTGCTTAATTGATCAGGTCCGTTGTTTGTGGGATCGCTTAGCTCTGTCTACCACTTGCTGCTTATGTTCTTTGGTATGCAAGTAGTCCTGTGTTGAAGCTTCACCAGATTGACAGCTAATTTCTTGGTGTACCTGTTGCTGCTCCTGCACTCTTCATTGGATCAGGGTTGATCCCCTGGCTTGGTGGTAATGGCAGAGTGCCGGATATGCCGGGTCATGAGTTTACAGATTGTGGCTGAGTACAATTCTACTGCTGCTGATGGCCCACAGCGCCTCATGGATGCCCAGGCTTGAGTTGCGACGCTTGATCCGCATCTATCCCACATAGAATGATGGTATTGTCACACAACACGATGGGGGTATCCTCAATGTGAAAACGGGACTTCTTCTCCCTGAGTACTGTGTGGTGGTCACTCCTACTGATACTGTCATGGACAGATGCATCTGTGACAGGCAGGTTAGTGAGGATGAGGTCTAGTATTTTTTTCCCTGCGGGTTGGTTCACTGGTTAGTTTACTGTTGGTTGGTTGGATTTGTCCTGCCTTTTGTGTACAGGATACACCTGGGCAATTTTCCACATTGCCGGGTGGATGCCAGTCTTTTAGCCGTACTGGGAAAACTTGGCTAGGAGCAGAATGTTTAGCAGCTATGCCCTTTATGGCCCGGTGACTCAGCGCGATGAGTAGTGGTGCTACCGAGCCCCTCTTAGTGATGGCCATTGAAGTCCCCCACCCAGAATATATTCTGTGTCCTTGCTCCCTCCAAGTGTTGTTCAACATGGAGGACGACAGATTCATTAACTGGCAGTGGATGATAGTGATTTGACCTGAAGCCAGGAGACTTCTATTGAGGACTCCCAGGGCAACTCCCTCCCGACTATACCATTGTACCACCACCTCTGCTTGGTCTGTCATGCTGGTGGGATAGGGCATACCCAGGGATGGAGATAGTGGTGTCTGGGATTTGATCTGTAAGGCCTGATTCCGTGAGAATGACTGTTGCTTAACTAGTCTGTCAGACAACTCTCCCAATTTTGGTACAAGCCCCCAAATGTTAGTAAGGAGGACTTTGCAGGGTCGACAGGGCTCGGTTTGCCCTTGTCGTTTCCAATGCCTAGGTCGATGCCGGGCGATTTGATACAACTGAGTGACTTGCTGGACCATTTCAGAGGCAACCATGTTGGTGTGGATCTGGAGTAACATATAGGCCAGATTAGATGAGGACTGCAGATTTCAGAATCAGCTGGGTTTTTTTTTTACAACAATCGACAATGGCTTTCTGATCATCATTGGACTTTTAATTCCAGATATTTAGTGGATTCAATTTCCATCATCTGCCATGGTGGGACTCAAACCCGGGTCCCCAGAGAAACCCTGGATTTCTAGATCACCAGTCGCCACTACGCCACCTCCTCTCAGGAATGTTAAGGTCACCAAATGAATGCTGACTTCGAATCTGTTTTATTAGAATCATTTTTTTTATTATGAAATAGAATTCTCAAGTTACTTGTCTTCAACAGACAAACAGGCCAAGCGAATTGATCTTTTGTGGATTGGAAAATATACCTCATTATCAAGGATATACATTACTTCTTTTTAGCTTCTTGTTAGACATTATAATAATGGCATTTACCAGTAGGGTGTAGGGTTTAGTATAAGTTATATCAAAATTATCAATTCGCTTCTAAAAAAATAAATGATTTGTCCAAGCTCAGTGCTGTATTATGTAATTTATAATTATTAATGGAAGTCCAAAATACAAGCCTCATGAAAATTATAATATAATCAATAATTAAAATGAGAATATGAAATAGAGCAAATGTTAAATCCAGTACATTTACAAAAAGACTTAAGTGATATTTTTTGTTGTCTTCTAGAAAATATGGTGGAAATGATTTGGAAAGTACAGAGTGCCATGGAAGCACTGATGGTGGATGGAAGGAAAATGAGAATGTAAGTAGCCGGTGGTTTAGCGAAGCTGACTGTGAAACACATTTTCAATCTTCAAAAGAAGAGACAGCACAGTTTGGCAGTTTTGACATGGATATTCGGAAAAGGATTAGTTGTACAGTGGTTTTGTGACAGGCCAAATGGCCTACTTCTGCTCCTATTTTGTATGTTCGGACACTGAAATTTTTCTTATTGTGCTTTTTTTGTTTTCTGAACCGTTTTCTATGTCTTTAAGTGACATATTAATAAATAAAATAAAAATTGAGGTTATTGCAGGTCTTTTATAAATTATGCATCAAGCCACAGAAAATAGATTCATCCTTAATACAAATCAAATAATAACATTGTTCAGCAAGGCTGTCCAACTAATATGCACCTGAATTATAATACTTAGGTTGCTTTTACAATACATATATAACATATACATTATATAAAATACAAATATTTAAAATTCTGATGACCACTTGGGATGTCATTATGCCTGTTCATATATTGTTTAACAAATCGCCTGTCAGTCTGATTCAGTCACATTAATGTTTTATTTCATTTTCTTTAGTATCTTGGATCAACCTCTGCTTATATGTCTGTATTCAACCTGAGCAATGCCATCATTGGCACTGGGCTCTTAGGCTTGTCATATGCAATGGCCAATACAGGGATTGTATTATTTGTGTAAGTATCAAATGTAAAAGTTAACATGATTGTTATAGTTCATACCTTTTCTTCACCTGAGGAAGGAGCAGTGCTCCGAAAGCTCGTGTTTGAAACAAACCTGTTGGACTTTAACCTGGTGTTGTAAGACTTCTTACTTTCTTCGACTGAACAGTTTATTTAACTTTAAATGTGTTGTTGGGATTTTCTTTGTACTTCCACGGTGTGTTTCGCAGCGGCAGAGGTTGTCCCCCATTGGCTGGCAACGGGATCTGCTTCTTAAGTAGAAGAATCTGAGGGGGTTGATAGCATTATGGTTTTGGCTTTCTGTGAAGTAACAGCTGCTGCTTTCTATACCTCTGCCTGGGGCAGTAGGTATAAGGAACAGGTGACTGAAAAAACAATGATTTTTCACAGTTTCTGTCTGGACGTCTCTTTAGCTTCCAGTCAGGAGTAACTGATGGGGGAGTCCCTGATATGAGAGGGGCATCTCTGGAAGAGGTTCTGATGAGGGTCTGTGGGGAGGTCAGGTCATCCTCACACTGTGCTGGTGACCCAGCAATTCCTGTGGGGTGGGAGGATGTCCCTACTATTCAATGGAGGTGCGGGTGCAGGATTTGCATTGTGGGGAGAGGAGGGGGAGGGTGGCAGCCGCCAGACCTCAGTCTTAGGCCGCCCACTCAGAATGTAAGCCCAATAGCAGGGTGCAGAACGGAACCCTGTGCTCTCCGCCATGCATAAATTTGCATGGTAAGGGAGAGCGAATCGCTTCTCTGTGCCGATCCTAGCACCAGCGCATATCAGAAGCTATTTCATTCAAGCGGGAGGACTTGGTCTCTTGCAAACAGAGAATTGGGGAGAATGCCGCCCACAAAGTATACAACAAAATGTAGCAGTGTTTTTTCTTTTAATAAATTTTATCCAGCTCACTTTTAACAGTGTGAAGGCGAATCTAAATACTTATGGAGATCAATTTTCTTTAATTTTACCACTGCCTGTGACTGAGAATATCAGCAATCTTGGTAAAACAAAATAATTTTTATATAACGGGAGGAGATTGAGTTTTAATTTAATAGAAGGTACAGAGTTGTTTTTATTGCTGAATCATTTTGTCAGAGTTGATACCTGAAATTTGCTGAGCTTATTCAGAGCTATTGGCTTCATTAATAAAATGCTCATAAATTAAGCTGGACTTATCAACACACTTAGAAGAAACAAATGAAGATTAGTGGATACGTCTGAATTAGTTAAATCTTGAGCAGCTCATTAGGTAGCATGAAATTCAGGGCCGAAAAATCCACTCAAACTTTTATCTTTACCAGGTGCATAAGATGAATAACACATCTTAAGACTTATAGAGAAAGTAAGAGACTGAGCTCAGTGCTGGCTAACCTGTTCTCGCAACTGTCTTCGAATACACTTGGCTATCCACAAGGGAACTGGCTATTCTCCTTCAGGAATTATAGGAGATTAAATGAAGTTTCATCCCTCACAACTGACCTTGCTGTTGAGGTCCTCAATCGAACTAGTGCCTTAAGCCCCAACTCCATATGTTTGTTGTAAGAATGAAGCGGAGGAACCGAAAAAGACTATTCAGCCTGTCCAATCTGTTGCCTCAAGGACCCACAATGACTACTTTTAATATGCTTCCCATTCCAGCCCAATGTCCTGTATATTTGTTTTGCTGAATCAAAAATTGTTCCAGCTCTCATTTTAATGTTTCAGTGAGAGCCAGTGGGCATTAAGTAGCAGTCAATTCAATAGGTGAATGATTCTAAAGAGATCATTTTCTTTTGTTAATGTTTACTGTTGTTCAGTTCATAATCATGTTACCTGGTTTGTCCATTCACAATTGTCGATTAAAATTAACCCAAATAATGTCACTGGGAAGGGCCAGTTGCATCGTGGGCATGTCACTAGGCTAGTGACCCAGACTAATGTTTTGCTGATGAAGGTTCAAAACCCTCCATGGCAGCTGATGGAATTTAAATTCAATTAATTAAGTCAGGAATGTGGTTGATCATTAACATCCCTCTGAATTAGCCCAGCAAGTCATTCAGTTCAAGGGTAATTAGGAACGAACGACAAACGCTGGCTTTGCCAGAAACTCACACATCCCATGAAATAATAATAATTTTTTTTAACTGGTCTGTTGCAGGTACTTTACTGACTCTTAACCTAAATTTGTATGTAACATTTGACCACATTTGATGTTTTACCATTACTCCATATATTACTGTAAGTCGGAGGTGTTGGTGGAGGTGTTGGTGCCTCCAGCATTATTTCTTTGTTTTTAGCTTCTTGTGGGTTTTTGTTTCTCCTTTAGCTTGGTTTGACACTACATCTAAATGTATACGGTGTTAAACAGTATTTCTTTGAAAAACAGAGGCAGCTATGATATCAGATCCAAAAAATTTACTAACTTTTGCTTGCCCATTACACCAGACTGCTGTAGGGAGGTTTCCTCAGTTTTCAACATTTTGTGTATCTTTAAGAAATGATGGTTAAGTTACGATTGCTCCTGCTCCATTCTCTCAAATGCAGAAGGGCAGTTGACAATTAAATTTATGTGCTGTCCCTATAGTGTAAAGATTAAACTTATTGGGGTAAGTTTTGTCTTCACCACATGTTAATCTAGGGGAGTGAATCACCAATTCATAATTGAACCCATTAAAATTTTCATGAACATGGAATCAATATATGATGGATAAACCATGTGCTCCACAACACAAAGTCGCCCCATTATTTCCATATTTGAAGGCCATTATGTTGCACTTTACAGACTAGTTCTTGTTTTACACCTTTATGCAGATTATGATCCGTACGTTGCTGGGGTTGGTCATTATCTATTGCCGATCACAAGATTGGACCGGAAGATTGTAGTTGGGCGTCTGTTGCAGTATGAACAAGGCGCAGATTTTAAGATGTGAATTGGTCTTATGCTTGTGCTCGTACATAATAATTATTGCAAATTTTCCCTATAGGGCTGGTACTTTGACCGTTCAGTGAAGAAAGTTAATTGATTTGTGTAAACATATTGGAGGTATTTTAACCTCAAACAATGGGATGGAAAGTCAGAATCCTGACCACAACTTACCTCTAACCTGCTCACTTCTGGTTTTAATGGAGATAGGAAGGTAATCAGGCAACCAACTCACACCAAGGATGCGGGGTTGTACTTTATTTATTATATATATATTTTTTAAATTCATTTACGGGATGTGGGCATCACTGGTTAGGCCAGCATTTATTGCCTATCCCTAGTTGACCATCAGAAAGTGGTCGTGAGTTGCCTTCTTGAACCGCTGCAATCCTTCAGATGTCGGTACACCCACTGTGCTGTGAGGAAGGGAGTCTCAGGATTTTGCCCCAGAGACAGCAAAGGAATGATATATTTCCAAGTGGTGAGTGACTCCAGGTGGTGGGATTCCCAGATATCTGCTGCTCTTGTCCTTCTAGATGGTGGTGGTTGTGATTTTGGAAGGTGCTGTCTCAGGAACCTTGGTGAGTCACTGCAGTGCATCTTGTAGATGGTACACATGGCTGCCACTGTTTGTTGGTGGTGGAGGGTTTGAATGTTGTGGAAGGAGGAGAAATCAAGCGGGCTGCTTTGTCCTGGATAGTATCAAGCTTCTTGAGTCTTGTTGGAGTTGTACTCATCCAGACAAATGGAGTGTATTCCATTACACTCCTGACTTGAATCTTGTAGATGGTGGACAGGCTTTGGGGAATCAGGATGTGAGTAACTCGCCGTAGGATTCCTAGCCTTTGACCTCCCTGGTAGCCACAGTATTAATATGGCCAGTCCAATTCAGTTTCTGATCAATGGTAACCCGCAGGATGTTGATTGTGGGGGATTCAGCGATAGTAATGCCAATTCCTCTCTTGTAATAGATGGTCATTGCCTGGTACTTGTGTGGCGCGAAAGTAACTTGCCACTTGTCAGCCCAAGCCTGTATATTGTCCAGGTCTTGCTGCATTGGACATGGACTGCTTCATTATCTAAGGAGTCATAAATGGTGCTGAACATTGTGCAGTCATCCGCAAACATCCCCACTTCTGAGCTTATGATGGAAGGGGGTCATTGATGAAGCAGCTGAAGATGGTTGGGCTAGGACTCTACCCTGAGGAACTCCAGCAGTGGTGTCCTGGAGCTGAGATGATTAACCTCCAACCACAACAACCATGTCTCAGTTTTATTAACCACTTGAAATTGAACACTAAGATATGAGGCAAAATTCTCCATTTGGGCGACTATGTTCTCCCGCTGGAGTTGAATTGCACCTAATTTGCGCTCCTCCTGAAAGTGAATCCCAAATTTATGCATGGGGGGAATTGCTATCGGGCTGCCAATTTGAGAGGACGGCCCGATAGAGTGGTCCCACAGCCGACCACCAATGGGCTGACAATTGCGCATTGCAATTTAGCCCCTAGATAAAGGGACCCCCAAAACCCCTAAATGGACCCCCAGAGCCCCCTAAATAAGGAGACACCTCCCAAACATCCCCATAAATAAAGGAACCCCCCCCCTACAGTGATCCCCTAAATAAAGAGACCCCCCTCACAGAGCCCCGAGAAGCGATACCTGTCTGGAATCCCTCCAGAAAAGAGACCCCTGTTGAGAAGTTCCCCAGAAAAGAGACCTGGAAGCTAGGGAGCAGTCTAGGTAGAGGCAGTGAAAAAAAAATAGTGTTTTAACTCACCTGGGCAATATAGCTGCTGGCTCAGACAGACTAAGCACCACCTGTAAATTCTTGGGAAGAGAAAACCAGTCGGCTGTGTTTAACCCCTTCAAATCGTTCAACTGCAAGCCATTCATTCATATATCTTTGATATTAATTTTACTAGGCTGTAATTGAAGGCTTCCATGCACACCCAGCTGTCAGCATTGTTCCATTCATCTCCCTCCATGACGGAGTAACTCTGAAGTGCTCTAACCGAATGTTTATAAACATCAAGCTTTGAATGACAGCTCCTGAGCCACTTCAAACAGAATTACAGGCTTTCCAATCACCACTCTTGAGTGATTTTGAAGTGATCAGCTGGAAATTGCAGCCAGCAAGTCATTGACTTTGGCTTGACTGGAATATTTTGCTGGTAGGAGGGTCTGTATAATTCCAGCCATAGTAATTAAGCAGGTTATGAAATGAAGTTCAACAGAATACGTAACAAGTCATTTCAAAATTATCAAGGAAAAGAATTAGATCAATTATTTGAGGGTGACTTTAAATTTGGCCAGAAACGTAAAATAGTCAGTGTTGATTCAGCGATGTGTTAAACATCGCTCCAAATGATCATTTCAGAGTGGACACATAATGGGGACGTTGATGTCATGCATTTTACACTGTTATCCAAAGTCAAATTGCCCTATTTTTCTTTGTCGACTGTTATGTCATTCACTTCTTCAGTTCAAAACTTAAATAAAAACGAGCAAAAGATATCTGAAAAAGTACCAGGTAGCTTAATTCAGAACAGAAAGAACATTTGTTTTACTTTATTTTGCAGGTTCCTTTTAATTGGCATGGCTCTGTTGTCACTTTATTCTATTCACCTTTTACTCCAGATTTCAGCCTTAACAGGTAAGATGGCTTAACTTTCTTTCAGACTATAATACCAGAATTCAATATTAAATTGCTTGGTATCTTCAGGACTCCGGCTTAGGTAAACAACTAATAAAACTAGCACCAGTTCTGGCTCGAAACTTGCTGGTTCACCTTTTGGTCCTATGCAGTAGTTATCTGCACATTTAAAATTCCTGTCAGAGAGCACATTGGTTGTACTTAAATTTGCACGCATTTCCTAATCTAAGGTGGACACGTGTATATCAGAACATGAACTTTCTAGACTTTTGAGCACCACAAAATCAAAAGTCTCTTTCAGATTGTCATAATTTGGTTTTTGAACAAAAGTGTTTGTTATCAGGAGTGTGCAATAGCAATTAAGTAACTTATAAACAATTTAACTAATTAAATGAACCTTTGAAGGAAATAAATAAAATGAAAAATAGCCAACAATTAGGTCCATGTTTCTGAAATTCTTAATTTATTCATAATATGGTTTAAATCGCAGAACTATAACGGGCGGCACGATGGCACAGTGGTTAGCACTGCTACCTCACAGCTCCAGGCTCGGGTGACCAGCTGTGTGGCATTTGCACTTTCTCCCCGTGTCTGCGGGATGTCCTCCGGGATCTCCGGTTTCCTCCCACAGTCCAAAGATTTGCAGGTTAGGTGGATTGGCCATGCTAAATTGGCCTTTAGTATCTAAAAAGGTTAGGTGACGTTACTGGGTTACATGATAGGGTGTTGACGCCCTCGGCGATGCTCATTCGTGACTAGGACATGCTCTGCAGTGCCTCAGCCATGCCGATCTGAGAGAGGGGCATGTCCCACAAAACCTCATCAAGGTCAGCCTGGTACTGGGTGATATCCCCCCAGTGAGGCAGTTATTCTGCCGAGGCCTTCAGCCATAGCGATCACCGACTTGGACACCTTCACTCATGGTGCCGACATCACCATGGGGGTTGCCTGGAGGGTGGGGAATGGGGAATGGATGCCCCTTGGCGGGGGGGGGGGGGCGTTCATGTCTACTCCCTTGTGCTGCCCGGTGTAGGTCGTTGACCTTATTCCAGCACTACAGGCCAGTCCTACTGAGCTTACGGCTGCTGCCGTCCCAGGCAGCACAAGCTGCCTTGTGGCTCACCCTCCATGACCTTCAGGGATCAGGTCATCCTTCCTGGTCTCCACCTAGTCCAGGAGCCTCCCTATGTCTATGTTCCAAGGGCTGGTCTCCTCGGCGTCATTATTGTGAGTTGGTTGGGGTTGACTGAGCAAGTGCAGCTTAGGTGCTGCTCGGCCATGTTAGTGGGGGAGGGGGGGGGGGGGGGGGGGGGCTGGCGATCGTGGTCCCAGCGAATCAGCTGGCGAGCCGACATTGGCGGCGAAGCCTGTGAGGCCTTGTTAAGTGAGCCACTTAACATTGAATTGCGTTGCCGGCCTCGCTGGGCTGGGAGCCGGGAAGCTCGTGGCAATTCCACCTAGAAATGTTTCTGGAGACCCACGCCAATTATTTCACGAATGTAGGCCTGGAATCTCCGATTTTGGAGCTATGTCTGGAGGATCTGTGGTGTTTTACGTGGGAAAACTTGGCGAGGCCCCAGCACCAATCCTGCAACCGGTGAGGCGCTGGCAGCCTTGCCACGTAAAGTGTGTCGAAGGGCAACTAGGAACAGTGGGCCCAAGTGGAGTGGGGGGAGGGGGAACAATTGTGAGGAAAAAACAGATCAATGGAAGAAATGACAATAAATTGATTGAAATGAAAATGGGGGGAAGGTGGAGGTGACGGTTGGAGGAGAGAGATTAGATGATTTAATTGGGAGCCAGGAAATTTGATATGTTGTATTTGATGTTAACAGAATTCAAGCTGTTTAGTGAAGCAACAACCAGGACCCAGAGTGTTTCCTTATTGAGGGAGTTTATTGACTTGTTCAATCTCACAGCTCTCCTCCCAGGCACCCAATGTCCCAGCTATCCCCCTTTTCTAACCTGCCTGCTTACCATTGGCTGGGAACTAATGACAATCCCACAATCCTGTGGGAGTATGAGCTTCCCCAATGAGGGGGCGGAGAAATCATTAGCAGACTCCCTGCATAAATAAAGCTGGCCAGTTTGGAACCAGCAGAGAGAGAGGAGTGAGCAGCAAGGGAAGTTGCTGCTGTTGTGTATATATATTTTATTGCAAATAAATGTTATTTCTTTGTATCCTGAAGACTCGTACTGGATTCTTCGTGGCCCTCACAAAACCCCTATTCATACGCTTTTTAATAAACCAAAAAAATCACTAAAATAAACTAACAAGAGGAGATGACAGTCCCTCAGGGAGCTCTACCAAAAATGAAAACGTCAAAAGGAAACATAACTTATCAAACTGAAATAACATTACCTGGGGTGAAGATGCACCCCAGCTCCCATGGTGGAGGGAGGCCTGAACTGTACCAAATTGCGAGCCGACTGATCATCTTAAGTTGGTTATTCAGCAAAATTCTTAGCACACTGTGGATTATTTGACAAATGTTGTCCAACCCAAAGCTTCAACAAAATGTCTTTTTTCAGCAATACTCAAATCAGATATTGTTCACCTAAATGATAATGTACCAAAAAAATCACAAAGTAGCTTCAATAATGACCTATTGATGAAGCAGCTAATTGTTGGAGAGAATTTCTGAGCATTTAAAAATTTTATATGGAATGTTTTTTTTTAATCAATAAAAATGTTCCTGCATTTAGGTTCCATGGTTTTCGAAACATTGGGACAACAAGCATTTGGTAAACCTGGCAAATTTGCAGTCTTTGGATCAACATCACTACAAAACATCGGAGGTACTATTTCGACAAAGGACATTTTAGTCACAACTGTCTTCTGTTAACATTCAAATCACTTGTTCCTCAGTTTTGTTTATAAACTGTTGATTAATGTGTGATCACATTCTACCCAGGGGACTGCTGCTACCTGATTTTCAACTATAATGCTTCTTCAGAATGTTTTGCTGTGAGAGGTGATCTTAATCAAATATATGGGATCCTGAGGGGCTTGATATGTTGGATACTAGGAAGATGTTCCCCTAGTAGGAGAGACATAAAATGGGGGACAATGTGTAAAAATAACGTGCAGGATTCTCTGACCCCCCCCCGCCAGGTTGGAGAATCGCTAGGGGGGGGTGGCGTGAAACCTGCCCTGCCGCTCCGATGCCGGCAGCCAAAATTTCCGCAGCCATTTTTTTGGCGGGGCGGGGATCACATTGCACCGGTCAGGGGCCGTTGGCAGTGCCCCCCCCCCCCCCCCCCCCCCGGCGATTCTCCGGGCCCCGATGGACCGAGTGGCCGCCCATTTATGGCTGGTCCCGCCAGCGTGAAATGCAAGGTCCATATACTGGCGGGACCTGGCTCTGAGGGTAGCCTGCGGAGTCCTCGGAGGGCACCGGGGGTGGGGAGGGGAGGGGGGGGGGGGGGGGGTGGCCTGGCCCACGATCGGGTCCACCGATCTGCGGGCGGGCCTGTGCTGTGGGGGCACTCTTTCCTTCCGTGCTGGCCTCTGTATAGCTCCACCATCGCCGGCACAGAGGAAACCCACTGCGCATGCGCAGGGATAACGGCAGTGGTTCTGCACATGCGCTAACTCGCGCCGGCCGGCAGAGGCCCGTTGGCGTGCCGCCAACCCCTCTAGCGCCGGCCTAGCCCCTGGAAGTGTGGAGGATTCTGCAATTTCTGGGCGTCCCGACGCCGGAGTGGTTCACGCCACTCATGCCAGTACGGCCCGCCCGCCGGTTGGGGAAGAATCCCGGCCAAGGAGTCTCCCTTTTAATATGGAGATCAGGAGATTTGTCTTTTCTCTCAGAGGGCCGTTAGTCTGTCGAATTCTCTTCCCCAGAAAGCAAATGGAGGCTGAGTCATTGAATTTATTCAAGGCTGAGTTAGATTTTTGATAGACGAGGGAGTCGAAGTTTATGGGGGAACAGACAGGAAAGTAGAACTTAGATCAGAACCAGAGTAGCCATGATGTTACTGCATGGCAGAGCAGGCTCAAAGGGCTGAATGGCCTAATCCTGCTCCCAAATCTTGCATCCCTATTCCTATAGTCAAATCCTCTCGCAATGAAGACCACAATACCATTTGCTTTCTTTACTGCCTGCTGTACCGGCGTGTTTACTTTCAGCAACTGAAGCACAAGGTCTCGCTGAGTATCCATCGCTCGCAATTACACCCATTCAAATAATAATCTGCCTTCTTATTTTTGCTACCGAAGCGGATAACGTCACATTGATCCATATTATACTGCATCTGCCAAGCATATGCACACTCATTCAGCCTGTCCAAATCCCGTTGATGCATCTCTGCATCCTCCTCACAGCTCATCCACCCAACTTTGTACCATCTGCAAATTTGGAGGTAATACATTTGGTTCCCTCTTGATAGGGATATTATCAATTCAGGTTGAAAATACATTTTCTGAGTTATGGTGGCTTCAGGGCTGCAGTATGCATAATCTCAATTTGGTAGAAATGCTACCATTTAATTAAATATTATTTTCAAAATGTTTTGCAGATTTTTCTATTGGAAGTGAGATGGATAGACAAGATAGGTTGAGAGAGAGATTTTCTGTGTTTAAAGCAAGCCCACTGAAAAGACAGCCATTCATGGTGGGGCAAAGAGAGAGTGGTGGGGAGGGGCTCTGTTGGTATTTCGTACAAGAGGAATAAAATCAGTCAATGGAATAATTTGTTTTAAGTTCCAGCAGCTTGTGAGACCATCCTTCCATGACTGTTAAAAGTATTTCTGCACAAACTTAAAAAAGACAACAAATAAGATATGATTTTATTTGCTTTGATGTACAAGTTCTAGTTAATATCAGCGTCGGCGCCGAAAATTTCTGGTACCAATTGCAGAGTGATAGAACAGAACATTCATACAGACAACAAAAGTCTTGGGCATAATATTTCCTCCTGTGAATCTTAATACGTGACCTCCAGTAATACCTTCCTGTCGTACTTTGTCGATGACACTCCTATTCTGCAGTATACTGCAACTTGCCAAGAGCAATGCCACAGGAATCTGTAATTGGATGTGTTTGGTGGCATTTTGAAGGCAAGTTAAAAGCTTTTTCTAATTTTCTTCATAGGATGTGATCATCGCTGGCACGGCCAACATTTGTTGCCTATCCCTAATTACCCCTGAGAAAGTGATGGCAAACCACCTTCTTGAATCACTGCAGTCAATCTGGTCTGGGTGCACCCAAGGTGCTGTTAGAATTTTGACTCAGTGGCATCGAAGGAACAGTGATATAGTTCAAAGTCAGGATGGTGTGCAGGGTATCGTGCAGGTGGTGATGAGTCTACTGCCGTTGCCCTTCTGGATAGTAGAGGAAAGTATGATGAGTAGCAATCGACCAGATTTTATATTAAAGTAGTCCTTCCTTTATTTTAGCCATTCTGAGTTACCTATTTGTTGTCAAGAAAGAACTACCAGAAGTCATCCAGTTCTTTGTGGATCAAGACAATTATAAGTGAGTATGATTCATTTCTGTACTCAAATATACAAATCAATTACAAAACGCTGGTTCATTAAATGCAAGTAATGTGGAAAAATTGATGTAAAGATTGTTGGAATCATTATAAAGGTTTTGTTATATCATTTGATATTGACAGATAATTTAGATATATTTATTTTAAGTGAGGATCTTATAAATACAGGCCTGGATCCGCTTAATGCCTTGTCAGCAATGAAAAAAGGGGTTGAAAAGTGGGGAAAACTTCAAGTCAAATATTTCTACTCTGAAATTAATTTTCTTAAAATATGCATAGAATGTAACAACACCATTATTTATTCCCTCCTCATAAACTATCATGTCTAATCATAGAACATAGAACAGTACAGCACAGAACAGGCCCTTCGGCCCTCGATGTTGTGCCGAGCAATGATCACCCTACTCAAACCCACGTATCCACCCTATACCCGTTACCCAACAACCCCCCCCCCTTAACCTTACTTTTTAGGACACTACGGGCAATTTAGCATGGCCAATCCACCTAACCCACACATCTTTGGACTGTGGGAGGAAACCGGAGCACCCGGAGGAAACCCACGCACACACGGGGAGGACGTGCAGACTCCGCACAGACAGTGACCCAGCCGGGAATCGAACCTGGGACCCTGGAGCTGTGAAGCATTTATGCTAACCACCATGCTACCGTGCTGCCCCAATAATCCTGTATTCACACTCATTTCCTGCTTATCCATAGAATCCCTACAATGCAGAAAGAGGCCATTCAGCCCAATGAGCCTGCACTGACCCTCTGAAAGAGCACCTGACCCAAACCCACTTTCCCCCAACCCTATCCCTATAACCCCACCTAACCTACATATCTTCAGACACCTAAGGGGCAATTTAGCATGGCCAATACTTATATTCCTTTTCAAGCAAATGTCTGATTTCCCGTCAAAAAAACGGGGCGGAGTTCTCTGTTCCAGCGGCTAAGTGCCGGTGCCAACGGAGAATCGTTGGTAGCTCATGATGGGAAAATCGGCGCGAACCCCTCACCGATTCCGGTACTGGTGAGAGGCTAGCACCAGCACCGCGTGAAACCGCTAGCACCGGATCGCGTGGAAAACGGCCGGAGAATTCCCCTGTGCCACGCAAGCGCAGGACTGACGGAATGTACCGGTCACACCGGGAAACATGGCGCCGGCCGTACTGGAACCATAATCCGACCCCACAGCCCACCCCTTGTTAACCCACGACCACTTCCCCCACCCCTAGCAGAAGCCCACCGGCCAGCGGCATGGATCCTGGACGAGTGTGGCAGTGCTGGACACTGTCCGCAACCGGCACGTTTGGTTCCCGACCGCATCGACCATACGTGGTCCGCGCCGTCGGTAACTCGGCCCATCATGGCCGGAGCATCGCGAGTGGGCCGGCTGATGACACGACAACGACATTGCAACTGTGCGAGGCCTAATGACGCTGAATTGGAGGGGGCGAGCATCACAAATCAGCGTCAATTGGGGACCTGCCCTGAATCTAGCGTCAAAAGCCATTCTCCGCCCAATTTCCAATCCTGATTTCTGTGTCGGTCTACAGAGAGTTCCACCCATGAATTCAACTTCAACAACAGTTTGTGGGACAGAATTTCAGATTCTGACCATCTTAAAATCAAAGCAGTACTACATTATAGCAGGCCATTGTGCACATGCTAGGAGTTGGTAGAGCTACCCAGTTAGTGCAACTATTTTTCCATAGTCCATAATTATTTTCCCCTCCAAGTATGCATCTCGTCCTCTTTTGAATGTTGACCTCAAATCGGCTTCCACACCTGTTCAGGCAATACATTCCAGATTAGAGCAATTTTCTGTTGTAAAAAAGGTTTCTTCATGTCACATCTATTTATCCCACCCTCCCTGCCCCCTCTCCAATCTGTGTTCTCTGGTTAGCGGCCCTTCTGCCACCAGAAACAGTTTTCCCTTATTTACTCTGGCAGATTCATTCAGTAGTTTGAACATCTCTGTGAATAACTCATTGATGCTGGCTGGCTGCTAACAGTTTCAGAATCTGCAGGTGTAAGTGGCTTGAAAAAATAAAGTCGCAGGTAGTTTCTTTAAGTTGTTTCTGATAAGTAAACGCCCTTTTCATTTTTTTTCAGAACGTGGTGTATGGCTGGCAGCTACCTTGTTATACTTGTGACTGTAATTGTCATCCTACCCTTGTGTCTATTCAGGAACTTAGGTAGGTATCCATGGCAGTAATGTATCTTTCTATACCAAAGGAGGTGAAGGCAACATGTATAATTCTGTACGATTCCGCAGAATAGCACATGTATGGTAAAGATTAATCCTGTATCAATTAATATCTCTAAAAACACTTCAGTTCGGGTCTCGCATGATTGCTCAATTAGTAGATGATCCTTAATTTAGGTGACCTCAGCCAGGGCAGCAATACTCCAACTGGCCTCCATGTCCTGCAGACTGGGAGAGAGAAAAATTATCCAGAATTGGTACCCAGTGACTGCTGCTGGATTTTGAGTAAACACTTGGAGAGACTCTGGCATAGTGGTAACGTTACTGGACTAGTAATCCAGACTAATGCTCTGGGATATAGGTTCAAATCCTTCCAAAGCAGTAGGTGGTGAACTTTAAGCTTAGCTGACATGTGACACAGAGTTGACTCTTAACTGCCCTCCGAAATGGCCACTCAGTTCAAGGGCACTAAGGGGTGGGCAAAGATTGCTGACCTTGCCACATGTCCACCATCCCATGAAAGAATAAATAAAAGACTTGGCTGTGATGTCTTCCCCAATCAAAGAGAATATCATTGAAAAATCTATCAGTTGGATGAAGTACTGCACTCCATGAAGAAAGAGGGCCTGAGTAATATTAACGATAGTTCTACCTTCAAGATGGAAAATTGGCAGAATTAAGGGGGTGGGGAATGAAAAGCTGAATGGTGATCTGCTGAAGAATGGAACTGATAATTGCAATAATAAATATTGATTTTGTCAACTGAATACTTTGGAATATGTTGGTTCCTGTACTGCTGGATTTAGAGAGACATCTGGCACACCGTTAGTTTTATGGCTTTATAAAATGGCATCGACCCATTTACCAAACGTGACAAAGTCACTGGGGTAAGGAATTCAACCTTATTTTGCTTATTTTTGCGTTGAGAAATTAAGGTTGGAATGGCATTTTGGACTGTCACATAGGCCAGTTTCCACTGGAAATAATATGTGGCTGTTCTAAGTATCCAATGCCTGAAACAGCTATTAAATGTTTTGAACATATAAGTCAGAGTCCGAATGCCAGTTTTAGAACCTCAGTGTAACATCACTCTGGCCTTGGAAGTATGGGACTTCAGCAGTCTTTAAAGTGAGGTCTGGAAGCTGTTTCATTTCCAGAGCTCTTAGCCTTACAAGAATGCAGTGCGGTGTTGTTAGCCCAGGCTGTTGATCCTCTGATTCACCTCCCCTTCCTATTAAATTAGCAGATGACGTTGATGTTCTAATTTCCAACAGATCGTCAGCTGCCATCCTCAGGTGCGGGTTTTATCGCGCCATCCATTTCACACTAAAATCTGGCACAAGTAAAATTTCTTCCCCCGATCCCATCAAGCGTTCAAATGTGAGTCATAGTTGAAACAGGAAGAGCTCCGTTATGTTACTGAACAACAGGTAAGGAAGTAGGGCATGGTGTAAGATTGAGAATATGTTTGAACAGACACTGGAAAATTACCTCAGGAAAACGATGACTTTTAAAAAAATTTACTTCAGATTTTTTGTATTTTATCGCTTTTGATAAGAGCATTTTTTTGCCCAGTTTCGCCCAAACTCCATCCCAGTTCAGGTCCCCACCACTGGATTTTCAAAGCTACGCTTGGATATTCTGTTAAAAATTCTCCCCCATTCTGCTTTTACAAACCTGCTTTTAATTAGATATTTATCCGATCAAAGTATGGAAATCCCCCTCCTTTAAGTAAAAGTCAATTGCCACCTTTGTTCTAATTGCAACTTTTGCCTGAGTCAGAAAGTTGTGGCTTCATATTCCACTCTTGGGTTGAGTATCTCTTCGGCTGAAACTTCAGGGAAGTACTGAGAGACCTCTGCGTTGGTGGAGGGGCCACTTTTCACATGAGATGTTGCATCAAGATGGACGTATCAGGTCAAAGAAGAAAGGGGAGTTCGTTGTTGTCGTTTATATCCATCTCTTTACCAGCATCACTAAATAGAGGGTGGGCTTTTCCAGCCCTGCCCACCACCGGGGTCATCCAGTCCCTTTGAAAGTCAATGGAGTTTTGGCCAAGCCACCAGGTTCCACCATGGCAGGGTGAGAAAATCCCAGCCCGAGTAACTAATTGTTGGTCTCATTACCATTTGTATAAAAATCAGCTGCTGTAATTTGTCTAAGAATTAAAATCACCAGCCATGGAAGTTGAGGATGAAAGATTGCAGGATGGCCTTTGTAAATTAATTCTCTCTGTCCATTGGTTGCTGTCGTTTTGGTTGCTGCTCCAGACCCAATCTTACCACTACTCTTTCCATTTTCCATTCTCTTTCCCCCTGCCCAGCTTCTCTGTCTTCTATTCAGTTTTTCAGCGGTAGCAGCGAGAGCAGTAACCAGGGGTCTGTTGGGAAGGTAAGTTTTCCGCTTTAAAAACCTACCTTTCAGGAGAAGCGGACTTCATTTCTTCAGCGGAAGCAGCGAGAGCAGTAACCAGAGGTCTGTCAGGAAGGGAAATTTCCCGCTTTTGAAACTTACCTTTCAGGAGAAGCGGCCTTCAGTTTTTCAGCGAGAGCAGTAACCAGGGGGCTGTCGGGAAGGTAAGTTTTCCGCTTTAAAAACTTATTGTTTTATGTAGAGGGGATGGCAGGGAAGGCAGTGCAATGTTCCTCCTGCAGAATGTTTGAGGTGAGGGACACCGTCAGTGTCCCTGCTGATTTCACCTATGGGAAGTGCACCTATCTCCAGCTCCTCAGAAACCATGTTACGGAACTGGAGCTGGAGTTGGATGAACTTCGGATCATTCGGGAGGCAGAGGTGGTCATAGATAGAAGCTTCAGGGATGTAATTACTCTGAAGAATGAAGATAGATGGGTGACTGTGAGAGGCGCTGGGAGGAAGCAGTCAGTACAGGGATCCCCTGTGGTCATTCCCCTTAGTAACAAGTATACCGCTTTGGATGCTGGTGGGGGGGACTTACCAGGGGTAAGCATGGGGTACAGGTCTCTGGCACAGAGTCTGCCCCTATTGCTCAGAAGGGAAGGGGGAGAGGAGTAGAGCATTAGTCATTAGAGACTCCAAAGTTAGGGGGATAGATAGGAGATTCTGTGGGAACGAGAGAGACTCGTGGTTGGTGTGTTGCCTTCCAGATGCCAGGGTCCATGATGTCATGGATCATATTTTCGGGATCCTTAAGGGGGAGGGAGCAGCCCCAAGTTGTGATCCACATAGGCATTAACAACATAGGTAGCAAAAGGGATAGGGATGTAAGGCAGGAATTCAGGGAGCTAGGGTGGAAACTTAGAGCGAGAACAAACAGTTATTATCTCTGTGTTGTTACCCTTGCCACATGTTAGCGAGACAAGGAATAGGGAGAGAGAGCAGTTGAACACATGGCTACAGGGATGGTGCAGGAGGAAGGGTTTCAGATACCTGGATAATTGCGGCTCATTCTGGGGTAGGTGGGACCTCTAGAAACGGGATGGTCTACACCTGGACCAGAGGGGTAGCAATATCCTGGGGTGGAAATTTGTTAATGCTCTTCGGGAGGGTTTAAACTAATTCAGCAGGGGGTTGGGAACCTGAATTGTAGCTTCAGTATACAGGGGGTTGAAAGTAGTGAGGTCATGAGTAAGGTTTCAAGGCTGCAGGAGTGTACCGGCAGGCAGGAAGGTGGTTTAAAGTGTATCTACTTCAACGCCAGGAGCATCCGGAATAAGGTGGGTGAACTTGCAGCATGGGTACCTGGGACTTCGATGTTGTGGCCATTTCGGAGACATGGCTAGAGCAGGGACAGGAATGGTTGTTGCAGGTTCCGGGGTTTAGGTATTTCAGTAAGCTCGGGAAGGTGGTAAAAGAGGGAGAGGGGTGGCATTGTTAATCAAGGACAGTATTACGGTGGCAGTAAGGACGTTTGATGAGGACTCGTCTACTGAGGTAGTATGGGCTGAGGTTAGAAACAGGAAAGAAGAGGTCACCCTGTTGGGAGTTTTCTATAGGCCTCTGAAAAGTTCCAGAGATGTAGAGGAAAGGATTGCAAAGATGATTCTGGATAGGAGCGAAAGTAACAGGGTAGTTGTTATGGGGACTTTAACTTTCCAAATATTGACTGGAACCGCTATAGATCGAGTACTTTAGATGGGTCCATTTTTGTCCAATGTGTGCAGGAGTGTTTCCTGACACAGTATGTAGATAGGCCAACAAGAGGCCACATTGGATTTGGTACTGGGTAATGAACCAGGGCAGGTGCTAGATTTGGAGGTAGGTGAGCACTTTGGTGATAGTGACCAGAATACAATTACGTTTACTTTCGCGATGGCAAAAGGAATAGGTTTATACTGCAGGGCAAGAGTTATAGTTGGGGCAAAGGCAATTATGATGCGAGGCAAGACTTAGGATGCATAGGATGGGGAAGGAAACTGCAGGGGATGAGAACAATTGAAATATGGAGCTCGTTCAAGGAACAGCTACTGTGTGTACTTGATAAGTATATACCTGTCAGGCAGGGAGGAAGTGGTCGAGCGAGGGAACCGTGGTTTACTAAAGTAGTTGAATCACTTGTCAAGAGGAAGAAGGAGGCTTATGTAAAGATGAGACGTGAAGGTTCAGTTAGGGCACTCGAGAGTTACAAGCTAGCTAGGAAGGACCTAAAGAGAGAGCTAAGAAGAGCCAGGAGGCGACATGAGAAGTCTTTGGCAGGTAGGATCAAGGATAACCCTAAAGCTTTCTATAGGTATGTCAGGAATAAAAGAATGACTTGGATAAGAGTAGGGCCAGTCAAGGACAGTAGTGGGAAGTTGTGCGTAGAGTCCGAGGAGATAGGAGAGGTGCTAAATGAATATTTTTTGTCAGTATTCATGCAGGAAAAAGACGATGTTGTCGAGGAGAATACTGAGATACAGGCTACTAGACTAGAAGGTTGAGGTTCATAAGGAGGAGGTGTTAGCAATTCTGGAAAGTGTGAAAATAGATACGTCCCCTGGGGCGGATGGGATTTATCCTAGGATTCTCTGGGAAGCTAGGGAAGAGATTGCTGAGCCTTTGGCTTTGATCTTTATGTCGTCATTGTCTACAGGATAGTGCCAGAAGACTGGAGGATAGCAAATGTTGTCCCCTTGTTCAAGAAGGGGAGTAGAGACAACCCCAGTAACTATAGACCAGTGAGCCTTACTTCTGTTGTGGGCAAAGTCTTGGAAAGGTTTATAAGAGATAGGATTTATAATTGTCTAGAAAGGACTAATTTGATTAGGGATAGTCAACACGGTTTTGTTAAGGGTAGGTCGTGCCTCACAAACCTTATTGAGTTCTTTGAGAAGGTGGCCAAACAGGTGGACGAGGGTAAAGCAGTTGGTGTGGTGTATATAGATTTTAGTAAAGCGTTTGATAAGGTTCCCCATGGTAGGCTATTGCAGAAAATACGGAGGCATGGGATTCAGGGTGATTTAGCAGTGTGGATCAGAAATTGGCTCGCTGTAAGTGGTGGTGGTTGATGATAAATGTTCAGCCTGGAGTTCAGTTACTAGTGGTGTACCACAAGGATTTGTTTTGGGGCCACTGCTGTTTGTCATTTGCAGATGACACTAAAATGGGTGGAGTTGTGGACAGTGCGGAAGGATGTTGCAGGTTGCAGAGGGACGTAGATAAGCTGCAGAGCTGGGCTGAGAGGTGGCAAATGGAGTTTAATGCAGAAAAGTGTGAGGTGATTCATTTTGGAAGGAGTAACAGGAAGACAGAGTACTGGGCTAATGGTAAGATACTTGGTAGTGTGGATGAGCAGAGAGATCTCGGTGTCCATGGACATAGATCCCTGAAAGTTGCCACCCAGGTTGATAGGGTTGTTAAGAAGGCTTACGGTGTGTTAGCTTTTATTGGTAGAGGGATTGAGTTTCGGAGCCATGAGGTCATGTTGCAGCTGTACAAAACTCTGGTGCGGCCGCATTTGGAGTATTGCCTGCAGTTCTAGTCGCCACATTATCGGAAGGATGTGGAAGCATTGGAAAGGGTGCAGAGGAGATTTACCAGGATGTTGCCTGGTATGGAGGGAAGATCTTATGAGGAAAGGCTGAGGGACTTAAGGCTGTTTTCGTTAGAGAGAAGAAGGTTAAGAGGTGACTTAATTGAGGCATACAAGATGATCAGAGGATTAGATAGGGTGGATAGTGAGAGCCTTTTTCCTTGGATGGTGATGTCTAGCACGAGGGGACATAGCTTTAAATTGAGGGGAGATAGATATAGGACAGATGTCAGGTAGGTTCTTTACTCAGAGAGTAGTAAGGGCGTGGAATGCCCTGCCTGCAACAGTAGTGGACTTGCCAACATTAAGGGCATTTAAATGGTCATTGGATGAACATATGGATGATAAGGGAATAGTGTAGATGGGCTTTAGAGTGGTTTCACAGGTCGGCGCAACATCAAGGGCAGAAGGGCCTGTACTGCGCTGCAATGTTCTATATTCTATTCCTTTTCTACTTTGGTTGATAGAATCTTTTTCACATAGTCTGCCCAGACTTGCTGATGGATGGCTGAACCAATTATGCACCAAATCTGCTCAAATTTGTACCCTTTAGACTTGAGGGATTGAAGATGGAGGCCATACCAGTGAAATGGACAATGTGTGGGAATAAATGTTTTACTGGGTGACAAAGGCATCAAACGTGGAGGAGATGAATTGGTTTGGTAGATCAACAAGTTAATATATTGCAATATACAGGCGTTGTGCTTTGTAAAGCCATAACATAGAGAAGTATCAATTAATTTTTGAAATTTCTTGAAGTTTCCGAGACTTCCAAAGGCATTGTAAACATTACTATATTTATTTTGTTCATGAAAAAAATCCTTTATGATGAGAAGGCAAAAGGTGAAACATCCTGTTCAGTCCCCTCCCCTCCCATTCCCATCTCCACTGTTATATATTGCACCAATATTCAAAGTGACTGTTTCTTATTCTACTTCACAGGGTACCTTGGTTACACCAGCGGATTTTCACTTGCCTGCATGATTTTCTTCCTGATTGTAGTAAGTATTAATTGCATGCCATTCCGCTAAACCAAGTATATTGTTATAAATAAAAACAAAATTTTCTAAGGACATGACCCAATGGCTATGCTCTGCCCGAAAAGCATCTCGCCGCGGCGCAGCATGGCCGTTGAAAGCCGGGAGACGCCACCCCCGGGATCTACTCGGCTCGCAATGTCTCGCAAGATAATGCAATCTTACGAGATGTTGCGATGTGAATCCTGCCCACAATGAGCTAGATCACTTATTCGCAAATCTGCATTTTAAAGCAAGGCAGCTAGCCTTACTCTACTGTGCATATTCCCAAGGTACCTGAAACTTTGGGATTCAACCCCTTTGCCTCAGAGACCTTGAGCGAGTGCTATTCAGCATTGGTCCCCACAAACAGGGACCCTAGTTGCATACCCTTTGGGCAGGGTGGTGCCCTGGCACTGCTGGTGTCAACCTGGTAGGGCCAGCCTGGCACCCAGGTAGCAAACAATGCCACTTTGGCAGTGCTTCCTGAGTGCAGCCTGGCACTGTCCAGGTGGCACTAGCAGCTGTCATGTACACTGCCAGGTTGGCACTGCCATGTTGGCACTGCTAAGCTGGCATTTTTTGCGTGCGTGTGATTGGGCCAGGGTTGCCCGCATGGGTGGTTGGGAGGATAGGTGGGGATGGGGGAGGGAGACGCCTGGGACTCTCCCATATTGCGTTTGGGCTGGGGAGGTCGGGGATTGTTTTGGGGGCTTCGGAGTTTGGGACATCATTTGAAAATGGCGTCCTGATCTCTCGCTACATTGGGGAGTTCTGGCGGGTGGAGCTCCCCACGGGGCTATGTGTGGCCTCAGCTGCGCACTCCCCGTTCAGGCCCCTTATTCAACGTGAATCACGTTGGATAGCCATGTGTTTCACGGCACTCTGAGAGCTGGGAAACACGTGGCTACACGCGTTCGCTAGGTGACTTTGTTCCCATTTGTGAGCATTGCGCCCAATGAGTTTGGCAACATCAGTGAGGAGACAAAACAGATTCAAGTCAAAAATGACTTCTTCAGAACCAGTACATTCTCATCTTATTTCAGATTTTTAACATCGGTGATATTTTGCTTCCCTTACATTGTTATAAGACTATGCCCCAACATTATGCTCATGTCTTTTGGAATTCATCGAATAGATATTAAGGTTAATACCAGGTGTTAAGTTTATTCAGACGATATTGTCTATAAATGATTGGCGAGAGAAACATAAAAAGCAGTGATTGTTTATCTTGATTTCAGGTCATCTATAAATACGCACAATGTCCTTTGGCATCGACTAATTTTTCAAACATTTCTTGTACAACCATGTCCACACCAAAGCTTTTTGTCTTGAATGATAAGGTACCAAACTTTTTGTGTCATTATTAATGTTCAAATATGAATGTATGCCAAATGGTTTTATTAAAGTGCTAATGCATTTCATCAGACATTCGTCCCAATACTAAGATTACATATTTCCATTGCAATTAATGGGTCAGGAGATCTTAATTTTAATTCATGTGATTGGAAAAGTTAACTCTACACATGACGACAAAATGAATGAGTGTTCCTTGTGAGTTGTGCATCTACATGGCTGTGCGGCAGTCCTGGAAGGTACCATACAAGCTGCTCACAGGTTGTCCACGTTAAAGTACCGTGTGTGTGCAGCTATTTAAAGTTATTAAAAATACTCCATGTGCAAACAAAAAGGACACACGCAACATAAAATATTGATAGGGGACATTGATATCTAACATCCATTGTGCCCTATGGACATTAGCTCAAGACTAGTTCTGGGAAAGGTCTAGGAGCAAGAATAATGGGCAGGAGCGGGAATGGCGCCACACCGTTCGGCGGCCACTTGCAGCGCCCCCCCCCCCCCCCCCGGCGATTCTCTGACCTGCGATGGCCCGAAGTCCCGCCCGTTCTTTGCCAGTCCCGCCGGTGTAAATTAGGCTAGGTTCCTTACCGCCGGGACCTGGCGGTGCGGGCGGGGTCCTTGAGGGGGGTATCGGGGTGCTCCACGGTGGCCTGGCCTGCGGTCGGGGCCCACCGATCCGCGGGCGGGCCTGTGCCGTGGGGGCACTCTTTTCCTACGCACCGGCCGTGTGGTCCTCCACGAAACCCCCCCCCACGCGCATGCGCGAGGATGACGTCAGCAGGTGCTGTTGCTCCCACGCATGAGCGGACCCGCGCCGGCCAGAGGAGTCCCTTTGGCCCCGGATGGTGTGGCGCCAAAGGTCTTCCACGCCGGCCGGCGGGTCGCAAACCACTCTGCTGCCGGCCTAGCCCCTCTCCGCACCTTTGGAGCGGCCCGACGCCAGAGTGGTACATGCCACTCCATCCCGCCGGGTACGGGAGAATCCCACCCTATATGTGGCATGAGGGAACATATATAATGTGGCATAACATCTCAGCCCTTTGTGTTTCTCCTGCTGTGCTAAATCTCAGACACTTAGGGCGGGATTCACCCATACACGGCGGGGCTGAGGGTCTCAGCGGGACGGAGTGGCGTGAACCACTCTGGCATCGGTCCGCACCAAAGTTGCGGAATCCTCCTCACCTTTAGGGGGCTAGGCCCGCCCTGGAGTGGTTGGCACCCCCCTGGCTGGCGTGGAAGGCCTTTGGCGCTGCGCAAGCCGGGGCCGAAGGGACTGTGCCGGCCGGCACTGGTCCGTGCATCCATGGGAGGGTCAGCGGCTGCTCACGTCATCCCCGCGCATGCGTGGGAGGGGGGGGTTCACCTACACAATGGCCATCGGAGGCTGACATGGCGGGCGCATAGGAAAAGAGTGCCCCCACGGCACAGGCCCACTTGCGGATCGGTGGGCCCCGATTGCGGACCAGGCCTCCGTGGGGGCACCCCTGGGGCCAGATCACCCCACTCCCCCCCCCCCCCCCCCCCCCCCCCCCCCCCCCCGCAGGACCCTGGAGCCAGCCCGCGCCGCAAGGTCCCGTCGATGAGGGACCTAGTCCAATTTACGCCAGTGGGACCTGCATAGAACCAGCGGGACTTCGGCCCATCACGAGCCGGTGAATCGCCCGGGGGGGGGGGTCCCGCCGAATCCCGCCGACCAGCGCAGTGCGATTCCCACCCCCGCCGATTCTCCGGTGCCGGAGAATTTGGCAGCCGGCGGAGGCGGGGTTCACGCCTGCCCCCGGCGATTCTCCAACCCGGCAGGGGGTCGGAGAATCCGCCCTTAATCTTACATCTATGTCTCTGTATCCTAGGCCCACCAACCACTGGCCAATTGATCCACGTAAATAGCCAATTAAGTACCTCTTCCCATTACCGCAGCATTTTGCCAACAGCGAGTGGGTTCTCTGTTGCTTGGGGAGACTGTCAGATGAAACCTAGTGACCTACCTGGTGGCTTGTGGATGGGACAAGCTAACTGGAGATACTGCAACCCATGGAGGGCCCAAACCTGAGGGCAGTTCCATTACTGCGTCCTCTCAGCTGGGTGCAGTACAGCAATGGCCACTTTTACAGTATCTCCAAAAGGCCAGCAGCTCTTGGGGAATGGCCACCCACCTTGTAAAGAACCCAAACAAGAACTAATTAGTTGCCAGGTGGGCCGAAAATGTAGCCTGGGTTCCCCTGAATGACAAAGTCAGGGGATTCCCCTGGTTTTCCCTGTCACTTCAATAAATTAAAACCCAACTGTGAACCTAATAAGATTTGATGTTGATTTACCATAATGCCTCAACCTTTTATTGTAGACCTCTTGTCATTGTCATAACCCTGACAAGGCCCACGAGGAAACCATTATTGATCTCTTTGTAGGGCTTGTGGCGTATGAGCTTAACTGGGCTCGTAAAACTGAGCATAAAAGCCAGCCGGAGCAGGGACTGGTCGGCTGGTTGTCGCAATTGGTACTGTGATTGTATATTGTTACCGCCGTGGGCACACTTTGTGTTAAAGTAAAAATAAATCATTATTCTTCCTACCACTAGGCAGCACGGTGGCTCAGTGGGTTAGCCCTGTAGCCCCACGGAGCTGAGGTCCAGGTTCGATCCCAGCTCTGGGTCACTGTCCGTGTGGAGTTTGCACGTTCTCCCCTTGTTTGCGTGGGTTTCGCCCCCACATCCCAAAGATGTGCAGGTTAGGTGGCGTAGCCATGCTAAATTGCCCCTTCATTGGAAAAAATTAATTGGGTACACTAAATTTTAAAAAATAAATAAATAAAAATTCTTCCTACCGCTGGTTTCCTTGATCATTAAAGTCATAAAACCGAGTATTCCATTTGTTATTTTTAAATCGCCTTAACCACTTTAAGATGATGATTCGAATGTCTTGTGAGCCTGACTATCCATACCCTTCTGCTCTTCAACGTCACCTGTCCAAAATTTGTTGAAGGAATAGTGAGTCACTTTTAAACAAAATATAACTTCCCCATATTCACTGGAATTAAATTCCATCTGCAACCTTTATTTGCAAATTCCACCATCTTACCAGCATCCCCTTGCAGCTTCCTGTCATTTTCAGAATTGATTACTGTGTTACTTTAATTATGTCTGAAAATTTGGACACCATCCATCCATAGATCTAATATATATTCCTGTAGTGTGTCAGGGAACCAATGAGCAATGTTGACGCCTGAATTGGGAATGAATAGACGGTCAGCAATGTTAGCACCTGAACTGTGTTCTGCTGTTCATTCTATTCCACTCGCTGATTTCTAATGATGGGAGGGCGCATGTAACATTATCCACTTTTACCCAAAATTAATAAGGGGTTCCTCATTGTCGTGGGGGGAGTTTTGTTTCAATGCAGATTGGGACGCATTGCCGGTACTAACAGGCGCCCTTCTGCCAGCATGAAAACCACCCCCCACCCCAGAATTTCTATGCAAAGAGTGTCAGAAGATTTGGAGAGAAAACTTGGCTACACAGCTAAAGCTACACGCCGGGTTTTCTCGCCACAGCCACTACTCTGTGCATAGAGTGCAAAATTCCACCCAATGTCTTCATTGGGCACCCGCTGAGATAGCCAGCAGCCATTTCCCCCATCTGACCTCTCTGCCTCTTGGGGAAATGTCACAGCATTCACCCAGCAACCCTGCTCAGAATTGGAGCGTTCTCCCTGCCCGTGCCGCCATTCACAATTCCTTCAATACCTATGTCACTGAATGTATTGTAAATTAATTAGAAAAAATGTAAAATTTAACACTATCATATTTTCTGTGTGGTGTGCGTCATGTTGTAGCTTAGTTTGCTGTTGATTTTTCCTTGGTAGTCAAGCTTGCATCTGAGCTGTTGTTTTATTTTCTAGACAGTCTATGCTTTACCCACCATAGCGTTTGCTTTTGTGTGCCATCCATCAGTACTGCCCATCTACCGTGAGCTTAACAAGTAAGTACACTCAACTAAACATACAGTCATAGATAGAGTTATAGAGCTGTAGAGCACAGAAGGAGCCATTCAGCCCATCGTGTCTGTGCCAACCATCAAGCACCTGTCTCTTGTGATCCCATTTTCCAGCATTATTCTGTAGCTTTGTGTGCTCTATATTTAAGACATACTTGCAACTCTAGTGAACTTGATCGTAAATGGAATAATCTTTGTTTTTCAGTCACACATGTAGAAAAATGGAGTATGTTTCAACTATATCCTTCTTCGCAATGGTAATCATGTACCTGTTCACAGCACTCTTTGGATATCTGACCTTCAATGGTATGAGAAATATTTAATCATTTTCTTCCCAGATTCAAAATTTTAGGTGTGAATTTTACATCCCCCCCCATCCCTGCCTTCCCACCTCTGCTCCCAACGCTAACCTATTTGAAGATGAGAGGAGCACATGAAATAAAGTGGGTTGTCAACCCACCACCTTCCCACCCACCCCCAACCTATCCACCATATTACCGGGAGCGGGAAAGGTGCCAGGTAACCTGCCCACCTTTAAGGCCTACTGTGGCTCTTAAGTGGATAATTAATTGCCACATAAGAGCCCCAATCCATCTCCGCTGCAATTTTCTGTGCAGCTGGGGAAAGCGGGTGAATGGCAAGCAGACTGGCAACTTTCACTGCATGAGCTGCTGGTGAACAGGAAGGGGGAATAACACCTTCAGAAGGTCCCCTATACCCATCAGGTATATTTCCCCCAAGATAATACCCATCCCTTTATCCCATCCCCGAGTTATAAAAGCGGACCAACCCACCTCATCCCTACCTGCCTCATACTGGGGTCTGTACAAACAATGCATACCATACATAGGGAAGGAAGAAGAGACTGCAGAATATAATGTTACAGTTATAGCAAGGTGTAGAGAAAAGATCAACTTAATAGAGAGTTTAAAAGAGTTCGAATGAAGTTTTAGAAGCATAGAACGAGAGTAAAAGTTAGAATTAGAGGGTATGCTGGGCACAGCTTTCAAGAAGTCGCCTCGCTCCGGTGCCATCTTGGACTTATCTGAGTTCCAGGGTCCATTGCACTTTGTTTCCATGGAGTGGCTGCGGTTCCAGCAGTGACTACTCGATCCTGATGTTGGCGAACAGCTTTTTGGGGAGGGAGTTTGTGTCCTTGAAGGTCGGAAGTCCCATTCGTAAATAATCAAAGCCATCTTCCGTGTGCAGGGCAGCCCCATTTCTGGTCAATGCCAGTGGTCCCTCCTGTAAAATTCACTCCTGGAATCATAAAATAGTTACAATGCAAAAGGAGGCTATTTATTCCTTTCAAGTCCATGCTGACTCTCTGCAAGGGCAACATAGCTCGTCACACTCCCCTGTTCCTTCCTTATAGCCCTGCATTTGTTCTCTCTTGAAGTGTTAACGCTTTTGAAAGCCATGCTTGAAGCTACCTTCATCACACTCTCAGGCAGTGCATTCCACATCCTAACCACCTTGCTAGGCTTGTCTCACACCACCATTGACCCTCAGAAACCACCCTAGCCTCTGGATCTAGATCTTTCCAAAGGAAACAGTTTCTCCTTCTCTGTAGATCCCTCATGCTTTTGAACACTCTATCAACTCTCCTCTCAACGTTCTCAACAAGGAAAACAACCTACCATCTCCAAACTGTCTGTACACCTGAAGTTCCCCTTCCCTAAAACCATTTGTGGCGAACGTTTGTGCACCACATCCAAAACCTTCACGTCCTTTGTAAAGTCAAATGCCGAAAATTGAACTCCGTATTTCAGCTGAGGCCGGAGTAGTGTTTTCTAACGGTTCGTCATAACCTCCTTGCTTTTGTACTCTATCCGTTTATTTATAAAGTCCATGTTCTCATCGCAGTTTCTCAACCTGCCTAGTTGCCTTCTTTAACAATGTGTGCTCATGTACCAACCCTCCCATTTATCTGTCCCTGGACCCCTCCTTTACTTCAGTGTTCACGAATCTTGGGGCTCATCTCCTGAGCACTATTATTGCGAGCTGGCTGGGGTTGGCTAAGCAAGTGCTTCTCGACCTGGTTAGCGGGGGGCTGGCGAGCGCGGTCCCGGCGAATCAGCTGCTGAGCCTCCATTTGCGGTGCGAAGCCTATGAGGCTTCATTAAGTGGACCAGTTAACGTTGAATTGCATTGCCGGCCTTGCTGGGCCGAGCACCGGTGAGCTTGGCGGCAATTCCCAGTCGCTACCACACTTATATATTTTTCTGGAGCGTCGTGCCCAATTTTTCTGAAACTAACACCACAAAGGAGACCGGTATGGAATCTCCCCCCCCCCCCCCCATCCGCCCCTTGGCCAGTGACGGAATCTCATGATCCAACTGCTGCAATGGATTTTCTGTTCTTTGCGCCCTCGGCCACCAGGGAACCCGTGGGACTGGAACATCCCATCAGCGGGAATAGCTGGAGAATGTCAGCACTAGATTGGTTGTCAGAGTTTAGATACAATTTTCTTTATGTTTTCTTTTGTGCAGCATCAATGTAAGAGAGTTAAGAGGTTATACAGGGGAAGGGTTTCTCCGTTGGCGGAATCCTCCACTTCGCCGTCAGCGCATTTACGCCCATGGATTTCTTGAAGGCGTGGGGATGTCCACAATGGGAATCCCCATGGGCCAGCGGCTGGGACGGAGGAGCCCACTGGCAGTGGGGGCAAGCTGCCCCAGAAAACGGGCGTGGCGGGACTGAGAATCCCGCCCAGGGACTAGCTTCTTGTAGGATAATGGGATTGCAACTGAAAAATGTTGTTCAGATGAAACTAGTTAGAAAACATTAATTTACCTTAAATGCGAGAAAAAGTAGTTAGACTTATGACATTTCACTCTTTCGAGTGACTTCTTTAAGAGCTGATCCTGTTATATAAGCAAAACAATATTTTCCATTCTTAGATTTTTATAATAATGGATATGTGGGACTGGATTCTCCGCAGGCAGGATTTTTCATTGCACAGGCAGCACACCCACACCTGGATATTTCCCGACGGCCAGGGGCTGCCTACAATGGGAAACCCCATTGGCCGTCTGGCGGAGTCCCACTGCCAGCCGGGGTGCGCCTCACCAGAAAACGGGTGTGGTGGGACGGAGATTCCCACCCGTGCTATTTAATTAAAACTGGGAGGTGAGAAATCTGTAATTAATTTAAGTAACGGCATTAACAATAGGACGCGATCCATTGGCCATACTGCACCTGAAAAGCAGCTCGGCGCAGCTTGGACGATAGAAGCCGAAGGATGAAGGAGATCCTGCTCGTAGGATCTACCCAGCTCGCAATCTCATGAGATGTTAGGATGTAAAACCCACCCGTTGTGGGCAGATTTACTTTTTGTAAATCTGCATATTAAAGTGAGACAGCTAGTTTCACTTTAATGTACAGATTCCTGTGGTAACCGAGACATTGGGATTCATCCTCTTTGCCTTGTAGACCTCGGGCATGCACCGATTAGCACTGGTCCCGTCAAACGGGGACCAATCAGAACGGCACTCGTGGAGGTCTCCCAGGGGATCCGAGGCCTCCAGCTGCTTGCCCTTTCAGCAGGGTGGTTCCCTGGGTTGCTGGTGCCACCTGGGACCCTGACAGTGCCAGCCTGGTACTGCCAAGATCCCAGGTGACATTGCCAGGGTGCCAGTCTCGCACAGCCAAGGTATCAAACTGGCATTTTTTGCACATGTACGATCGGGCTGGGGTGCCCTCCATCGGTGTTCAGGGGGGATGCTGCAACACTCCCACAGTGCGTTCAGGCTGGGAGGTGGGGGGGATAGCTTTGGGCGCCTCGGAGATCAGGACGTCATTTAAAAATGGCGTCCCGATCTCCTGCAACACTGAGGAGTTCCAGTGAACGGAGCTCCTCGGTGTATTAAACGGGGCTGTGTCGACCTCGGCTGCCTGTTACCCACTGAGGCCCCTTATACAACACGAGTGCGCCAGGAAGCACGCGACTAAACCCGCTTGCTATGTGACTATATTCCCGATTGTTTGAAGCGCGCCCATAATTATGTTTCAAAAAATTGTAAATTGGAATGCAAGCTACTAACAGCAAAATAAACCTGAACTCCGAGTTATTTTTTTTTTCTTTCTTCATACAGACAGTGTTAATGAAGAGTTGCTTCTGTCTTACGCTCACTCTAGTGACATAGTTATTTTCATCCTTCGCTTGGCTGTAGTAACAGCAGTAGTCCTGACTGTGCCAGTCCTTCTGTTTACCGTGAGTATTACTGGTTAAGTTTGGATCAGTTGATCAACTTTGTTTTGCAGATTTGTTTAAAAAATGAAGAGAACACACATGTTCCTCAGATTGATTACCCCTTGCATTCTCACAGCACACTTGAGTCTGGCCTGCAGCCCCAGGAACAGTTTGGAGGCAGCCACAAGGATTGCCGAGTGCCTAGGCTGGCTGCTTAAAAGGTCCACCTAGGTTCTCTGGGACTTTGTCCCAGTTGATATATTCAATGTTAGGTCCTCTAGCTCTCACCCTTTGCATCCCCCTGACCCATTCCTCATACCAACTCATGCTTCTCTACACGCCACAATGGCCCTTCATACCAATATACCAGTATTATGCCAAGTACTTCCATGCTCCTTCAACTAGTATCCACTCTGTAAAGAATCAATTAAGCCTATAGTAGCAATGGCATGTGTTAAAGCTTAGAAAGCAGCCATTCATTCATAACTATCCTCAAAGGAATTGCTGTTACTGCAACCGTATAAAAGTGTCAGTCAACCAGACAGTTAAAGTACCAATATCAGAAACTACAAGCATTTAACACTTCTTTATCCTGTGTAAGGAACCATTGAACAATTGACAAAATAGATTTAAGATAAAAAGCTCCCAATGAAGCAAATGGTTTCCCTTGTGTGCAGCTGACTAATGGATGTTTAGTCTGGCATGGAGAATGTGACAGGCCATTGAAGGTGGGTGTAGAGCACAGTTTGGCACGGGTGAGACTTTTTGCACTCAACCTTTCAAAAGTTTCCTTCATCCAGACTATGATTTAGGGAAACTTTGAAGGGAAGTGAAACACAAGTCCTTGAAAAACTAGCCCGACTCCGCAGAAATTGCGAAGGACACGGAGATGCCTATCCCCACCTGGAGCCATCCAGATCTGGACTGTAGAGTGCGAGCTCAGTACCCACACCCTCACCTGTGCTGGTGGAAATTGGAGGTCGCCAGGAAAGGAGTAGGAATCCCAGAATTGGGTCCAGCCCACCATTTTAAAAAGAAGACTGTGAAAATCCTGCCTCATGGTAAGGGAAGGGCCACCCCTCAGAAGAGAGGACAGTTTATGGGAAAATCAGGCCATGCCCCACTTGCACCTCCTTAGGAGTCAGGAATAGCATAGGTTAGAAGTTAGCAGTTCATATGCCTGACCAGGAAATAACAATGACACTCAGCTTTCTGCTGTATAGATGAAGTTACCAACATTTGCCTGACTTGTTGCGTTTTATGCAATCATTTATTATTGCCATACTTGCGTTCCATGGAATATAATATTACAGTGTTCATACACATTTAATGTTAATTGTGTTTAGATAATATTTGTACCCTTAATTAAGAGCCTACCTCTTAATTACCTCTATCTTGATTTTCTAGCTTATACATTTACTCAGGTATTATTGATTGGTGACGTAATGAATTAATTTGTTTTCTAATCTAAGCATATAGTTTTATGAAGGAAATCGGCCTCAGAGTATGATTAATAAATTTTGTCTGCTACTTAACCTCTTGGTTAGGTATCTCAATGCGCTTTTACCTAGGGCATATGTAATTTTTGAGATATGTTAGTGAGATCTGTTAGAGCTGGTGTGATAACATGCTGCTTTTTCTTTATATGCAACTTACAAATTTATCTTATTTATATTATTGGGTGAACGATTTGACATATCTAACTGAATTGAAAAGTTTTATTTCGCAGAATGCAGAGCTTAGTGAGTGACTTTCCTTAATTGCATAATAATTGCTATGAGTGATTAGAAAGTGATACTCATGACTGTTATGGAGAAGCCAACAAGCCTAGGCTATTTTGGCTAGAGAAGGATTTATGTTAGACGGCACATTCCAATGAGGCCCTCTTTTTTCAGCTAATGGATAACTTTTCTGCCTATGAGCTTCTGAGGGAGCCCTTTTATATTTCTGGCTAAGAACCTATTCTTTTTTAAAAAATAAATTTAGAGTAGCTAATTATTTTTCTTTTCCAATTAAGGGACAATTTAGCATGGCCAATCCACCTAACCAGCACATCTTTGGGTTGTGGGGGTGAAACCCACGCAGACATGGGGAGAATGTACAAACACCACACGTACAGTGACCCAGGGTAGGGATTCGAAAGCAGGTGCTCAGCGCCGCAGTCCCAGTGCTAACCACTGTGCCACATGCCGCCCTAAGAACCTATTCTTGAGAACTTCTGCTTTGTGAAACATCACATTGCAAGTGTACAGCTTTCTGATTTTTGTTTCCATGTGTGTGCATATTTATAAATTTATCATATATATTTGGCTAAACTATTCATAATGAAAATGATGTGAAAATTTGTAACATGTGGGAAGCTAGCTAATATGAAGGTGTTTGGCTGTGATAGTGATTATCAGTGGAATTTGCCAAGTACAAATTTTGTCATTTTTATTTGCACAGGTCCGCTCTTCAATTGTCTTGTTGCTGTTTAAGGGAAAGTTCAGCTGGCTCCGCCACATTTTAATTACAGTCATTCTTCTAGCTGCTAGTGACCTTTTGGTAATATTCATTCCATCGATAATGGATTTATTTGCTGTCATTGGTAAGTTTGAATATTATTTCAGTACAAGCCGAATTACAATATTGTTTTCAATAACTTCATTTAATTTGCATTGCTCCATGTTTGATATCAGTTTCAAATGTATATTTTATTCTTTGGTACAGGTTCCACTTCTGCTAACATGCTGATCTTCATTCTTCCTGCTTCGTTATATTTAAAACTTGCCAAGTCTCCGAGTCGCCTGCAAAAGATAGGGGTAAGAACATTTGGTGTTTCATTCATCAATTTTATAACTTCTGGATGTGAAAGTTACTATCTAGATTTGTTTTGGGAATTAATGTATCTTCATATCAAATGTTTGCTTCTCCTTGCACCTTCCTACTTTGCGTACCTCCGTGTGCAACCATCTTGTTCTGAAGCAGAGGGAAGCACATTTGCAGATAACAGCAGTAATCTGATGCATACACCTTGCTAGATATGCAGGAGCGCATAAACAAAGGGCCTTTGGGGACCAGCTGGGAGGCAGAAAGATGGCAAGATAGTGTGGGAAGGCTGAGGCATCGGCCTCTAGTTCCTACCGCCATGCTTTCAAGCCAGTAACGGGAAAGGTGGCAGGCGGCCCTCCTGGCCGAAGCACAAATGAACCATTTAACTCGCCAATTAAGGGTTTCTTCCCACCTCCTCTAGCTTTTTACCATCACTTGTGGGGTCCTGTGCCATGTGGAAACCTCCCAGCTACCTTTCAGCAGGCCTCAGGGAAAGGGAGCGCCTTTATTTCTTGGACACTTTTCAGATCACGGAGGCCCCCACATCCCGACAGCAATGGTTACTCCTGCAGAAAGAGTGCCACCCACCCTCATAAAACTCCCCAACCCTTCCTCCCCCGCCACACCTCCACAGGGCCATCATTGCGACTTCCTTTTCCTCCTGGTCCAGACCTAGTGGTGGTCATCATTCCTGGTGGTGATGATGAGGTACTGACCACTGATTGACCGATTGGCTCTTGGGGCAGATGGCCATCCTTTGTGAGATGGCAGCCACTTAATTGGATGCTGCCAACAAGACTCAGCCCCAGGTCATGCCGACTGCTGGAGTGAGTTTGTCCCCAGTTAACTGTCCCAGCAGCAGAACTCCTGCTGCCTCCTTGATATCCAGACTGAGCTGTATATAGCTCTGCATAGATGTTCCAGCCCATGTTATAATATTGGATCATGTCCTGAGCTATCAACTTGGTCCAGAGTTTGGAGAGAGAAGTGATCGATTTCTGCACCATTTCTATACTTATTTTTACAAAGAACGGAACAGATGCTGCACTTTAATTGTTTAGAATTCTTCTTGCCTTTTTAACATGCTTTCAGGAGTAAGTAACCATTGCTCTTTTGGCCAAACATGTCCCACTTTAAGTATTTTGAAATGGCTGAATGCTGTCCTATCACATCTTACTGATGATACAATTGTTGCTCTCAGTATTCACTTTATTAAGTATATATCAAATCCCATCAGATTAGGCAACACGGTGGCACAGTGGTTTGCACTGCTGCCTCACGGCGCCAGGGACCTCGGGTTCAATTCTAGCCTTGGTTGACTGTGTGGAGTTTGCACGTTCTCCCCGTGTCTGTGTGGGTTTCCTCTGGGTGCTCCATTTTCTGGTCCAAAGCTGTACAGGTTAGGTGGACTCTCCATGCTAAATTGTCCATTAGTGTCCAAAAGGATTTGCAGGTTATGTGGGGTTACGGGATTATGGGGATAGAGCAGGGGAGCGGGCCTAGGTAGGGTGCTCTTTCAGAGGGTTGGTGCAAACTCGACGGGCCGAATGGCTTCCTTCTGCATTGCAGGGATTCTATGATTGACAGTTGCCACATCTCACCGGTAAGCCAGCCACTGTTGATTTAAATGCCAACTAGCACTTATTTTACTGAACAAGAAGTAATTTACCGTTTGTCTTTTACCTCTTCCAGGTTTTGGCTTTTCTAGCTGTTGGGATAATATCTATGTGTGTTACTGTGCCATTGATCTTTGTTGAATGGAACATTAGAAGTGACAATAGCACTGTCACGGGCAGCTGCTCTGGGCAACATTCACATCAGTAACACAAGGCAAGCTTTCTCAACAAGACAAGGGCCTCTGAAGATGCTTTGTTTGAAATGTTATCTGGTTAGTCAGAAATTACTGCACTTAGTAGCTTTTTGGAAGAATTGTCATTGCAAGAATATGCATCCCTATTACAGTTTTCATGACAATTTGACCAGTCACTCGTGGATCATTTTGAAGCAGTAATAGTCACAGATAGGCAATCATAAGAGGATTTTATTTTTGAAATTGTTGCAAAATTTCAAGACTGTTTGAAGAAAAATCGAATTGCAATACCCTTATATTGTCCTTGTTTTAATTTGCTACAACATTTGTGCCAATTAAATTTCTTGAAAATAGTCAGATATTTCCTGAAGTTCTAATTCTTCAATTCCAAATTAATCCACTTTTTTCAGCTTCTGCTGCATCATTTCATTTTAATTAGGCATTTTAAAAGTGGATTCATTTTCGATGAATCAATAGAAAAGTTGTAAATTTCTCCTGTCTTTTCCATCAGTTATTTCAATATGACATATTGTCGTTCCTTGGGGAAATTAGTACCACCTCCATTTGAAAAGGTCTCCGTTATAAAGCTTTATTCAAATTACATCATTAGATACAAAGAGATGAGCACTTAACACATTCTTCTTAAATTCCTCTCTTTGCAATTTCAATGGAGACAAATGGAGCAGTATTTGTTTTAGTTGGAGAATTGCATGACCAAGATAAAAGCGTTCTTCAGTATAGTGCATTTTCTAGATTATTATTTGACTGTTACTCCTATGTTAGGAGGAATGTTACCTCAAATCATCACATGGCTACAGCACAGGAGGGCATTCAGCCATACCAGCTCTCTGAAAGAGCAATTCAGCTGATCCCACTCCACAGCTCTTACCCCGGGACCCTGCATTCTTTTCTCTTCAGGTGCTTATCCATTTGAAAGCCACACTTGAATCTGCCTCCATCACACTCTAATGCATTTCAGATCCTCGGCACTCACTGTGTAAAAAAAGGGCTCTCTTCATGTTGCCATTTCTTCTTTCGCCAATCACCTAAAATCGGTGTCCATTGATCCTCTCACTAGGAAGCAGATTCTCTCCATCCACTCTTCCGAAGGCCCTTCATCTAGCAAATCGCCTCTCAATCTTCTCTTTAAGAACCAGCCCAGCTTCACCAACTGAATTTTATATCAAATATAGCATTGCAGGCACTTTCACAGACAATGGTTTTTATTCTAAATCAGAATGGTAATTTTGTGAGTTTTTTTATTTGTTCTTGGATGTAGGTGTTGCTGGCTAGGCTCACATCCTAAATTGCCCTTGAGAAGCTGATGGTGAGCACCTTCTTTAACTGCTTCAGTTCATGTGGTGCAGGTACACCCACAGTGTTGTTAGGGTAGGAGTTCCAGTATTTTGATCCAGTGATAGTGAAAGAACAGCGACATAGTTCAGGATGGTGAGAGACCTATAGGGAAACTTGCAGGGGAGTACTAGCATACTAGCATTGTCATTACACTAATAATCCAGAGACCCAGAGTATTGCTCTGGGGATCCCGGGTTCGAAATCCACCACAGCCGATGATGAAATTTGAATTCAGTAAAAATCTGTAATTACGTCTAATGATGATCATTGTCATAAAAACCCATCCAGTTCATTAATGCCTTTCAGGGAAGGAAATCTGTCATCCTTACCTGGTCTGGCCTACATGTGACTCCAGACTCACAGCAGTGTGGTTGACTCTGAAATGTCCTCAGAAATGGCCTAGCCACTCAGTTCAAGGGCAATTAGGGATGGGCAATAAATGCTCCAGCAAGCAACGCTTACATCCCGTGAATGAGTTTTATAAAAGGCGGTGGAACGCATCTGTTTTTATTCCTTCAAATTACAATTTTCAGACAATTTGAAAAATGAAGGACTGCGTAGGGCTGCATGTCAGTGCAAAATGTATGATAACAAATCAACTGCTGGGTCCGTTTGATAACAGGGTTACTCTCGGCCCTGCGACTCCAAGAAACACCATGCTATTCTCTCCCAAAACGGGATTTTGTTTTTTGTTCATGGCCTTTGCGAGGAATGCCCCACCAAGGCCACACTTACCTTAATTACCATTTTTAAATGCAGGCCCAATCTCTCAGCTCCCCACTGGGTCTCCGTCCGCCCCCCTCCCCAATGTCCCAAATGGGGTTCCTTGAGCCACCCATATCCCACCTCATAAGCGCAGGGCACCCCCAGGCCTGATCCCCAGCAGGGGAAACCTGGCACCCGGGCACCTTGGTACTGCTACCCTGGCAGTGCTCCTGCCAGCCAAGGTGACACTACCAGGGTGCACATGTGGCATCAGGGTGCCAGGGTACCACCCAGCCCAGAGTCTGACCACCCGCCAACAAATGCCATTACACTTGGTCCACGTTTGTGGAAACCTGTGCTAAACTGCACCATGGCATGGTCTTCAATTCATGGGCGGTCAATCCCATGCCTTAGGATAAACCGATTTAGACATATTTAAGTGAAGCTGACTGCACACTTAAATATGCAAATCTGGATCCCATCCAGTGAGGTCAAGATTCAGATCACAACACCTTGCGAGATCTCGTTAGGTCTTCCGAGGCATCCCGAGCATAGTAAATCTCGCGAGAGCCTCCCTGAGTCGGGCATCTATATTCAGACATCTCTTTTGCTATTTATATTTCCATTGAAGCCAACAGGAGAGATGTAAACTTAACTGTCCATATTACACAATGGCAAAATTAGCTGTGCTGTAAAAGAATCTATATTCTTTATAAAGGCTGGTTTAGCACAGTACACTAAACAGCTGGCTTGTAAAGCAGAACAAGGCCAGCAACGCGGGTTTAATTCCCGTACCAGCCTCCCCGAACAGGCGCCGGAATGTGGCGAGTAGGGGCATTTCACAGTAACTTCATTTGAAGACTATTTGAGACGATAAGCAATTTCATTTCATAGTCAGGAGATGTATTGTGACTTAAATTCTGATTTAAAGAAATACAATTTGGAGTTGGATTTTCTTAAAGTATATGAATTAATATTCATGTTGGTAGCAAACTTTGTACTGAAACCAGAACTTTGTTCATCTTACAGTGTATATAATTTATCTTACAGTATAGTTTGTAAATCTAGATTTTTAAAAAGTGTAATATGAATTCACTTGCATGAAATTATGCAATTTATCTTGGCATGGATTACTAGTTAACTAATAAGACTGATTGATTTCTTTTAAAGGATTTGAAATGTTGCCAAGTACTTGCATTTTTAAAAATACTGTACTGATTTATTTATGACCAACACATCTGGGACGAGGCAGCTGCACTCATGTTAAAGAAGCTAGCTTATTTTATTAAAACTGTTGAAAGTTTCCGTTAAGAATGAAAAATGCAGTACTGTACAAATACAGGCCATAAATGCAAAAGAGAAGATTTTTTTATATATTTTGTGATGTACAATAAAGAGAAATTGTGATTTTTATTTGTATAAAGCTGGTTCTCACATTTTAAATGCATCATTTCTGTGTCGTATTCTTGTGTACGTTTCAATTCTGTTACAGATTCATTCAACTACATTCATCTTGTGTTTTTGACCAAACCAGTCCATGTTTTTCTTGTCTCCCTTCCGCACCTCAGGTTGATACAGAAATGGCTAGATGAGCGGAAGGGCAGTCAGACAAATGACGTTACTTTTAGATCACTTGATACAGGAGCATTGGAAATGGCTGAACTAGGAAAGCTTGTGTCAGTTCCAGAATCGATTAGAAAGAAGGAAGGAACTTGCATATATATAGTTCCTTGACAACCACAGGGCATTCCAAAGTACCTTAATGCCTCTTGAATTATTGTTACTGTCATGATGGAGCAGGGTCAAAGAGTGAATGTCCTGCTCCTAGGTCCGATGTCCCCTCATTTATCAGCTAAGGATGTGTTGTATGTGGCAACCAGCAGGAGGATTCCTTGCCCAATTTAAACTTCATGGGTCCAGACTCAATGCTGAGAAGTCCCAGGGCCACTCTGTCTCTTGGCTGTCTAACATGTGCTGCCACCTCTGATGGGGCAGGACAGACTCAGGAATTGTGATGGAGGAGTCTGATACATTAACTAAGAAGGTATGATTATGTGAACATGGCTATGTCCGGGTGTTGCTTGACTGGTATGTGGGACGGCTCGCCCGGTTTTGGCATAAGTCTCCAGATGTGAGTGCAGAGGAAGCATTGAGCAGGCTGGGTGTGTCTTTGTCATGTCCACTGTGAGGTTGATGCCAAGTGGTTCACTTTTATTGTACTGTATACTTTTTCACAGCGGTAAAATACAACTGAGTGCCTTGCAAGGCCACATCAGAGGACAGTTAAGAAGCAATCTGGCTTTTTAGTCACAATTAATTTAATTAATTGATTATTAAATTCTCTACCTGCTGTAGTCGGATCTGAATTCAAGCCTCTGGATAATTAGACTAGGCCTCTGGATTCCATTCCAGTAACATAACTACAGTGCTAGCTACACAATGTACCTTCATTTATATCACATGCATACACATGCATAGATCACAACGATACCAGAAACCTCAAAAGTACTTAGATTTCATTTTCCTTCCCAACTTTGTCGGCTGTTTACTGTTGAAGAGACCACAAGACCTTAATCTCAACCCAAATTTAACTGAGTTTTTTTTCACAAAGCTTCCTGTTGCAAAGCAGTACTGTATGTAGAATCTTGGTCTCAATTTCACAGGTTTGGAGGCGGGGGGGGGGGGGGGGGTGGCGGGCGGAGGGGGGGGGTGGTTAGTAACGAAGTGAGGTTATAGTTTGCACATGCATGGTTCGCGGATGCAGCTGCCTATGGAAAAGTACAATTTTCACGAGTGGGATGTTGAAAATACAACTTGTGGACTTTATACTTTTCAGGAGAAGGTCTAAATTTACCCAAGTTCGTTACAGAGGTAGGTTATCCTTTTGGAGAAATGAGAAACCCATTTGGATAGCTCCGGGGTCACCTTTGTTAGAGGTAGTGTGCCCTTTGGGAGAGGCCCAGTGCTCTTCGGGAAAGGCACCTGCCATTTGAGATGGTTAAAAGTAGACATGAATGTTCAGAAAAAGCAGAAAAACTAATTGTGACAGTCAGGCTGACAAGATATTTAAACGAAAGGGAAAATGCTGGAAAATCTCAGCAAGTCTGGCAGCATCTGTAGGGAGAGAAAAGAGCTAACATTTCGAGTCAGATGACTCTTTGTCAAAGCTCTTTGTCAAAGATATTTAAATCCCATTGCCACTGTCAACCTGTCAAAACATTTAATTCTCTTCCCCATTAAATTTTTTTAAAGCAGTTTGTAGTTTAAAAACAAATAAGTGCTTGTATTTCACTCTGTTGACACAAGCCACAGGGCTATCATTATTTGTGCTGCATGACTGATTTCATAAACTACCATTATCACAGTAGGGTGTCTATCAACTCAGTTTGAATGGCAGCTCCAAGTGGTTGTAAAGGGCGAGATCTAACCAAATTGGAACAGATTCCCATGATGAGCGGGTTAGCCGGGTGCTCTCCAGCGCTGAGAAACACCATGCTACCTATCGGGACTCTGTTTTGATTTGGGGCCTCAGCATGGAATGCCCTTCCGAGGCCGCACTTAGTCCCATTTCCTGGACTGGGAAGCTAGAAGTGCCTGGGTGGCACCAGCAGTGTCAGAATGCCACCCTGCCCAGAGGGCAACCACCTGGGGACTTCCAATCCCCGGGGGGAACCGCAAAAGTGCTGTATCTGGTCCCCATTTGTGGGGGCCATCACTGAAGATACTCACCCGAAGTCTTCAAGACGAAGGAGTGAGATCCCAGTGTCCCGGGTAAATCAGAGGAGTGCATAGAGTGAGACTAACTGTCTCAGTCTAATATGCAGATTTGCAAAATAGTGATCCCACCCACAATGGATGGGATTCAGAACTTGACGTCTCGTGAGATGGCGCAAAATCTCACAAGGTGTGGCAAGCCAGGTAGATTCTGGAAGAGCGGTCTACCAGCTGCACTGCCTTTCGGACACAACGTGGGGTTATTAATGCAAATACTGCTATAGCATTACCCCTCCACCATGATGTCCTGGCCTATAGTCCTAATTGAATGTCGCACCCCGTCCTCCCCCCCATTTTGCACCTCTAATTGGCCTCCTTCCCACCAGGTGGCCCCTAATTGACTATGCGGTGCTTGATTGGATGAACTGAGATGGTGGAATCAGGAGCAAGTGGGCCACCCAGTTTCTGTTCCACCTCCCTCGCCCCACTGAAAAACATAATATGCAGCCCATAGGTTGGGGGCAAGGCTGCAGACAGATTTACAAACAAGGATGAGGATTTCAAAATCGCTGCATTTGGGAACCAGAAGATACTGAAGGTGGGTGAGGACAGGGTTGACAGTTTAGAAGCCATGATGTGGAGATGCCGGCGTTGGACTGGGGTGAGCACAGTAAGAAGTCTTACAACACCAGGTTAAAGTCCAACAGGTTTGTTTCAAACACGAGCTTTCGGAGCACGGCTCCTTCTTCAGGTGAAATTCTCCAGACGCAAAAATTAGACCCCCAGATCGGTCGCGCGCATGAGCATCTAACCGTGCACAAGCCCCCCATCCCCGGTGCCCGATCCCCCCGCCCTCCCCCACCAGAGCGGCCACGAACTGAGTCCGCAGCCGCCACACCAGCAAGCTCGTGTTTGAAACAAACCTGTTGGACTTTAACCTGGTGTTGTAAGACTTCTTACTGACAGTTTAGAAGACATTGGATAGGATGGAGGCAGCAGAGTTTTGATTAAATTGGCGTTACATAGAGTAAGGAACTGGCCCGGAGAATACTGGAAAAAATCAAGTTAGGGATGTAATTAATGCAAAAAAGAGGGATATGGATAAGTTTGAAGCTCAGTTGTAAAAATACATCCTGGTTGAGCTCATTCTGAATGCTCAAGTACGACGTTGTATGGATTTTGGCTGCAATATTTCTGGTGGGGGACAAATAGGGGTGTACCATCCAGCGAGCTACTGCGATATATAGACGTAGCCCGTGTTGAATTTGATGATATCTGCTGAGCCAGAATCATGATAACTGTAATTGTCTTGGGCTGGATTCTCCGCAGCCCCGCACCGAAATGGCATTTGGCGTAGGGGCGGAGAATCCACTTTCATGCCGAAATCTGGCCGGGTACCAGTCCGGCGATTCACTGGGACCCGAAAATCGGCATGATCACGGAGTACGCCATGCGGCTCGGGGCCCATCGACAGAGGCCGGCCAGCGATCCTCCGCTCCCGACCGCCCGAGTTCCCAATGGCGTGGAACTAACCTGCTAGTGCCGGTCGGAATGCTGGTGTGGCGGCTGCGGACTCAGTTCGTGGCCGCTCTGGTGGGGGAGGGCGGGGGGATCGGGCACCGGGGATGGGGGGCTTGTGCACGGTTAGATGCTCATGCGCGCGACCGATCTGGGGGTCTAATTTTTGCGTCTGGCTCCGTGGTCCGAGTCCGCCACGGAGCTCGACACAGCCGCTGGAGGCCACCACCGTGCACTTGCACGGACTCCAAACCGGAAGTACGGGGGCCCGTATCCGCAGCTAAAGCTGCGAGATTTACTCTGGGTCCCTGCTAGCCCCTGCAGGCTGGAAATTAGCTGTGCTTTGTTCTAGGAATCTCTAGAGTACGCCGGCGTTGGGACATAGTCCCATTTTGGGAGAATCCAGCCCCTTATTCGGGAGGACAAAATCATCCAAGATTCCCTTTCTTGAACACAAACTCCAGTTGATATATGACATATTTGAATAGCTTGGATACACTCACCATTGAGACTTACACATAAATAAATAGCCACTTGGATAAGGTACTAAAGGGCATTTTGCAGCCGTGAAATCATTACCCAACAGTCATCACTTTCAGATGAGGCTAAAATCGTATAAAGCAGTGACAAAAGAGAGAGAACAAAATTGCTGAGCTGTGATTTTGTGTGGGGAGCTGAAGGCAGGCTGCAATCACTTTCAACCTGCATTCAATTTACAAGAAATGTCTACAAGAAGCGTTGGAGCCTATAATGAGAATTTATGTGAGAATTTGTGTACTTCAGCAGGCTGGAACTGTGTGGTATTAATGGGGCAACGAGCTCATCGCTTTCCTGCAATATAATAAATCTAATTTACAAACCTTTTAACCTTTAGAACAGGACAACCACACTGTTTCTGTTCCACCTCATAAGATTGTAAAAGCTGTAAATGTAAAGCATATTTTTGGAGCATCGTCCTTTAAAGAAGCAGTCCAATGTTAATTATTTATTTATCTACCCAAAGCAACCTTACTGTCATTCATCCCGAGGACAATGTTCTTTTTAAAGTATTGATCAATGCTTCCATCAGTCTCAAGCCAGCTGCTCATCTCTCCCCTTTTCTACTGGTCAGGTGCAATGACAGACATGGCATCATTCCCAAGAGGAGAGTTGCCTAGGAAACAGGGTCAGACATTGGGTAAATGGAATTATGCAGCTGTAGGTGCTGGTTTAGCACACTGGGCTAAATCGCTGGCTTTTAAAGCAGGCCAACAGCACGGTTCAATTCCCGTACCAGCCTCCCCGAACAGGCGCCGGAATGTGGCGACTTGGGGCTTTTGACAGTAACTTCGTTGAAACCTACTTGTGACAATAAGCAATTTTCATTTCATTAGTGTACTCACTCACCGGTGTTTAAGATGATTGTGGCAGAAATGCTGGCATCAGCCAGTTTAAGATTTTGTTTATCAATCCCATTGTAAATTTAGCGTTTTTTTCTGAGACTTTTCTGCTCTGACACAAATTCAGCAACCGCCACAAGTACCTGGGTAATGCTTTCCAAACTCGTGCCCCTGTCTTAACTCGCAGCAAGTTCTGTTCTCCTATCACCCCTGTGCTCGTTGACCTACATTGGCTCCTGATCAAGCAACTTCTTGCATTTAAAATTCTCATCCTTGTTTCAAATCCCCCCCAAGGCCTCACCCCTCCTTATCTCTGTAATCTCCAACCTTCAAGCCTACAACTGTCCCAGAAAACAGCACTGCTCTTGGTGTTCCCAATTGTTCCACCATTGGCAGCTGTGCCTTCAGTTGCCTATGCTCTGGAATTCCTTCCCTACAGCTTACTGCCTCTCTCTCTTTATTTCCTTCTTCAGCCCTTTCTCTCCGATCAAGCTTTTAGTCACTTCGGGCACGCGCCGTTCAGCACTGGTCTCTGGTCCGGGGACCAGACAGAACGCCACTTGTGGGGATCTCCTAGGAGATAGGAGGTCCCCAGGCGCATTGCTTTGGGCGGAGTGGTACCCTGGCTCTGCTAGGTGTCAGCCCCACACTGCCCAGGTGGCACTGCCAGCTGGCAAGATTACCGCCAGGGTGCCAAGCTGGCACTGCCAATGTGCCAAGCTGGAATTTTGTGTGCGCTGGCGATCGGGCTGGGGATGCCCTGCACGGGTGTTGGGGGAGGTGCAGGAGGAGAGAGAAGCTCCCATAGTGTGTTAGGGTTGGGCGGGGTCGCTTCGGGGGCCTCCGAGATCAGGACGCCATTTAAAAATGGGGTCCCGGCCGCGCTACACTGAGGAGTTCCGGCAAGCAGAGTTCCTCAGTGCACAAAATGGGGCTATGTGCAGCCATGGCCACGCATTCCCTGCCGAGGGACAGCCATGTGTTTCATGGTGCTGCGTGTCGCGGGAAACATGCAGCTAAATACGCTCACAATGTGACTTTGTTCCCTTTTAGTTAAATCGCACCCTTCACCTATTATCTACTTAAGTGGATTTGTTTATTGTCACGTGTAGTGAGGTATGGTGAAAAGTATTGTTTTGCATACAGTTCAGACAGATGGTTCCATCCATGAAAAAAGTACACAGGGCAAACATAAAATACACAATATAAATACCGTTATTCCCGTATCAGCCTCCCCGAACAGGCGCTGGAATGTGGCGACTAGGGGCTTTTCACAGTAACTTCATTTGAAGCCTACTTGTGACAATAAGCGATTTTCATTTCATTCAAATACATAGACATAGGCATCGGGTGAAGCATACAGGAGTCTGGTACTATTCAGTAGAGAAGATGTGTGAAGAGATCAGTTCAGTCCATAAGAGGGTCATTTAGGAGTCTGGTAACAGAAGGGAAGAAGCTGTTTTTTTCAGCCTGTTGGTGGCGAGTTCTCAGACTTTTGTCTCCTGCCCGATGGAAGAAGTTGGAAGAGTGAATAAGCCAGGTGGGAAGGGTCTTTGATTATGCTGCCCGCTTTCCCTAGGCAACGGGAGGTGTAGACAGAGTCAATGGATGGGAGGCAGATTTGTGTGATGGACTGGGTGTTGTCATACCAGTTGCCATACCAGGCTGTGATTCAGCCAGATAGGATGCTTTCTATGGTGTATCTGTAAAACTTGGTCAAAGTCAATGTGGACATGCTGAATTTCCTTAGTTTCCTGAGAAAGTATAGGCGTAATTGTGTATCTTGGTTGTAGCGGTATTGCTTGGTGTTGTACTTTGTTTCATAACACAACTGTGAAGCGCCTTGGGATGTTTCAATATAAATATTACATATAAATATAAGTTGGTTGTTGCTCCCACCATATTCCCTGTGAAGTCTCTAGCCCGGATGTTCCCTCATATTCATACCACAAATTGGCCTAAAGTTGGAAAGTGGGAGGAGACCAACCAAGGAATTTCCTTCTGACACCAACCTTCATTTCCCTTTCCTTCTTCCCACTGCAATCATTGCTGAATGTTCCTTCCTAACTGCTGCTTGAGCATACTGGTGAGTGGGGGGGGGGTGGGTCAGGGTCTCCTGTTACAGTAAAAATAATGATTGCTGTGGTTTTGTAGTTGTTAATGCCCCTCACAGTGAACTGCCACCTCTTCAGGTACTGAATCATTGCTGGGACTTCCCTGGCAGGTTGCCTCTTGGGTGACAGAACTCACAACAGGAGCCCATTCATTATGAGTACTTCCAATGTCGGCATACATTAACCCTTTTTAATCAGTTTACCACCGACATTATTGTCTTACTATTGTAATGTTTAAAGCAAGTTCAGATTTTATGATTAAAATTAATGTGATTCCTCATTTTGCAACAAAACTAGTCAAGGGACAAGATTGTGACGTCTCAGAGGGAACTTACATGGAATAGGGAAAATAAACTGACCCAAACCACCAGATACACCACAGTAACAAGGTTAGGTAAAGAATTGATTAATGGACAGAAAGCAAAGAGTAGAAATAAAGAGGACAGTTTCAAGGTGGCAGGCTGTGACGAGTGGTGTGTCGCAAGAATTAGTGCTGGTCACTCAACTATTTACAATTTATGTCAATGACTGAGATGACCAGGTAGAAAAGAATGGCCAAAATTGTCTGCCTTCATTCGTGACTGGGATTTTCTGCTGCCGCTGAAATTAATGGGAGTCTTGGCTGGACCGCCAAATTTTTCGTTCTCACCACGGACGAGACCGGAGAATTCCGCCCAATGTATCAAAGTTTGCTGATGATGCAAAGCCAGGTGGAAAAGTGAACTTTGGGGAGGGTGCAGAGAGACTGGTCAACTGAGTGGACAACAACAGTCTGGCTTTTGAGGACCCTGAACCTGTTTCCATTGTGAACAACAAGGTGACAGACAGGTTAGAAGTGGCGGGACGGTGAGGTAATTCACTTTGGTAGTAAGGAGTAAAATCTTTTATTAAAGGTGTAAAACTTGAAAATGTTGATGTGCAGAGGGACTTGGGTGTACTTGTACAAGGAACGTTAGCTTGCAGGCACAGCATGCAATTATGAAAGGAAATAGTATTTTGACATTCATAGCAAGGGAATTGGAGTACAAAATAAGGAAGTCCACAGACAATTATACAGAGCTTTGGTGAAACCACACTTGAAGAACTGTGTGCAGTTTTATAGAACATAGAACAGTACAGCATAGAACAGGCCCTTGATGTTGTGCCGAGCAATGATCACCCTACTCAAACCCACGTATCCACCCTATACCCGTAACCCAACAACCTCCACTCCCCCCAACCCCCACCCACCCACCCCCCCCCCCCATGACGGGTCGGAGAATAGCGGGAGGGCCTTCCCGACATTTTTCCCGACCTCCCGCTATTCTCTCCCCCCCCCCCCCCCCCCACGCCCGCCCCCCAACACGAATCGCTGCTTGCCGTTTTTTTACGGTGAGCAGCGATTCTCCCCTAGCCGATGGGCCGATTTCCCAGGCCTTTACAGCCGTTTTCACGAACGGCAACACACCTGCTCTCACCGTTCGTGAAAACGGCCGCAAAGTGCCGTTCTGGGTAACCATTGCACCGATTGGCACGGCCGCACCACGGCCGTGCCAAGGGTGCCATGGGTCCGCAATCGGTGGGCACCGATCGCGGGCAGCGGGTCCGAACCCCGCGCACTCTTTGTTCCTCCGCCGCCCCGCTGGATCAGTCCGCGGGGCGGCTGAGGGGCATACCGGCCCACGCATGCGCGGGTTTCACGCATATGCGTGATGACGTCATCCGCGCACGCGCGGGTTGGAGCCGAATCGGGTCCCGGGAGGGGGCGTGGAGGCTGCCGGGAAACACGGCCGGTTTCACGGCAGCCTTCACGACTCTCCGCATTTGCGGAGAATCGCGCCCAGAAGAGTGTTTCTTTATGCTGATGTTAAGCAACATTTGGAAGGTCTACCAAGAAATATGGTTCAGATCAGGATAGCGGATTCATTCAAGAAATAGGTAAATTTACATCGGTTAGATGCTAGTGTTGGTATTATATTACTGTGGGTTCCGCCCCCACAGTCCAAAAGATGTGCAGGTTAGGTGGATTGGTCACACTAAATTGCCCTTTAATTGGAAAAAATGAATAGGGAACTCTAAATTTATTTTTTAAAAAGGATTGGTATTATGGAAGGGAGAGATAAAATGCTCTGAAGAACCTTGTTCGTCCAAACATACTCTTACAAAGTCTGCTGAGCCTACCCTTACGTTCTCCCTTGATCCAACTTGACCATGTTTCTCTATGAGGGATCTTCCTATGGGAAGGGAATAGTTGCATCTATCACTACAACTACTGTCAATACAACTTTTTGTTTCCAAGAAAACTTTGCAGAATTAAGAAATGACCAGAACAGAATTAAAGCAGTCACACAGTATCACTAAATAGCTGCTTACTCGGGAGTCTTTTAACTGCAGTGGAACCTTTTGAATCTGTAAAATGTAAGTAATTAAAATGGATTAAAGAAGTTCCCAACATCACAAGACGAAGGAGACATTGTTGAGCCTTCAAGGATGGGAGGCATTTTTCCACCAAAAAGCACAATTTACGTTTGCAATTTTTCGAATGCCTCCTGAACACTGTGAATGCAAGGAAAGTGTGTGCTTTTCTTCTTTTGCAATATTTTAAAATTCACAAACTTCAACTTTTTAAAAACCGTATTGATGTAAGTGCATGCTTTTCCTCATAGACCTTAAGAAGAAAACTTGACAAATCACAAGTGACAAGCTTGTACTGTTAGATTCTTAGAAAAACCACAATTTTAAAGGAAGTGATGAGTGGTTACTTTATATTACCTCAAGTTTAACTTTTGTGCAGCCATTTTGACATCAAAATGTAAAGATTGGTGAAAATCACTTTTAATTTTGTTCAAACATAGGACCATAGCAACATGACGCCCAATCCTTCCAGTGTGTTCTGCCATTGAATTAAGTCATAGCTGATTTGTACAATTTCTATTTACTTACAAATATACCTATTTGTAATTAGGGAACAGGAGTAGGCCACTGGGCCCCTCGAGCCTGCTCCACCATTCAATAAAATCTGTTTGTAACTTCAGCCCCAATTTCCTACCTACCACCCCTCCCCGATGACCATTCGCCCCCTTGTTAATCAATAATTTGATCATTTGATGGTTTCCTTGAGCCCCAAATCATTTACACCCCTCCCACCCAACAAAAATTCTATTCATCTTAGTTTTGAATTTTTTTGGTTGACCTCACCGCCACAGCTTTTTGAGGAACAGAATTTCATATTTCCGCTCCCTTTTGTGTGAAGAAGTGTTTGCTGTGAGGACCCAGCTCTTGTGTTAAAACTATTCCCCCTCATTCTCAACTCCCCCACCAGAGGAAGTAGTACCTCTCCATCTGACCTACCAAACACTTTAATCATCAGTTAGATCACCATTTAATCTTCTGTATGCAAGTAAATACAAGCTTAGTCTTTGCAACTTGACCTCATAATTTAACCCTTTAGCTGCAGTATAATTCTAATGAATCTGTCCTGGTCTCCCTTCAAGGCCAGTATTAAGAGATTGTGTTCAGAACTGAATGCAATACTTCAAATGTGGTCTTAAACAAGAGTATTGCACAACTGCAGAAATAACTTTCACCTTTTTTCATTCAAGCCCCTTTACGTTAAAGAGTAACATTTATCTACGGAAAGATATACTTGCCATAGAGGACGTACAACAAAGGTTAACAAAATTATTTACTAGGCATTGTCCTATGAAGAAAGTTAAATACACTGGGCATTTATTCTGTGGTGTTGAGAAGAATGAGGGATGATCTCATTTAAACACATAAAGTTTTTACAGGACTCAACATGGTAGATGCAGGAAGGAAATTTCCCCTGTTTTAAAGTTCTTCAAACTCGGGGGCGCGACCCTTGGGCGGGTGTGGGGAGGGTCGCGGAGCGGCCTTCAAAATGGCCGTGAACATATTTTTTTTCATCGGCCGCATTGCGCATGCGCTCCGAATCATCGGTGCGCATAAGCAAAACTATATAACTTTTTTTTTTAAACGGTCGCAGATTTTTGTTTTACAAATTCGGGGGGGGGGGGGTTTTATTCATTTATTTTATTCATTTAATTTTTATTTTTTTCATTTATTTTATTCATTTAATTTTTATTTCTTTTTACAAGTTCGTGGGCTTTTATTTGATAACATTTTACAGGAAAAAAATACAGAACTTTGGACAGATGGAGACTCCATACTTTTCGACACTGGAAGGCTTCACCTTCAACCAACAGGTTCCATTGGAGGAGCGTGTACGAGGGCCAAAGGGACCCAAAACCATTTCCTCCATTTTTGTCAGCAGCAAACAAGGTACGGGAAAATGGTGGGTCGCGCAGGTCGGCCGGCGTGGGTCGCGAAGGTCAGCTGGTGTGGGTCACGAAGGTCGGCCGGCGCGGGTCCTGAAGGTTGGCCGGTTGGTATAAATGGGTCCCCGGAAAAAAGGCTTGAAGAACACTGCCCTGGTTTCTAGAGTACGAGGAAGGCCATTTGGGACTGAGGTGTTCTTTTATCCTACTTGGGACAGGGCAGACCTCTTGGGCGAAATTCTCCGCAACGGCCGACGCCGGAGTGAAACCCGGAGTGTTTCACTCCGGCGTTGGAGGCCGCTCCTCGCCCCCGATTCTACCCCCCCCCCCCCCGGGGGGGGGGGGGGGGGGGGGGGCTAGGAGCGGCATTGCGGGAAACTCGGCCGCCGGGCCTTGACGCTTGCGTCAAAGCGGCGCGTCGAGAATGACGCGGCCGGCGGCGACTAAGTGACGTCAGCCGCGCATGCGCAGGTTGGCCGGCTCCAACCCGCGCATGCGCAGTTGCCATCTTCCCTTCCGCTGCCCCGCAAGACGTGGCGGCTTGATTTTACAGGGCGGCGGAGGGAAAAGAGTGCGTCTCTTGGAGACGCCGGCCCGACGATCGGTGGGCACTGATCATGGGCCAGTCCCCTCACGAGCACGCCCGTGGTGATCAATCCTCTCTCCGCCCCCCCACAGGCCCCACACTTACCTGTCGCGCGCTGTTCATGCTGGCAGCGACCAGGTGTGGTTGCCGCCGGCGTGAACCCGTCGGGGTCGTCAGGCCGGAGAATCGCCGGTCGCCAGGAAAAACGGGGGACGTGGGAGAATCGCTGCTGTTGCCAGAGCAGCCCTCCCACGATTCTCCCACCCGTCGTGGGGAGCGGAGAACCGCGCCCCTTGTTATTCGAGAGAGGACTTGGTCCTGTTTGACTCTTCCTTCACGTCGAATTTGTCTTTTCTCCTATTACAGATCTCTCTTTGGCTGTTTTTGATACATTTGGAACTAATAGAGTGTCTGTTCCATTTTTGAAACAGGCCGCAGTGGACATGGTTTCCATTGTTGAAGACTGGAGACGAGGGCAACCTTGTGTATCCTTGTGTGCCAGTGGTCTCCCTGATCCGATTGGGTGTCACCTCCCTGGGGGGTTGTTTCTTTATTCTTCTCAAATCTGCGTGAACGTGGTCCTGATTCTGGCCCAGCCTGGTGGGACGGGTGTGGGAGGCCATCTTGTGCGTCGGGGTACGAAGGGGAGGGGCAAACCAGTCCTCTCTCCCGGGATGCCCATTTGTGGGTGACTTAACGGTTCTTCTCCCTCTGGACTGGGATCCCCTCCTAACTAAAGCCAGAGTGTAGTTCTCATGTAGGTGGGAGTAGTGCCTTAGCTTGGCTGGGACTGGATAAGTGTAGGCTCAGCGGGGTGTAGGTTTTGGGGTTGTGATAATAATCCTAGGATTATATTCTCCTGAGTTGGTTTTATGGGGGATGGCACTGGGCTAGGTCAGGTCTGGTGCTGTGGTTGGTGTTCTGTTGTTCTTGTGGATCGGGGTTGCTGAGGGTAGCTCTGAGGGGAGCTCTCAAGAGCCGGGTGGCTGGTGATTTTAGGATAGGCCAAGCAGGTATCCTGCTTCTTGTACCCAGGATAGGAGTGATGTTCCCTTTTTGTTTGGATGGCTGGCTCTTCTCTTCATTGATGTGTGACAGGCGGTTGCCCGAGAAGTTGGGGGTCTGGGTTTGTTACCGGATTCCTGTCATCCGTGTGATTAGTTCTGGTGGTTCTAGCTATTTCTTATTTTGCTCCCTTTAATGAGAGACCCCGGCGGTGATTCTTCCGCTGTGTCTCTCAGCTTGCACTTGCTTTTCCCCTGAGTTACTCGAGGTGAGGTTTTGCCTTGGTGTGTGTGCTAGATGGTTGGGTCTCAGTGTTCTGGCTGACTAGAGATGGGTCCACCTTGAGCGCTCGTTTTATAGCGGTGCTGGATTTTTTCCCTGGGCGGTCCTGGTTGCTGGATTGGTCCCCTGCTACCGTGGTGAGGTGGATCAGCCTTTCCTCCCAGCATACTCCTTTCGGGAAGTGGGGGGGGGGGGGGGTGTCTTGACGGCTCCTTTCTCCCTGGGCGGGACTCCACCTTTTGACTGGGACTGAGGTTATCCTTACTTAAATTTCTGGCCTCCTGGTTATCATCAAACCCCTTGGCGGGGTGGGGGCGGTATTTCATGAGTACCATGGTCCTGGGATCTAGAGCATTGGTTCTGGTAGCTCTGGTCATTTCTTCTTTTTCCATGGGAGACCTTGGGTCTAAGAGTAACTTTGACCTTCCGCTGGAGGTCCTCGCTTCTTAATTCTGTGGTCATATGATTGTTGTCTGTTCTATCCTGGGCCTGGATGAGGGTTGGAGTGTGTGGCAGGGTGCAAATGTAATTCCTTCTTTGAGCTGGCGAACCTGTGAACTTTCTTTTTGTTCTTTTTTGTAGTGACGGGTGTGATGTATCTCTGAGTTGTTGACCATACTCTACCTTGATGACATTTTGGTTTTTCTTTTGCTATGCTGTGATATTTGTTAAAAAAATGTAAAACCAATAAAAAATATATATTTTTAAGAAGACATGCTAATCGCACATTGCAATCCCTGGGACTGTTTTCCAGCCTCATCCAGTTTTACAGCTTATTTACCATTGGCTCTCAAGAAGGTGTTACAGCAAGTTTCACAAAGCCGCGGCAGAAAGGAACCTAAAAATAAATGTTTTCAAATTGCAAGCAACTGGCTGATGCAAGAATGATTATAGGGAGAAGAATACAATAATAACATTGGAATGCTACTTTTGAAAGGCCATTAATTTGTTTTAAACATTATGCCAGATCTCAATGTGGAAGGAAAGCAGCAAATATAGTTACCCAAAAGATTCTAGTAGCTTAGTGATATTAAAAGGTGTATGTTTATTTTAACATAATGTCACATAATTTCACATATGCACATATTTTTTTTTTAAAACCACATAATTAATACCTTCAGAATTCTCTTAAAATCTGAGTTCAAATATATTTCATTCCTGACAGCAACATGAATTCACAAGCATCAATGATATGGTAACAGAGCTAATTTATAATCCATGCAGAACCTGAGGACATCTCGAAACGCTTCACAGGCAATGAATTGCTTTTGAAATATGTTCAAAAGTAGGGAAACACGGCAACCAATTTCATGGATTAGAAAATGATAATCCCATGAAATTCGGAAGAAAATAATGTGAACAAAAGTACGTGTGCATAGGGTCGAATCTTTTAGCATCTCCCAGCAGGGTAGTGTGGAAAATGACTAAAGATCATGAACCATAAGTAATACTGTTGAAGTGATTTTTTTTAGCCTTCAGAATTTGTCAAAAGTAGACACGCCGCATATATCCTGAACCCGTTTTGCTCTGTGAGTTATAAACAGAACATGGGGGAGAATATCATTCAGGCAGTGTAAAACTGCTAGATGGCATTCCACAAATACACTTCTCCCCTTGAATCTCATTTCTCCTTTCCTTGAAGCTGAAACCAGCTCATTGCAGCACAGTAGGTTTTCAAAATAATTACACGCTTGGCAACGTTGCATCAGCCATCGATGCCGTCACATAGCTTGTCCGCCTGCAATGTGTGTCAGTAACTTAGACTTAGTGGGCGTTCCCATGTCGTAGTGGCACATGAGGTGGACAAAGCACAGGCTTATGTCTATTTACATGGCTGCTTTTAGTTTTCCACCTGGAGCAGATCACCACCCAGAGGCTAAAGCGCGAGACCCCGCATCAAACTTGACTCACCAGGAGACTCTCTCCTGCCATTGGCACATGGGAAGGATTTAAGCAAAGGTTGAAAACAAATAAAATACTACAGCTGCTGCAGATCTGAAAAATGCTGTAAAAACTCAGCAAGCCTGGCAGCATCAGTGAAGAGAGAAACAGAGTTACATTTTGGGTCCGACTCTTTTCTTCAGGTCTGGCAAGAGCTGATATTGGAAAAAGGGATGGGGTCAGCTGGAGTAGAAGGGGAGGAAGGATCTGGAAGGGCATCCGTACCAATATATTGATGGAGCTTGCGTTCCGTAACACGTAAAAGGAAGAGAAAAAGTTTCTTGTTGAGGTGGCAGATAAGTCAAAGAATGAAATGCAACTGGGTACAAGGACAGCTTTGAGGTGCTACTGGAGAGTGGTCAAGTGTGTACATGTGGCGGCGCATGGCACTTAGTGTGGATCTTAGGATGTGGCAAGAAAAATAGGTCGAGTTACATTGGGCGGGATTCTCCCCAAACTGGGGGGGTGGGCCATACCGGCGCCGAGGAGTGGTGTGAACCACTGCGGCGTCGGGCCGCCCAGAAGGAGCGGAATCCTCCGCACGTTCAGGGGCTAGGCCGGCACTGGCAGGGTTGGCACCACGCCTACCGGCGCCGAAGGGCCTCTGCCAGCCGGCGCGAATTGGCGCATGCGCGGAAGCGTCAGCATGTGCTGGCGTTATCCCAGCGCATGCGCAGGGGGGTTCTTCTCCGTGCCGGCCATGGCGGACCGTTACAGCGGCTGGCACGGAGGGAAAGAGTGCCCCCATGGCACAGGCCCGCCCGCGGATCGGTGGGCCCCGATCGCAGGCCAGCCCACCGTGTGGGCCATCCGGGGGCCAGATCCCTCACCCCCCCCCTCCCCCGGCGAGGATTCCGTAGGCCGCCCGCAGAGCCAGGTCCCGCCGGTAAGGACCTGGTCTAATTTACGCTGGCGGGACCGGCCGAAAAACTGGGGGCCACTCGACCCATCGCAAGGCGGGGAATCGCCGGAGTGGGCTCTGCCAACGGCCCCCGACCGGCGTGACGTGATTCCCGCCCCAGCCGAAAAACCGGCACCGGAGAATCCGGCAGCCGGCGTCGGGGTGGGATTCACGCTGCCCCCCGGTGATTCTCCAGCCCGGTGAGGGGTCGGAGAATCCCGCCCATTGTGTGTCCAACTCCATCTACAGGTTTGCTGATGACACGACCACAGTCGACAGTGACGACAGTGAGTCAGATCTCAAACAACGATGAGACAGATTCAGGAGGGAAATAGAGAAACTATTGGCGTGGTATAATGACACCAATCTCTCCCTCAACATCAGCAAAACTAAGGAGCTAGTCATTGATTTCAGGATGTGAAGTATCGTACACATCGCTATCTGCAGCAATGGTGCCAAGGTGGAGATGGTTGTCTGCTTCAAATTACTAGGTGTTCACATCACTAACAATCTGTCCTGGTCCACCCACGTCGACACTACAACCAAGAAAGCACAACAGTGTCTGTACTTCCTCAGGAAACTTAAGGAAATTCGCCCAATTGACTCTTCCAATTTTTACAGATGCACCATAGAAAGCATTCTATCTGGCTGCATCACAGCCTGGTATGGCAACTGCTCGGCCCAAGACTATAAAAAAACTAGAGAGTCATGAACACAGCCCAGTCCATCGCACAAACCCGCCTCCCAACCATTGACGCTGAATACACCACCCCCTGCCTTGGGAAAGCGGGCAGCATAATCAAAGACCCCATCCCACCAGGGTTATTCTCTCTTCCAACCACTTCTGTTCAGCAGGAGATACAAAAGTCTGAGAACACGCACTAACAGGTTCAAAAACAGTTTCTTCCCTGCTGTTACCAGACTCCCGAATGACCCTCTTATGGACTAAACTGATCTTTTCACACATCTTCTCGACTCAGTAGTACTACACTCCAAATGCTTCACCCAATGCCTGTGTCTTTGTATTTACATTGTGCATTCATGTATGTCCTATGTTTTTTCACATATGGAACAATCTGTCTGGTCTGTACGCAGAACAATACTTTTCACTGTACCTCGGTACACATAACAATAAATCAAATCCAAATTCAAATTTGCGTGTGCATTGGGGAGGATGTCCTGTTATTACCATGGTGGGGGTTGAGGGAGAGGATGTCCCTCCTTGTCAGCCAAGAGGGAGGGGCCACAATTTGTATCATGGGGTGGGGGGGGGGAAAGGGGACTGTCATCGATCCTTGGTATAGGGCTGCCCGGTCAAAATGGCAACCCGATATCAGGATTCTGACAGAATCTGCCAAGTTCTCTATGCAAAGATTAGCGTGGTAAAGGAGAGGAAATTGCACCAGGGAGACCGGGAACGGATCTCTGCTGACGGGAGCACTTGGGGCGAAATTCTCCGCACCCGCGGAAAGTCGGCAAACCATCGTAAAAATTGGGACCGTTTTACGACGGTCGCGAAGGCTTCATTTCCCGACGGATTCACTTCCTGGAAATGGGCTAGTAGCGCGGCCGCGTCAATTACGTGCGTGATGACGACGGAACGCGACGACGACACGAACCCGCCCATGTGACGCCGCCCGACGCCGTAAAAAGGCGCGGGCGACCACAGAATCTGTCGGGCAGGATGTCGGAGCCGAGGAGAGCTGCTCCTCGCTTTGTAGATGCAGACGTCGAGGCGCTGCTCGATGCCGTGGAGCAGAGGAGGGGCATCATCCGCCCGCGGAGAGGGCATCGCCAACCTGCCAGCACGGTACGCCAGGCCTGGCGTGACGTGGCTGCTGCCGTCAGTGCTGTGGGGCAGACCCCTCGCTCAGCAGAGCAATGTCGGAAGAAGCTACACGACCTCACCAGGTCTGCCAGGGTAAGTGCCATGAGGGTGCCCCCTAGTCACAACCATCCCTCCCCCTTAACTGCCCGGGGGGGGGGGGGGGGGGGGGGGGGGGGGTGGAGAGGGATTGGGGCAGAGTTATTTGAGGGTGGTTCACAAAGTTGTCACAGACCCAGCGCTCTGGCCCCGAGGAGAGATGCAATCGTCTGATGACAACTTGCCCCCCCCCCCAAACTGTGCCAGTATCTGAACGGACTGCTGATACCTACCGTTTTGTAATGATCTACCTATGTTCCCTCCCGCAACAGGCCAAGGCCGGTCATAACCACCGTGAGCGGCACAAGACTGGAGGGGGTTCGCCCAACATGCACCCCCTCAGCACCTTTGAACAGAGGGCACTGGACCTTGTTGGGGGGTCTGCCACCCGCGATATCGCGCAATGCGAGGTTGGTGGAACTGCAGCAAGTGAGACAACCCTCCCTGACAAACACCCCCCCCTCCCCCATCCTCTGTCCCTTCACAAACCCTGCCCACTGGGACACCTCCCCCATCCTCTGTCCCTTCACAAACCCTGCCCACTGGGACACCTCCCCCATCCTCTGTCCCTTCACAAACCCTGCCCACTGGGACATCTCCCCCATCCTCTGTCCCTTCACAAACCCTGCCCACTGGGACACCTCCCCCATCCTCTGTCCCTTCACACACCCTGCCCACTGGGACCGTCCAGCGGCCTGCCGAGCAAATCGAAATAACCCGTCTCATTCTCTTCCCTAGGACGTGATGCCGAACGACCAGGGCCGTCTGCCTCCAGACGGAGACAGGAATCTGCCGCCACCTCACCCGGGGCCTCACAACAGAGGGTGCCCGATTAGCGGGCAGCCCTATCCGCCCCAACCCAATCTGCGGACCAGGACGCACAGAGGGTTCGAAGTCCACCACCACCACCAGAAATGGCCAGGGACAACCCTCCTGTCGCTGAGCAGCCCCACACCATGGACGAGGCCCTAAGCATTGAGAGCGTCGGGCTTGCGGCACTGCTTTCTCCCACCACATCCATCATCCCAGAGATACACACCCCGGCGGGCCTATTTAGTGATGAGTCTCCTGGGGCACAGTCTGGTTGGCACATCACAGCTGAGCAGGTACAGCAGGTGGAGGTCGGAGCAACAGAGGGCCCGGACTCGCGGAGGCCAGACCAGGCCCAGGATGCAGCTGGCTCCCAGACGTTTTCTGAGTTCCTGGAGTTTATCAACCCACCCGCACAGCCGATGCCTCAGGAAACCCAGGGAAACAATGACGGGATGAGGGCTTCTTTCCAGACTCTGCAGACGCTGTTAGAGGAGTCGAACCGCGTCCAAGAGCAGGGAGTGGTGCCGCTCATGGCAGAGACCCAGTCCGACACCGCACGGGTGGCATCCGCGGTGGAGGCAATGGGTCAGGCTATGCAAGACGTTGGGGTTAATGTGCACGCGTCATCCTCGGCCCTGGACAGGGTTGCCCTCTCACAGGCAGCAATGTACCAGAGCCAAAACGACATTGCCGGCACCCTGCGGGCCATGGCCAAGTCTCAGCAGGTCATTGGCCACTCGCAGCACGCCATGGCACAGTCCCAGCAGTCGATAGCACAGTCCCAGCAGTCGGTCGCGGAGACCATCAACCGCCTGACACATGTGCTGGATGGCGTCGTGCACACACAGGTTGAGATCGCACAGTCCCTGGCGGGAATGTCTAACTCCCTGGACTCCGTCTCTGCAAACCTTCGGATCCTGGTGGATACCGTTGCAGGCCTCCAGGACTGGCAGCGCCAGGTGTCGGTGGTGCGACGGGGAACCTCCCCGCTCGCACCTCTGTCCCAAAGTGAGGCCCGGGGGCCACCGGGCTCCCCGAGGGAGGAGGAGGTTTCGGGGCCCGTCCCATTAACTCCATCACGGGACGTCCCGGAATTCTCGGCCTCCCCCCGTCCCATCCCTGGTGCATCGGGTGGGCAGCAGGCAGAGCAGGGTGGCACAATGTCACCCGAGACGCCCGCAGAGCAGCCTGGCCCATCAAGGCCGGGTCGCCCCAGGAAACGCATAGCCAAGGAGAAACGAGTCGAGGGGGGCGATTCGCAGCAATCCTCCTCCACTCCTGCTGTATCATCTGGGGATTCACTTAGATGTAGTGGTAGGGCCCGTAAGGCAACTAAGATAGACACTGAGTAAGTTGGCACGGGTGAAGGGCACAGTTTAGTTGTAGGGGCTAGGGCACCTGTAAATAATTGTTAATATTAAACGCACTGTTCCACCTTACTTGTAATACCGTGTGATTGTTCCACAGGCACAGGAATCGTGATGGTGACCGAGTGTCGCTGGGGGTGACGGGTGGTGAAACCTCGGTGCCGGGTGTGCAGTCCCTGCCCCTACCCCCTCCCACAGCTAGCCCATGCGGGCACGTGATGGAGTGTCAGTGACGAACTCAGCGGCCACCAAGGTGGATGGTTCAGCTATTGCCATGGGTCAGACTCTCTCTAACGATTCTGAGCTCACAGCTCTTCGCAGAGCGGGCTGTCATCATTCCACATGGCACTGATCACACCCGCTGACACAGCCATCAATGTTGTGCCATTCCGTCTGTACCCAGTGATAAGCGTCATGTCGAAGTGGAGCAGTGTACAGAGGGGGGGGGGGGGGGGGGGGGGGGGGGGGGGGGGGGGGGGGGAGGGGGGGGGGGGGGGGTTGTGGTGGTGGCAGTTGTGTGGTGACCCTCTGCATGACTAGCGATGCAGGTGGTGGTTTGGTGTTCATCGGGGACGTCACATGCGATGCGTGAACCGTGCTGCCACCAGGGCGTCGCGTGCCCGCCGTCCTTGCCGGGTCCGTCGTGCCGCCTCCTGGACATCACCAGCACCTGGGTCGTGTCTGCGTGCTGCGCCCGCCACTCCGCCAGCGTCCTCCTCCTCCTCCTCCTCCTCCTCCTCCTCTGTGCTGGCACCACTGCCACTAGCTTCTCCCTCCGCCTCCTGCAACAGGTCATCTCCCCTCTGCATCGCGATGTTGTGCAGCGCACAGCAGACCACTACAATGCGAGCGACCCTGTCGGCCTGGTACTGCAGGGCCCCTCCGGAGCGGTCCAGGCACCTGAATCTCATCTTCAGGACGCCAAGGCAGCGCTCCACCACACCCCTGGTTGCTGCATGGGCCTCGTTGTATCGTGTTTCCGCATTGGTCTGAGGCCTCCGTATAGGCGTCATCAGCCAAGACCTCAGCGGATAACCCCTGTCACCTAGCAACCAGCCCCTCAGCCGGGGGGGACGTCCCTCAAACATCGCAGGGATGAACGACTGCGCTAGTATGTAGAAGTCATGCACACTCCCTGGGAACCTTGCACAGACGTTCATGAACCTCATGTGGGGGTCGCATACCACCTGGACATTAATGGAGTATGTCCCCCTCCTGTTTGTGAACACTTCCTTGTCCACAGCAGGCGGGCGCATGGGGACGTGAACACAGTCGATTGACCCCTGAACCCTCGGTATCCCGGCCACACTGGCAAATCCACGGGCTCGTGAGTCTTGACTTGCTTGGTCCTCGGGAAAGGTGATGTAGCGATCGGCGATGGCATAGAGGGCGTCGGTCACATCCCGGATGCACCTGTGCACCGATGACTGGGAGATCCCAGAGACGTCCCCGCTCGGAGACTGGAAGGAGCCGGTAGCATAGAAGTTCAGAGCGACCGTCACCTTGATGGCTACCGGGATCGCGTGTCCTCCCCCCGTTCCACGTGGGGCGAGGTGCGACAGGAGTTCGCAGATATGTATCACCGTCTGCCTACTCAGCCGGAGTCTTCTCCTGCAGGTGATGTCCGGCATTGTTAGGAAAGAGACCCGGACACGGTACACCCTCGGCTTTGGTCGTCGCCTCTGACGCCGTGGCTGCACCCTCACTCTCTCCTCCTCCTCCTCCTCCCCCCCCCCCATGCTGCTCGACGACTGGCAACTCCTCGGCCCTTCCCTCTGCTGCTGCAGCTGGCCCTGCAGCCACTGCGGGTTGTGGGTGTGGATGCTGCTGCATCTCCAAATCCAGTAGAGCGGCCCCAACCACTGCGCAGAACATAGCCGTTCTGTTCCCATGCATCGTGCTAACCTACAGAAGGGTGGTGGGAGGCAGAGAAACGGGACATGTTAGACGGACGTTAGTCGACACCTCGGCAGCCACCAGCCATGGGATACCAGTGTGTCCCGGTGGCCTGGTCGCGCTGCTGACACGCGGTCAGCCTAACCCCTGGTCACTTTCTGCATCCAACGGCCAGTAAACTATGGCCTCCTCACGGGTGCGTCAGTGGCCTGTGGCCGGAAGCCACAGGGGAACCAGCGGCCGTGTCCTCGTCACCTGCACACCATGGAATGCTGGCAGACATTTTGTTACGGGGTTGGACGGCTCACTCTCTACCTAACACCCCCCCCTCCGTCGCCCCCCACTGCCTCCCCCGTCTCCCCCACTGCCTCCCCCGTCTCCCCCACTGCCCCCTCCGTCGCCCCCACTGCCCCCTCCGTCTCCCCCACTGCCCCCTCCGTCTCCCCCACTGCCTCCCCCGTCTCCCCCACTGCCCCCTCCGTCTCCCCCACTGCCCCCTCCGTCTCCCCCACTGCCCCCTCCGTCTCCCCCACTGCCCCCTCCGTCTCCCCCACTGCCCTCTCCGTCTCCCCCACTGCCCCCTCCGTCTCCCCCACTGCCTCCCCCGTCTCCCCCACTGCCTCCCCCGTCTCCCCCCCACTGCCCCCGTTCTGGACCCCCTCCCGTTCCCAGGGATGCCTTCCCCGTTGTGGCCAGACTCGAGCGGTGCGCTGAGCGGTGCGCTGAGCGATGCGCAGAGTGGTGCCCTGACCTCCTCCAAGCAGTCGTCAGCCAGGCCGACTGGTTGACGAATTTAAAAAGCAGGTGTGTTTCACGACGTCCAAACAGGGCGCCATGACGTCGGGACTTCGGCCCATCCGGGCCGGTGAATAGCGGGGGGGCTCTCAGTGGCGATTCTGATCGTGTCAGGGGCGGGAAGGAGGCGTTTGTCGGGAAACGCGACTCCGACAATTTGCGGGGTTCGGAGAATAGCGGGAGGGCGTCGGAACAGCGTCGCCGTAAAAATGTCCGACGCCCGCTATTCTCCGAACCGTCGTGAGTCCGGAGAATCGCGCCCTTGGTCTCCAGAATTCTGTTAGCTGACAGAGTTAACGTTTCAAGTCCGTATGAGGATATTTCAGAGTTCCGAGGACTTGCTGAGTTTTTCCAAGAACTTTCTGTTTCCCGGATGACAATCGACCTGTTATGTACACATTATCAATGCTCATTCTGTGGCCATCAAGTTCTGGAATGGGACTTGAGCCCAGAGGGTGTGACCTTCAGCCAGCACTTACCGTCCACGGGATCGACGGCATGAACGGAAAATCATGTCAAAAGTGGGAAATGCGATTCTCACCGGAGTGATCTTGTTTCCTGATTCTCTCCACCACTTGCAAATGACATCAAGAGATCCACACCTCTTTTGAATAGTTTTGCATTCATTTAAATATTGTTTGCACCATATGATCCCCCTCGCTAAATATTCATGCCTTGCCGACACTTTGGCTCGATGTGAGGCAGTCGAGGGAATCCCTCCAGGGGCACAGAGTTAAATATAGTCCCCAGAGGCGAGAAGGACATGCCCGGGCAGTGCCTGGACGCAGGTTGCCAATGCCAGGTTGGCGCTGACCTGGGCACAGGTTATCACTGTCAGGTTGATGCTGTTGGGTTGGCAAGGCGGGCCCTAGTGGGAGCTGCATGATGTATGGTACAGGGTGAGAGCCAGGTATACCTCTGTGGTATTGGTAGGGGGGCAGAGTTCAACAATGACAAGGATTGTGTGGGGGGTGGATGGAATCGGACCTCTGAGGATTGTTGGAGGGGTGCCCCCGATGCCTCCACGATGGCAGGCTAGGGACCATTAGGCTGTAACGCTTATTGGGGTACCTTTTAAAGGTGGCATCCCGAACTCATTGGTGCTGATTGCCGGCGCTCTGGGACCCCACCCCACCAGAGGGATGGTGTAAACCACACCCACTCATATTGGTCTGAGAGGCTCAAGATTTGGAGCAAAAACTGGCCATTCCAACTGGAGAGGTACACATCAGTATTCTGTCTGAGCCTGACACTTTGCCAAATTCTGGTGAGATTCCGCCCAGAGTTTCTGACACAGAGGTCGGGTTGCTAACCATTGGGCCACAAGACCTCCGCAAATGAATAAAGTAGCACAGTAAATAGCATATGAAGTATCATTACCTAGTGCTCTAAACATAAATGTTCCCGTATACAAACTTCTTTAGTGCCCACCTCTTTTGAACAATGGAAGGGCTGCAAATTCAGTGAAGAAGAATAATAGGTTAAGCTATTTCCCAGTTACACATCGTGCTGGGAATGTTGATACAGGAAGATGAAAATGAACCACGGAAATGATTTTTTTTTTTTTTTTTTTTATAAATTTAGATTACCCAATTATTTTTTCCAATTAAGGGGCAATTTAGCGTGGCCAATCCACCTACTCTGCACATTTTTGGGTTGTGGGGGCGAAACCCACGCAGACACGGGGAGAATGTGCAAACTCCACACGGACAGTGACCCAGAGCCGGGATCGAACCTGGGACCTCAGCGCCGTGAGGCGGTTGTGCTAACCACTAGGCCACCGTGCTGCCACGGAAATGATATACAGAAACTGAGTTTGGATATTTGAGTGTGTAATTATTAAGCTTCAAATGCCAAGCTTTAGTTGTCAGTACCATGTACATTTACTGTGCTGTTACAGCAAAACTGGACCTCATGCCAGCAGCACTGTAATCATAGACAATGCAATTTCATACGTACACGTGAACCATTCACAACTTATCAAACAACGCAATTTCACTGTATATTTCAATATTAAAGTCTGTGTGAGATTAAAATGTCAGTTGTGTAAACCTTTCAAAACAATCATGGAGAATAGTCATAGGTTTAAATGAACAGATTTTATATCGCAATTTGCTGCTCAGGTAATTACAGCTTATTAAAGAACATGCCAAGAACTTGAGCGTTCATTATTTGTCTATTGACATCAATCTGGGTATTTTTTTATCCTTATCTTTTTTAATTATTATTGCACCAGATGTTGAAATGTACAATATGTCATCTAGTATTCGTCAGTCAAAGGTTACACTTTTACAAGATTATTAATAATGCATTTAAGGGCAGCACGGTGGCGCAGTGGGTTAGCACTGCGGCCTCAGGCGCTGAGGTCCCAGGTTCGATCCCGGCTCTGGGTCACTGTCCGTGTGGAGTTTGCACATTCTCCCCGTGTTTGCGTGGGTTTCGCCCACAATGTTCCAGCTAGGTGGATTGGCCAAGTGAAATTGCCCCTTAATTGGAAAAAATAAATTGGGTACTCTAAAATTAAAAAATATATATAATGCATTTAAGCCTTGGAAAATTACAACTCCTAACAATTAAACAATATTAAAATGCGAGCATTTTCATCTCCTTTCATTCATTTTATCTATATCTTCTAATGCAAATTTCTGTCAAGATTGGCATCATTCGAAAAATTTGATTGTGTCCTTCGAGCCAGGGAAATACTCCTAACTCTAGCCGGCAAATGGATCCTGAAATGTTGTCGTTTGGCTGTTAATCTCAGATATCTTAGAGAGGATGAGGAGGCAAAATGGAGCGGAAACACCTCGGATGGGATTCCGCTCCATCAAGAGGAGTCCAGCAAATAGAAAAAAGAAAAGCATTGCATTCAGATAGCACTGGACCTTAATGTAGTCAAAGCATTGTTACTGTATAGTTTTAAAGCCAGGGGGCTGGATTCTCCGTATCAGCAGCTAAGTGTCGGCTGAAACAGAGAATTTACGGGCGTTTTATGATGCCAAAATCGGCACCAAACGCTCACCGATTCCGGGGCCAGTGAGGAGCTAGCAGCACCGCCAGGTGAAACGTCCGGCTCCCACGCCAAAAGTGGCCGGAGAACGGCAGGGTCCCTGACCATGCATGCGCACCCCATGCGCGGACCCAACCTGCCAAATATGATTCCACAGGCCACCCCTTGGCCACTCCCCACCAGACTCACAGATGCCCCCCCCCCCGCCCCCCCCCCCGCCGGCCAAAGGCACTGATCCTGACTGAGTATGGCAGCGCGGGACACAGTCCGCAGCCGCCACGCTGGGTTCCTGATCGCTCAGACTACACATTAACTGCACAGTCAGGAACGTGGCCCATTGGAGGCAGAGCATTGCGGGATGGCCTTCCGATGAAGCACTAATGCCACTCAACACCGTGCAGCGGTAATGCGATGATGCCATCTTGCAGGGGGCAGAGACTCGCCGCTGCCCCCCATCGGAAGGGATTCTCCACCCGATCAGCAATTACGATATCGGCGTCGGGCAACGGAGAATCCCGCCAAAGGATCTACCCGTCCCAGCAATGCTAATGAATCTGTCCTTCTCATTTGGATTGGAGGGAACAGTCTTCATTTTAGGAGTCAATAGTCTTCATTTTGGTTGTCTGTGGGTACCACTCTACCACGGTTGTGCCAACAAAGCAGGACTATATTATTTACAATGAGGATATAATGCATTTAAGGGCAGCACGGTGGCACAGTGGGTTATCGCTATGGCCTCACACACTGAGGTCCCAGGTTCGATCACGGCCCTGCGTCACTGTCCGTGTGGAGTTTGCACATTCTCCCCATGTTTGCATGGGTTTCGCCCCCAAACCCAAGCTAGGTGGATTGGCCACGCTAAATTGCCCCTTAATTGGAAAAAATTAATTGGGTACTCTAAAATAAAAATATATATATAATGCATTTAAGCCTTGGAAAATTACAACTCCTAACAATTAAACAGTATTAAAATGCAAGCATTTTCATCTCCTTTTCCACATATTAATTCCACATATTAATATTTTTGTGCCTTCCTGATCTTCCAATGCTTCAAAGGGAGGGATGCCAGTTCTGGGGAATAGAATATATTGCTACTGTTGGCACTGGAGTCAACATAAGGACCTCCACAAACTTAATGTTGTGTATCATTCCCGCCGCTTTACTGCAAAAACTTGGTTTGATCCCAACCGCCCACGTCAACCAACTTTATGGGTTCAGGGAATTAAATGAATTGTCTGTTCTAATGTCTGTGACGTGCACCTACACAAACTGAGCTGAGACCATCCATGACAGAATCACAGAATTGTTATGGCACAGAAGGAGGCCACTTGGCCCTTCACGCCTGCACCAGCTCTCCAAACAAGCAAATGGCTTAGTGCTATTCCCCTGCTTCTTCCCCATATCCCTGCACATCTAATGCCACCTTGAATGCCTCGATTGAACCTTCCCCCACCACACTTCCAGGCAGGGCATTCCAGACCCTAACCAATCACTGTGTGAAAATATTTTTTCTCACTTCACATTTGCTTCTTCTGCAAATCACTTTGAATCTGTGTCCTCTAGACTAGAGAACTTCGATGGCGGTCATGGAGTGAGTGGCACATTTGTGAGTGAGTACATTTGGCAGCTGCTGCTCGAGGCGGTTTTTTCGATCCTTTTCAGTGAGGGGTAGGATGTTTGGCGCCATGGGCAGGGGCTGCCAGGCTAACTGGGCGAGTTAGTTCACGGGACTGCAGTGGAGGGTGAGCAGGTGGTTAGTGAAATAGAAGGGGATGGGAGTGTTTTATTGTTCAAGGGAGGGGGGGGGGGAGAAATGCAGATGGGGGTGGGGTTGGCAAAATGCAACAAGGAGGGAGTTGGGGATGGCGGACATCCGAGAGAAAGCCTGGAGGGTTGCATGGCACTGGTCAGGGGCTGGCCCAAGAAGGGCTATAGTTGATCGGCAGGGTACGATGGGGTGGGGTGGGGTGGGGTGGGGTGGGTGCCCCCCCCCCCCCCCCCCCCCCCCCGACTAGGCCGGTCACATGAAATGTGGGAGGGCTGAATGGGCCAGTCAAATGGCTGCGCCTGAGTAGTTTAAAGGCAGATGTGGCATTTGTACAGGGAACGTATTTGAAGATCGGGGACCAGATTAGGCTGAGGAAGATTTGGGTATGGCAAGTCTTCCACAGATTAGGCTGAGGAAGATTTGGGTATGGCAAGTCTTCCACAGATTAGGCTGAGGAAGATTTGGGTATGGCAAGTCTTCCATTCAGAATTAGATATGAAGACGGGGGGGGGGGGGGGGGGGGGGGGGGGCAGTAGCAGTGTTGATAAATAAGGGGGTAACGTTTGAGGTGGGGAATATAATTGCTGATTCGGGGGGAAGGTTTGTGATGATGAGCGGGAAATTGAAGGGGATGCCAGTGGCATTGGAGAATGTTTCTGCCCCAAATTTTGGATGACGTAAAATTTATGAGGCAGGTGTCAAGGAAAATCCTGGACCTGGACTCGCAGCGGTTGATTATGGGGAGGGGGGGGACTTTAAGCCGAGATGGACCGGTCGGGTCCACAGTCGGGAAGAGTGTCATCGAAGGAGCTGAGGGGGTTCATGGAGCGTATGGGGGCGGGTGGACCCTTGGGAAGGTCTGGGAGGCCGAGGATGAAGGAATGTTCATACTTCTCCCACGTGCACAGGGTATACTCGTGAATCGATTACTTTGTACTGGATAAGTGCTGGCGGGGTATTCGCCGATTATGGTCTCGGACTCTGCGCCACATTGGGTGGACTTGCAAGTGGACTGGGGGGGGGGGGGGGGGGGGGGGTGAGCAGCGCCCGCAATGGAGATTAGACGTGGGGCTGTTAGCAGATGAGGAGGTGTGTGAGTGGGTGAGGGCCGCTATTCGGGGGTATGTGGAGCTGATTAACGGGTGAGGTTTTGACTGCCACTTTATGGGAGGCAATGGTCAGAGGGAGTTTATATCGATCCGGGTGCACAGGGATGGCAGAGATGGCTCGGCAGGTAGATGAGATTCTGCGGGTAGATAGGCTGGTTTAGTGCAGTGGGCTAAACAGCTACCTTGTAGTGCAGAATAATGCCAGCAGCACGGGGTCAATTCCCATACCGGCCTCCCCAAACGGGCGCTGGAATGTGGCGAGTAGGGGCTTTTCACAGTAACTTCAATGAAGCCTACTTGTGACAATAAGCGAATATTATTATTAGGAGGTACTCGGTGACCCCGGAGGCTGGGCTGTTGAAGGAGTGGCAGAATCCTCAGATGGAGTTCGGGTTGGTGCCTATGGGGAAGGCAATGGTGCAGAGTTGCTGAGGGCCAGGGGGTCAGTATATGAGTGTGGGGAAAAGGCAAATAGGATGCTGGCTCACCAACTCAGGAAGCAGAAGACGGCGAGGGAGATTGCGAAGGTGAAGGGTTTTGGACCTGGTGGGGGCGAATGAGGAATTATACAAGAATCGGAGCCCCTAGCCGGGGAAGGGGGGGTGGGGGGGCAGGGACAGGGAATGTGGCGATTTCTGGATGAGTTGGAGTTCCCCAAGGCGGAGGAGGACCTGGTAGGGGCTGGGAGCTCCCATTGGACGCGTGGAGGTGATGAAGAGTATGGGGACGATGCAGGGCGGGAAGGCCCCGGGCCCAGGTGAGTTTCTGGTCAAATTTATTAAAGGTTTTCAGGAACTCTGGGGCCCTGCTGGTAAGGGCATACAATAAGGCGAGGAAGAATAGGGAGCTTCCCCCTACCCTATTGCAGGCTTCGATAGCCTTAATTTTGAAGAAGGTTAAGGACCCAGAGCAGTGTGGATCCTACCTCCCAATATTGCTGCTAAATGTGGATGCCCAGCTGTTGGCAAAGGTCTTCGATTCGAGAATTTAGGATTGTGTACCGGAGACGATAGGGGAAGACCAGACAGAGTTTGTAAAGGGGAGGCATCTGTCAGAGAATGTTAGGCACTTATTGAATGTAATAATGATGCCAATATCAAAATGTGGAGTAGTGGTTGCTATGGATGCAGAGAAGTCCTTTGATCGGGTAGAATGGGAACACCTGTGGGAAGTACTGGGACAGTTCGGGTTCGTGGATTGGGTTCGGTTGTTGTATAGGGAGCCAGCAGCGAATGTAAGGATGAATCGGGTGAGTTTGGGGTATTTCAGACGACAGAGTGAGACAAGGGGATGCCCACTCTCTCCGTTGCTTTTTGTCCTGGTGATAGAGCCTCTGACAATGGCACTTACAGCATCAAAGAGTTGGGAAGGGATAGTGTGGGGTGGAGGGGGAATGGGGTGGAGCACAGGGTCTCGCTATATGCAGACAATCTGCTGCTTTACATATCGGACCCACTGGGAGGTATCGGAGGGATCATGAACATTTTAGAGGAATTTGGCCGATTTTCCGGATATAAGATAAACATGGGGAAGAATGAGGTTTTTCCAATCCAGGCTAGGGGCAGGAGAGGAGATTGAGCGAGCTGCCGTTTACAGTGGTGGGGACGAACATCAGGTACATCAAGGTAGTACAGGGTTGGGAACAACTACACAAATTGCATTTGGCGTGGCTGGTTGAGCAGATGAAAGAGATTGGATTTGCTCCTATTCTCCCTGGCAGGTCGGAACTCCCGAAGTTCTTATTTGTTTTCGAGAACCTACCGATCTTTAGGGAGAGAAGGTGGACTGACTTTGCCAAAAATCATGAATTATTACTGGGCAGTGATTAGAGCCATTGTTAGGAAGTGGGCAGTGGGAGGTGGGTCGGTGCCTTACACTCGCTGCCGGCTCCCGAGAGGTTGGAGGGTGCCTCGGTCTGGGCACCGATTTGTGTGACTCATAGATTTGCTCTGAATGGGGGGGAGGGTGGGGGGGATCCTAAAAGGGCTCTGGCAGGGGTTTGCAGACGTCCAAGGTGCTGAAGGTGAAGGTGGCCTGAGTCCAGAAGTGGCGATATTTGGAGTGCAGAGGGCGAGAGGGGCCGATGTTTTGGCCCTTTGGCTCCTTGGTAGCCCGGAGACGGATTTTGTTGGAGTGGAGGAACTCGGGGTTGCTGAAGCCGGGGTGTGGGTGAGCGATCTCGCAGAGTTCCTTAGGCTGGAAAAACATCCAAGTTCACTTTGAGAGAGTCAATGGGAGGGTTTTCCCAGAGATAGCTAAAACATCAGCAGGGGTGGGGGAGGGGGGATACAGTGGGTAAAAATGGAGAAGGCAGGGTGGGTGGAAGGAAATGGCAGGAAAGGTGGGGCAGTGGGGTGTAATCTATCTGTTATAAGATTTCCTGTTTGTTCTCTTTTTTGGTTTGGGTTGTGTTTCATGTATGAATGCCTTCATTAAAGAAAATCTGTGCCCTCTCGTTCTTGATCCTTTTACGAGCGGGAGCAGTTTCTCCCTGTTTACTCTGTCCAGGTCCCTCATGATTTTGAACATTTCTATCAAATCTTAGCCTTCTTCCCTCCAAGGAGAACAGTTCCAACCTCCCCAGTCTATCCTCATAAATTAAGTTTCTCACAGCTGGGACAATTCTTGTAAACCACTTCTGCATTGTCTCCAACTCGTACACGCCCTTCCTATCGTGTGGCACCCAGAACTGTACACAATACTCTAGCCGAGGTCTGGCTTGTGACTTGTATAAGTTCAGCACAACCTCCATGCCCCCATTAATAAAGCCCAGAATACTATATAAAGCGGCCCGGGGGGGGGGGGGGGGGGGGGGTAGCAAAAATGGATTTGATCTGACTTTGATGTGTAACTCGGTAAGCTCGATCCACACCGATTCTAAAACTCAGAAATGTGGCTTCTGACAACAGCTCTGCCTGTGGCGATATGCATCACTGTAGATACACAAGGGGTTAATGTAAATACATGTAGACTAGATAGACACTAGAGGGAGCACCAGAGACATGACACACAGACATTCAACCAATAGGTCAATAAGATAGGACACGACCAATAGGCATTCACGATACACACAAAGGTGACACTACCACAGGGGGGCATTACACCAACCCATATATAAAGGACACAGCACACATGATCTTCCTCTTTCCAGTGGAGACACTCAATGAGTACAGACACAGGGTTGATTGAGCATCACACCCACCACGTGGATTGTAGCAGACTGATTCGTCAGTCTGAGTAGCTATAGAAGGATTAACAGTAGAGTTGAATCCAAGTAGGAGAATTGTTAAGAGCTTAATAAATGTGTTAAAGAACAGGGTTCACCGCTTGGGTAAAGCTCCTATACAATGCTCCCATGGCGAGTGTACGGACCAACAATACCAACTCCCAATACTTCCAGCTGCACAGGGGCACCAGACAAGGATGCCCACTGTCCCCGCTGCTGTTCGCACTAGCAATCGCGCTCAGGGCAGCAAAAAATTGGAGGGGGATCCGAAGGGGAGGTAGAGAGCACAGAGTCTCACTCTATGCCGATGATCTGCTCCTCTATATCTCGAACCCACAACGCAGCATGGATGGAATCATCACGCTCCTGAAAGAGTTTGGAGCCTTCTCGGGCTACAAACTCAACATGAGCAAAAGCGAGATCTTCCCAGTACACCCGCAAGCGGGGGTGGGGGGGGGGGGGCAGCACTAAAGGGGCTGCCGTTCAAACAAGCCCGACATAAATTCCGCTACCTGGGGATCCAAATAGCCCATGACTGGAAAGGGATCCACAAATGGAACCTCACCAGCCTGACGGAGGAAGTTAAAAAGGACCTGCAAAGATGGAACACACTCCCGCTCTCCCTCGCGGGGAGAGTCCAGACGATCAAAATGAACGTACTGCCCAGGTTCCTCTTCCTGTTTAGATCCATTCCGATCTACATCCCCAAGGCCTTTTTCAAAGCGCTGGACAAACTTATCATGGCGTTCGTATGGGGGGGTAAAAATGCTAGGATCCCAAAGAAGGTCCTACAAAAAACAAAATCCAGGGGGGGGCTAGCCCTCCCGAATCTACAATTCTACCACTGGGCGGCAACAGCCGAACGAGTAAGGGGATGGATCCAGGAGCCAGAAGCCGAGTGGGTGCGTGCGGAGGAGGCCTCCTGCATGGGAACCTCCCTCCGGGCCCTCGCCACGGCAGCACTCCCATCCCCACCCAAAAAACACTCCAGCAGCCCAGTGGTGACAGCCACCCTCCAATCCTGGAACCAACTGCGGCAGCAATTTGGCCTGTACAAAATGTCGGACAAGGCTCCCATCTGCAACAACCATAGGTTCAAACCAGCACTGACTGACGCCACCTTCAAAAGGTGGAGACAGGACGGGGGGACACTGACAGTCAGGGACCTATACACGGACGACAGGATCGCAACACTGGACGAACTGACAGAGAAATTTCAGCTAGCTGGGGGGAACGAGCTACGGTACCCGCAGCTCAAAAACTTCCGGGCCGACTGGTAGATAGGGACTGTTCCGGGCCGACTGGTAGATAGGGACGACAACGTACTGGACGCAACAAGAAGGAAATGGGAGGACGACCTGGGGATGGAGATAGGGTGGGGACTCTGGAGCGAAGCACTGCATAGGGTCAACTCCACCTCCACGTGCGCAAGGCTCAGCCTGACGCAACTAAAAGTGGTACATAGAGCCCACTTAACGAGAAACCGTATGAGTAGGTTCTTCCCGGAGGTGGAGGACAGATGCGAGCGGTGCCAAAGAGGCCCGGCCAACCACATGTTCTGGTCTTGCCCCAGACTTGTGGAGTACTGGACAGCCTTCTTCGAGGCTATGTCCAAAGTGGTGGGGGTGAGGGTGGAGCCATGCCCGATAGTGGCGGTCTTCGGGGTTTCAGACCAGCCAGATCTATTCCTGGGGAGGAGGGCGGACTCCCTTGCCTTTGCCTCCCTGATCGCCCGACGTAGAATCCTGTTTGGCTGGCGGTCAGCAGCACCGCCCAGAGCTGCAGACTGGCTGTCCGACCTCTCGGAATCTCTCCAAATGGAGAAAATCAAATTCGCCATCCGAGGGTCGGACGACGGCTTCCACAGAACGTGGGAGCCATTCATGCAACTGTTCCGGGACCTGTTTGTGGCCAACGTACAAGAGGAAGAATAGTCGGGTGGCCAAGAATCAGGGGAAAATGGACGGGAATCGGGGGAGGGTAGCCGGGGGGGGGGGGGGGGGGGGGGGTGGTTACGGGCTCGTTATGGGGGTTTGCTGGCAAGCCAAGGCCCAAAACCAAACTATAAATAAATGCCTATAAACATGTGCCTCGGCCATATTGGGGAATGTAAAATATGTATGCTGGCTAAAGGGGGCGGCCACAATTGTTGTTATGAAGATGCTTACCTGTAAATATTCATGCTAAATTTTTGTGTTTTCTTTTTTTTTCTCTCTAATAATTTGTAATTTGTCATATATAAAATATGAAAACTCAATAAAAAACATTTATAAAAAAAAATAAATGTGTTAAAGCTATCTCCAAATCTGAACCTTCCTTTGTCAGAGTGCACATCAAGGAAGTAGCTTATGATATGTCAAGAGCATAACAAAACACTGCCCACCTCCAAAACGGTGCGCAGAGGAAAATGGTGGAGGAATGAGGATATAGGAATTTGAGTATTTAACTGGAATTAATTAAATCTGACGGATACAGAAGTAAGTTATCTGCATGGTTTTTCGAGCAGGGAAACAGGAACATGGCTAAGTTCACAGGCTTGGGCTGTCGACAAACATATTCAAAAGATTAGCTGTGGCTGCGCTGATGCAATTTGTCTATTTTGCTTTCCGCTCTCCTGCGTTCAAATACAAATTCCACAGATGGTTTTCTGCAATTTCAAGCAGGAAGAAAAATCCTTAATTTCTCCCCCTTCTGATTGGGGACCTTCAGGGGACTCACTCCGATCATTGCCATGCCGTGCTGTCATAACAGAGGCAGGACAGGAACAAGAGGAAGAGGAAATGAAAGAGGCATGCTGTACCAAAGCAGAGGGCGGGTTCGGGAGCATCTACCCCAGCCGAGTCTGAAGATGAATGGGCGGGTTTCCCACTCAAGCATGAAATTGCGTCTGGCTTTGTGTGGGCGGGTTCCTGGGGCAAGGGGGGAGGGGAATCCCAAATATTCAAATTTATGCTCTCTGCCACCCCCCCCCCCCCTCCTCCCCCCCCACACCTCACAACCCACCTTGGGGGGGGGGGGGGGGGTAGCGTAAAGTTCTGCCCCATGGGGATGCATCAGAAAAATCTACTCCAGCAATCAACAGTCTAAGAAGTCATCAAAGGAACTCCACACCACTGACTGACCTAATTTTCTCTCCAATACTAAATAAAGAACAAGCATACTTTTTAATATCATACAGTAGTTTTCCTGAACTAGCATACTTTCATGCTGTAGTTTTACTTGACACATGTATTTGCAACCTTTTTTATCCATTTGCGACCGGTTTTAAATTTATACCTGCTGCCCTGCTGAGCTGACATCAAAGGGCCAGGAATGTCAGGATTATTTGGCTAGGCTTCAGCCACCTGAACCTCTTGGGACTCAACCAGCCCGGGTCTCAGTGATGTGCAGAAAAAGAAGATTGTTTTCTGAAATTGGATTTGGAACAGCTCAACATGAAGAACTGTAAATTGATGTAATTAAATAAGGGGACCACCAGATGGTGCCAAACTCCAACAATTCATGGAGCCCACAGTCTGGTGACCACTCATCTGCAGCCGACACTGTTCATCAATAAGTTACCCTTGCCAATGGGACTGCCTGTTGGAATTCTTCTGTACCTGCCTCCTCGACACCGGGAGTGCACCAGAATTCAGGTCCTTGCAGTATAGAAATGGGTGCAGTAAGGTATCCAATCCTTGATTATAGCCTGAAAGATCTATGAATTAGCGCAGAAGAAAGTCATTCTGGCTCATTGAAAGAGTGACCAATTAGTCCCAATCCCTTGCTGTTTGTCTATGGTCCTGCATACTTCTCTTTGATTGAGTTTATATATGTATATGTATGTGTGCTGGCACTCTATATCGATATGGGCCTCAGAATTCAGTAATGGAGCACACTTCTTCTTTTGCTATACCTGCTGCGGTAAATAAGGTTGATGCGCTGTAGATACAAAGAGCCAAGTAGGAATATGAAGTTTGGCAAAAAAAAGGGCAGGACTGGGTACTAAATATTCCTGGACAAAAGGGGCCGCATTTTCCTGTTGGAGGTTGGAATTGGGAGTCTGATTTAATTTCAAGTCCTGAAACCGGCCTCCGTCTCTGCACTGCCAGCAGATGGGATTTTCAGGAGTCCAGGCCATGATTGGCCAGTAGTCAGCCTGCCACTTGTGATGGAGACAGAAGCGGGCTCCTGCCAAAATGGCCAGGTTAAAGGGCCCACCACTCCCAGAAACTTTGGTCTGGTTCGTCAATGGTATCAACGGCTCATCTACCTGAAGTTAAACCTGCGGATTAGTGAAAAGCCCCCTTCACCTTCTTACCCTGCTCCTAATCCTCACCCCTTACCCCTCCCTTATCTCCCCATTTCCAGCTTTTGTAAATCATAGGATCTTAGAATCTACAGTGCAGAAGGAGGCCATTCGGCGCATCAAGTCTACACCAGCCCCTGAAAGAGCACCCTACCAAAGCCCATGCCTCCACCCTATCCCCGTAACCTAGCAACCCCACCTAACGTTTGGACACTACGAGCCAATTTAGACTGACCAATCCACCTAACCTGCACATCTTTGGACTGTGGGAGGAAATCAGAGCACCCGGAGGAAACCCACGCAGATACAGGGAGAACTTGCAGAATCTGCAAAGACGGACCCAAGCCGGGAATCTAACCTGGGTCCCTGGCGCTGTGAAGCAACAGTACTCACCACTGTGCTAAAGTGCCTCCCAAGAACTGAAATCAATGTTGCATGATGTGGAAAAACCACCTTGACCCTGGGTGGGTTCGAACCGCCAACCTTTTGTTTAACAGCCGAACTTGCTAACCGATAGTGCCACAGAGACGGCTTTGAAAGCTCATCAATCTGTCAAAATAAACAAACATTACTTAAATAGGCATGAAGGAAACCATTAGCCTCCGCAAAAGCTCCTCAATCTGACTAAGCCGTTAAACTCACATTTTTGAGCACAGCTCAATAAATAAACCCAGCACTCTAACCTATACTGCACAGCCCCCTCTGCTGTCATGAATTAGGAGGACTTCTAAATCGTGGCTATCTCCATGAAAATTCTGGAAATTCTAAAATACACTCTTCTTAATAGGAGTATTGAAACGACAGCCCCCTTTCCTGTGCCAGTGAAATTGGCCAACAACAGAAACAGAGGTGAGATTTACTGATTCGTCAGTTGGCAGCCATTTTTTTCAAATCCCATCTCTGAGCTCACAAGAACATAAGAAATAGGAACAGCAGTAGACTGTACGGCCCTCCAAGCCTGCTCCGCCATTCAACACAATCATGGCTATACTTGGGCTTCAATTCCATTTTTCCGCCTGTTTCCTGTGGTGAGATGCATGTGCACATCAATGTATATGGTTATCTATCAATGTGTATAATTAGCGGTGTGACCTCCGACCAGCAGTTGGCGAGAGAGATCCACCATGTGACTGGAGAGATTTGACAGTTGGTAGTGAGTCGTGCTAGAGGTCAGTCACATTAGAAATAGCTCCAGGAGAATTCAATTATCAGTTACTGTTTGTATTATAGTTTGCTAGTTACCTTTCCATGTAGTACAGTGGGCTAAACAGATGGCTTGTAATGGAGAACAAGGCCAGCAGTTCAATTCCCTTACCAGACTCCCCGAACAGGCACTGGAATGTGGCGACTAGGAACTTTTCCAGTAACTTCATTGAAGCCTACTTGTGACAATAAGCGATTATTATGTGTTGATCTTGTTAATAAATTACCTTACCAGTCAAAAAACTAGATGTTCTGTGTGCATCTGTACTAAGGCCATAACACAGAACATAACATTTCCCATATCCCAAGATTACCTGAGAAACTAAAGCTCTGTCTATCTCATACAGATATTCAACAATGGAGCAGCCACACTCCTCTGGGATGGAGAATTCAAACAAGTCACATACATTTGAGTGAAGACAATTTTCCTCATCTGTGTCTTAAGTAATGGATCTCTTATCCTGCGACCAAGCCTCCATAGTCTAGATTGCCCAGCCAGCGGAAATAATCTCGGTGTCTATCCTGTCAAGCGTCTTCAGAATCTTGCGTATTTCAATGAGATCACCTCTCATTCTTCTAAAATCAAGACCCTCTTTCCCCCGCCTCTCACCCCAGGGACCTAAAGTTGGAGGATTACAGTTGAACAGCCTGCTTTGGGTGGAATTTTAAAGTTTAACTTTTGCAAAGACATATTTTACTCCCTCACTGGCACCACTGGGCATCGTCCACTGCCACAGACGCTACGGTAATACCCCTCCACTGCACCAGAGATGGGCAACCTGCCAACCACCAAAATGGGTCAGTGTTCCCTCGCCCAGGTTGACCTTATCTTACACTGATCCCAGGAAATAGGCTCAAAGTCAGAGGGAGCATCCCAAGGCTGGGAAAAGGCACTGCTCGTTGATGAAGACTTTGGCAAAAAGGCTACCTGTCACCTCACGTATGCAGTTGTGCGTGGACACGAGAGATCCTGCCGAGGTCCCCAGTAAAGCCCTGGAAAGAGCCACTCACATACGAGTTCCATGCATTGGTTACTTTCACAGCTAATGGCTGCTCCCCCAGTCCCCGTGGTGCCAACTGCTGGAGACGGAGGCAAATTTGTGTCATCAGATATGTCTTCGGTCATTTTCAAACTCAAGGTCGCGACCCGCGAGTGGGTCTTGGGCGTGTATCGGGAGTGTCGTGTCATTCCCGATTGCGGGACGAAGTACCCAACAGCCGCGACCGGCTTTTAAAAATGGGATACTTTCCCCAGGCTCCCCGTGCAGTCGTTCCTCAGGACGTCCCACAGAGGCCTGAAGAACTTCACGGTCAGCCCGTCCAACCCTGGGCTTTTTCCCCTGGACAGGCTGTCGAGGGCGCCGGTCAGCTTCTCCAAACTTGAAGGGGTATCAAGCCTCCCGGCACCCTCCAGGCTGACCTGCGGTACGTCCTCCCACGAAAGTGCAAGCATCTTCACTGGACGGATCCGCGGAGAAGAGAGCACTGTAGAGAAGCTTCGGATTTGGCCCCTGACTTCCTCCGGATCTGAGACGAGGAACCTGTCATCTGAAGAATACGACTTCCTCGGGCACTCACCACTCGGCCCGCAACTCAACGCGGTCACCCTGGATCAATCCCGCCCCAAGCACCTACGGAGTTCGATGGCGGAGGTCCAGATCAAAGGGTACAGCACGCCATGCCTCTTTGACTCCGGGAGCACCGAGAGCTTTATACATCCAGAACTGGTAAGATGCTGTTCGCTTTCTATTTTCCCGGTGAGACGAACTATCGCACTCGCTTCGGTGGGAAAAAATTTCCTTAGCCTCTGCATCCTGTGGGTCGAATTCTAGGCATCCCGGCTTGAGGGCTGCTTCCATGATTTCTTCGACTGTTTCCTGAGTATATTAAATTGTTGGAGCCAACAATTCTACGGACACGTGCTTGTAGGATTAGAATAGCGGTTTTTTTTTTTGGTTTTTTAAAAAATTTAGATTACCCAATAAATTTTTCCAATTAAGGGCCAATTTAGTGTGGCCAATCCACCTACTCTGCACATTTTTGGGTTGTGGGGGCGAAACCCACGCAGACACGGGGAGAATGTGCAAACTCCACACAGACAGTGACCCAGGGCCGGGATTCGAACCTGGGACCTTAGCGCCGTGAGGCGGTTGTGCTAACCACTAGGCCACCGTGCTGCCCTAGAATAGCGGTTTTAATATACTTACAACAGAGCCAGCCTGTTAGCCGTTGAACTTTTGGTGAACTGGCCAGCTGACCCTGTGGCACTGATCTTTATACAGCAGCTCCTGGGGGAGGAGTCCTGGGCGGAGCCAAGGGAGAAGCCCCGTACAACTCTCAAGCATTCCCAGAGCTACTCCCCCTGGAGGTCAGATAGTGCAACTGCACTTACAATATAGACACATGTATATACAGGTTATAATCCGGTGTGAATCACATTCACCACATTGTCGTCGGCCAGCAGCGTAAGGAGATGCTGACGGACCCGCGCCTTTTTTCCAATGAGTAAACGCGGGAACCACGGTCCATGTCTGTGAGGATCTGATGGAATGAGAAAACGGCTTCGTCCTCACTGAAGGCAGTCGTTGATGGATAGGAGGGTCAGGCCAGGCAGGGCTCTCAACCCGAGAGGGGCCTGGCAAATAAGCAGTCCAGACCACTCTGCTCCCACCTGGGCTTTCTAATCATCTTTCCTCCTTTCTCCAGTCAGCTCAGCAGCAAACAGGACTGGGAACAGGCAGCAAATTGGTCAGCAACAGCAACAGAGAGAGACCAGGAGCAGCAGCAGCCATTTTCCACAAAAGCATCAACTACACAACTGGGACTGCCTGTTTCAGATTAGCCATCACAATTGACCCCTCATGGGAATTGTTTTGTAAATTACAAATGAATAGGTGGTGGATGGCCAGTGCAGACACGATGGGCTGAAAGACTTTTTTGTGCTGTAAAACTCTATGACTCTGAGTATCAAGCTCCAGACATCTATCTAATTTTTTTTTCTTTTCTTTATAAATTTAGAGTACCCAATTATTTTTTTCCAATTAAGGGGTAATTTAGCATGGCCACTCCACCTATCCTGCACATCTTTGGGTTGTGGGGGCTAAACCCACACAAACATGGGGAGAATGTGCAAACTCCACACAGTGACCCAGCCCGGGTTTGACCCTAGGGCCACAGCGTCGTGAGGCTGCAGGGCTAACCCACTGCACCACCATGCTGCCATCAGCTCCAGACATCTTTAGACACCAGGCCTCACCCATTTCTCAGCCCATGCCCTGCCCTTCCTCTGCCCCCAGATCCTGCCCCTTCCTCTGCCCCCAGGCCCCAACCCTTCCTCAGCGCCCAGGCCCCACACCCCAGGCCCCACCCCTTCCTCTACCCCCAGGCCCCACCCCTTCCTCAGACCCCAGGCCCCACCCCTTCCTCAGCGCCCAGGCCCCACACCCCAGGCCCCACCCCTTCCTCTACCCCCAGGCCCCACCCCTTCCTCAGACCCCAGGCCCCACCCCTCCCTCAGCGCCCAGGCCCCACCCCTTCCTCTACCCCCAGGCCCCACCCTTCCTCAGCCCCCAGGCCCCACCCCTTCCTCAGCCTCCAGGCCCCACCCCTTCCTCAGCCCCAGGCCCCACCCCTTCCTCAGCCCCCAGGCCCCACCCCTTCCTCTGCCCCCAGGCCCCACCCCTTCCTCAGCCCCAGACCCCACCCCTTCCTCAGCCTCCAGGCCCCACCCTTCCTCAGCCTCCAGGCCCCACCCCTTCCTCAGCCTCCAGGCCCCACCCTTCCTCAGCCTCCAGGCCCCACTCTTTCCTCTGCCCCCAGGCCCCACCCGTTCCTCTGCCCCCAGGCCGCACCCCTTCCTCAGCCCCAGGCGACACCCCTTCCTCAGCCCCAGGCCCCACCCTCTGCCCCCAGGTCCCACCCTTCCTCTGCCCCCACCCCTCCTCTGCCCCCACCCCTTCCTCTGCCCCCAGGCCCCACCTTTCCTCTGCCCCCAGGCCCCACCCCTTCTCAGCCCCCAGGCCCCACCCCTACCTCTGCCCCCAGGCCCCACCCCTTCCTCAGCCCCCAGACTCCACCCCTTCCTCAGCCTCCACCCCTTCCTCAACCTCCAGGCCCCACCCCTTCCTCAGCCCCCAGGCCCCACCCCTTCCTCAGCCCCCAGACCCCGTCCTTCCACAGGCACCAGGCCACGCCCTTCTTCAGAACCCAGGCCCTGCCACTTCCACAGATCCAGGCCCCGCCCTTTCCTCGGGCAATGTGGTGAATGTATTTTATCAATAATCCACCAGTGTATTTGTATCTGTGCTGTGCTGTTGCCCTTGTGGGCTTCTGCTATGGGCCAATGTATGGCATTATCCATAAGGGAACATGTTGGGGGATGTATGGGCTCCGCCCATGGCTACTCCCCTTGAAGGGAGGTATAAAGAGCAGTCGACCTGTAGGCGGTTCTCAGTATTGGATCAGTTGCAGGCAGGCACTGTTCTAAGTTGATTAAAGCCACGGTTTACTTCTACTCAAGTGAATTGATGGTCGCATCAATTTAATCAACTTAAATGCAACTATGGAATCGGCCCTCAAACCTGACCAACTGGAACTCGATCCGACTGGCTCCACTGCTTCAAGGCCTGTCTCGCAGCCTTTTCCACGCCTTCCGTCACCGACGAACAGAAGCCGAGCCACCTCCACGGATGGGTGAGCCATCGTATCTCTGTTCAACTGGACGGGGCCTCCTCCTACGCAGACGCCCTCGCGATGCTCGAATGCCTCTATGTACAGCCAGTGAACGAGGTCTACGCGCGACACATCCTCACCACTCGCCGCCAGCGTCTCGGGGAATCGCTAGAAGACTACCTATGCGACCTCAAAGTCCTCGTGCGCATCTGCAACTACCAGGCCGTTACGGCCACTCAACATTTGGAACTCGCCATCCGGGACATCTACGTGGCGGGAGTTCGGTCCAACTATGTGAGATAGCGCCTACTTGAAAAGGGGGCCTTGGGCCTGGATCAGACGGTAAAGTTAGCCTCCTCTCTCGAAGTAGCGTTCCAGAGCCTTAACGCGTTCCCGGCTGACCACGCAACCCCCTCGTGGACCCCCGCCCAAAGTCTACCCCAGGCCTGTGCCGCGTCCACCTGCCCATCATGGGGGGCTACCCTGCTACTTCTGCGGCCAGTCCCAACACCCCCGGCAGCACTGCCCGGCCCGTAATGTGAACTTTAGCAGCTGGGGAAAAAAGGACATTTTGCCAAAGTTTGCCTGTCCAGGTCCAAGAACTCTAACTCACAGGCCCGATCCTCAGACTCACAGGCTCACAGACCCCGCAGTGTGGCAGCGTGTCTGCCGACTCCGCCCCCTGCAGACGCGTCATCAGCCACGTGCTATCTGTGGGGGCAGCCATCTTCCAGCCCTCACAGCACGTGTGACGCACGGGGGCCGCCATCTTGGTCATCCTCCCCCACGTGGCCGGCCACGTGCGATCCATGGGGGCCTCCATCTTGGACACCATCTTCCTCACCGCCCGCCACACTTGACCAACAGGGGCCGCCATCTGCTACGCCGCTCGACGCGTACTATCAACAAGGACAGCCATCGCGGAGCCGCCCCAGCACCTCCGACCAAGCCAGCTACCCGCAACTCAGCGTGGTCACCCTGGACCAGTCGTGATCCAAGCACCTCCGGAGCTCTATGATGACCGTCTGGGTAAACGGGCAGGAGACGCCTTCCCTTTTTGACTCCGGGAGCACAGAGACCTTCATTCACCCAGACATGGTAAGACGCAGCTCGCTCACAATTTTCCCGGTGCACCAAACCATCATCCTCGCCTCTGGGTCGCACTCAGTGTAAATCCAAGGGTGCACTACCTCAACCCTAGCAATACAGGGCACCGAGTACGCCAATTTTCAATTATATGTGCTCCCAGACCTCTGCGCTCCTCTCCAATTGGGACTCGATTTCCAATGCAACCTCAGGAGCCTAACCCTGAAGTTGGGGGGGCCCCTACCCCCACTCACCATATGCAGCCTTGCGACCCTAAAAGTCAACCCTCCCCCACTCTTCGCAGAACTCACCGCTGACTGCAAACCAGACGCCACCAGAAGCAGGCGGTATAGCATACAGGACAGAACTTTTATCAGGTCCAAGGTCCAGCGACTCTTGCGTGACGGAGTCGTCAAGGCCAGCAATAGCCCCTGGAGAGCTCAGGTGGTGGTCACCAAGACCGGGGAAAAGAAGCGGATGGTTGTAGATTACAGCCAAACCATAAACCGGTCCATGCACCTCGATGCGTACCCCCTTCCCCGGATCGCAGACATGGTTAACCAGATCGCACACTACCGGGTGTTCTCCACGGTGGATCTGAAGTCTGCTTACCACCAGCTCCCAATCCGCCCGGAGGACCGCCACTGCACGGCTTTTGAGGCAGACGGCCGCCTTGTCCCCTTCCTCCGGGTCCCCTTTGGCATCACAAACGGGGTTTCGGTGTTCCAAAGAACAATGGACCGAATGGTGGACCAGTACGGGCTTCGGTCCACATTTCTGTACTTGGACAATGTCACCATCTGCGGCCATGATCAGCAGGACCACGACGCCAACCTCCACAGATTTCTCCAAACCGCCCAAACCCTAAACCTCACGTACAACAAGGAGAAATGCGTTTTCCGCACAACCAGGCTAGCCATCCGCGGCTACGTCGTGGAAAACGGGGTTCTAGGACCCGACCCTGACCGTATGCACCCCCTCCTGCAACATCCCCCCCCCCCCCCCCCCCCCCCCCCACTGCCCCAAGGCCCTGAAGAGGTCCCTCGAGTTATTTTCATGTTATGCCCAGTGGGTCCCCAACTATGCGGACAAAGCCCACCCACTAATCAAGGCCACCATCTTCCCACTGGCAACTGAGGCCCGCCAGGCCGTCAGCTGCATCAAGGCGGACATCGGCAAAGCCGCGATGCGCGCGGTGGACGAGTCCATCTCCTTCCAGGTGGAGAGGACGCATCAGAGGTCGCTCTCGCCGCTACCCTCAATTAAGCAGGCTGACCGGTAGCGTTTTTTTTTGCGCACCCTCACCACCTCAGAAATTCGGCACTCCTCAGTCGAGAAGGAGGCCCAAGCCATCGTGGAAGCCGTACGGCACTGGAGGCACTACCTCGGTGGTAGGAGGTTTACCCTCGTCACCGACCAACGATCGGTAGCCTTCATGTTCAACAATACGCAGCGAGGCAAAATCAAGAACGATAAGATCTTGAGGTGGAGGAGCGAACTCTCCACCTATAATTCCGATATAGTATATAGCCCTGGGAAGCTCAACGAGCCCCCAGATGCCCTGTCCCGCGGCACATGCACCAGCGCGCAAGAT